>NW_028261387.1:78753742-79069992 GCF_051295495.1 Thamnophis sirtalis
ATGGTGGTTGTGACTGTACAGTTGAAGCTCTCTCCCATTTTTACATGCGATAGTAAAAAGAAAGAAAGAGAGGCAACACTTTCATTGTGTGATTGTGACAGACCTCTTGTATTGTATTGTATTGTATTTGGTTTATTTGTATGCCGCCCTTCTCCAGGAGGGACTCAGGGGTGGTGAACAACTCAGGGGGGAAAGGGAACATAAACAACAGTACACATAATTAAAATACACAAAAATCACACAGCCATACCAGTCAAGAGGGGAGGGGAACTCATCAACCCCAGGCCTGCCGGCACAGCCAGGTTTTGACGGCTTTCCGGAAGGCCTGGAGAGAGGTGAGGGTCCGGATCTCCACGCGGAGTTCATTCCAAAGGGCCGGAGCTGCTACAGAGAAGGCCCTCCCCCGGGTAGTAGCCAGATGGCATTGGCTGGTGGACGGAACCCGGAGGAGGCCGACCCTGTGAGATCTGACGGGTCTTTGGGAGGTAATTGGCAGCAGGCGGTCTCTCTTGACTATGTGGACTCCCATAGATATCCTTGAATTAGAGTTCCTATATTGGTTACCTATAATTTACTGCTGAAGTTCACAATCTTTTGACTCCCAGAACCACATCTGGAGTTTGAGGTGGAGATCTATCTATCTATCTATCTATCTATCTATCTATCTATCTATCTATCTATCTATCTATCTATCTATCTATCTATCTATCATCTATCTATCTATCTATCTATCTATCTATCTATCTATCTATCTATCTATCTATCTATCTAGCTAGCTAGCTAGCTAGCTAGCTAGCTAGCTAGCTAGCTAGCTAGCTAATCTGGAGAACTGGTAGCAGAAATTTTGAGTAGTTTGGAGAACTGGTAAATACCACCTCTGACTGCCCCTGCCCCCATCTATTCTCTGCCTCCCAAGTCCCAGCTGATTGGGAGGAAATAGGGATTTTACAGTAACCTTCCCTTGGAGTGGAGAGGGAATGGGGATTTTGCAGTATCCTTCCCATGCCATGCCCACCAAGCCATGCCCACCAAGCCACAACCACAGAACCAGTAGTAAACATTTTTGAATCCCACCACTGGTTGGATGCAGACTTGTTCAGATAGGATGGCTGTAGTGGGCCAGTTACAAAACACCTACTTTACAGAAAGTGAATTAGAAAAGCTGAAAGACATGTAGCTCACCTAAGAAATTAAGTATGTGACATTTTCAGTACACAAAATCAGCCATGTGAAAAATATACATGTGTAAAGGAGAGCACACAGACTGTTCTGCCTGAAGATAGAGAAGGTTTCAACCACCAGCTGATTCTGACTGACATTTCAGTTATGGGGTCCTTTAAGGTTATTAATCTATCCTGCATTGTCCCTTTAAAGGGGCCAATCTTCTTAATATGCTTTGACTGTGATGACGTATCTAGTTTTATGTGGGGAACAGATCAAGTTTAGATCACAGTTATGCAGAAATATTGAAAATTCAAATCAATTCACAAACATTTAAATACCATTGTATTCATCCAGCAGGATGCCAAATTCTAAACCAAAAGCAATCTCGCATCAACAAAACTTTAGTGACACTGTTAAAAACTTAGCATGAAAAAAGAAAGACATCCATGAAAAAATGAGTAAGAACAATACAAGGGTGGAAGACACTGTTCTGATAAATTTGGAAGGGGAAAAAACTGTTCACAGTGGGTAAATCCTTCTTTCCCAGTGATAACATATATTACCAACGTAATCTCAACTTGGCAACCAATCTCCCCAGGGCAAACTGCAAGGAAAAGAAAGGCTGCAATCACACATCCTGGGGTTGTCTGGAGCCCTTGAAATATTGAGTGATGAGATAGTTTGTCACCTTACCGCAGAAGAATTCATCAAAGGGTGGACGTTTGAGGGCCATATATGTTATATGACATCATTCAACGGCTAACCAACAACTCAAGAGGCCAAGCCCTAACAAATAGTGTTGGAGCAAGAATTGTCAGATTGTGTAGGACTTTTTTTTTTTTTTTAGAACATGGACCTTTTATAATAGATATGATAGATCACTCTGAGTTAAAACATGGCTTCACTGGATCACAATGTACTAAAATGCAGCTTCACACCCTTGCCCACAAGAACCACGAATATCTTGTAGGAATTATTTCTCAACATCCGAATGTGAGGGGCACACTTCTTCTGAAACCGTCACGTTTGGTTGTATAAATCAGAAGCGGGTGGTCTATTACCTGCAGGCTCACTACAACCTCTGCCCACTTTTTATGGCCTCTGGAGCACTGGATGACTAATGTGGCAAGTAAGCAGTGGCAAATCATTGCATGGTTTCTGGCACATGCTCCTTTGCAGTAGGCAATGCAATAAAATAGGTGTTTCAGCCTCCAACAGGTTTCATTTTATGAAATATAGAGTGTTCTGCCTAAATATCTGTAAAAGAGAAAGAAACGAACTTAAAAAGCTTGGTTTTTTGGACAATATCATGAATCTTGTCAGAGTTTGTTGCAAAATTCAAATCCAGAAAGCACACATGATTTAGCAGGATTCATTAACTTTTTAATATACATAATAGTATAACCCGTGATTGTTATTACGATAATTATTAAAATAGAAGATTCCCCCTTGGCTTGAAGCTCATCAAAATGGAAAATCTATGAAACCAAAAGTAAGCCACATTATTGCTTCATAAAAAGGACACCTGCCCCATTATCTCTCCAATAATCAGTATATTAAACAAATTTGACTGTAACTATCAAACTAGACTGTGAAATGTTTATGGTTAATTTTTCAGTGCAGCATGTAATGATTAAGCCATGTAATCCTTGATAGCATTTTCTGAGTCTTAGAACTGAGTGCCTCCCACTTTTTTTTCTTTTTTCTTTTTGCACACCACTGGAAATTGTTCTTAAGCTATTTCAGGGGTATAAACTCAAGGCCTGGGGGCTGGATCCAGCCCATGGGGTGCTTAGATCTGGCCTGCAGAGCCACCCTGGAAACAGCAAAGGCCCTACCAAGCTCCATTTTCTCTGGCAGAGGGTTGCAGGAGACCATTGCAGCTGAAAATGGAGCTCGCAAGGACTGCATGCAGCTCTCCTGAGCTCAAATTTTCCTGGCAGGGGATTGCAGGAGGCCGTCACAGCTGAAAACAGAGCTTGCAAGAGCCATGAGCGGCCCTCCCGAGCTCCATTTTCACTGGCATAGAGTTGCAGGAGGCTGTTGCAGCTGAAAATGGATCTCGGGAACCCGTTTTTGCTGGCAGAGCGCTCGGGTTACCACAGGCGACCCTGACACAAGTGATGTCAAGCTGGCTATGCCCACCTTGCCCCCCCCCCAGGTCAAACACAACCCTGATGTGGCCCTCAATGAAATTGAGCTTGACACCCCTCAGCGATATGTTTGCAAGTCTGGAGGGTGGTACTAAATATCATAGCCTATTGCTTTACAATACCAACTCAACCACCCCATTTATCTGAGCTCTGAAACATTCCATAAAGACATAAAAAGGTGAGGCTTTGTGAAAGAATCAAAACAAGGAACATGAAGCAGTGCGAGACACAAAATTATGCTGTTCTTCATAACTAAACACTTTAAGGGTCATCTTTTCAGATTTGTTGAAGCAGTAATTATGAATGTTAGTGGCTAATCATCTGGACAGAATATAGATGAGGCAGGATCTTGAAGGACGCTTTAGTGGGAATGGCTGAATGCCAACAAAGCAGTGAATGTAACCATTCAGTTTACGTATATACAGTAACTGCCGATTAATTTGTTCAAACATTGATTTAATGATACAGATAAAATGTCTGTCCTATTAAAAGTGATGAGAATATTGCTATTGATTTTAATATGAGGTAATAGAGAATCTCCATGGGTTGCTTGTGGAGGAACAGACAAAGAAGGAAGTACCATCCAAATCGTTAACATTTTTTTTTTGTATTTCAACACCAATTTTCCTCCATGTGTTATATAAAAATTGGCTCTACATAGGAAAGAGCCATTCCATTCCATTTCCATTTATTGAATTTCTAGGCCGCCCAATCCCAAAGGACTCCGGGCGGCTTACAGCAATGAAAAATATTAAAAAAGAATTAAAACAATAAGACACAACAAAGTTAAGAAGAAGCACAACATACACCCAATCAAAGAGGGGCTGGACCTCAATCAAGAGGTCAACAGCCCCAGGCCTGCCGGAAAAGCCAGGTTTTAATAGCTTTACGGAAGGCCATGAGAGTGGGTAGGGCCTAGATCTCTGGGGGCAGTTCATTCCATAGGGCCATCGCCAGCCAGCATTGTCCTGCTGAAGGCACCTGGAGAAGGCCCATCCTGTGCGATCTTTTTGGTCTAAGGGAGGTATGCGGCAAAAGACGGTCTCGCAGGTATCCGGGTGTAGGCCATGTAGGGCTTTAAAGGTGATAACCAGCACCTTGAATCGTGCTCGGAGACCAATGGGAAGCCAGTGCAGCTCGCGGAGGATAGGTGTAGTATGGGTACACCCAATATCGCTCACGGGGCTGCATTCTGGACTAATTGTAGTCTCCGAACACTTTTCAGGGGCAGCCCCAAGTAGAGCGCATTACAGTAATCCAGTCTTGAGATGACGAGGGTGTGAGTGACTGTTTGAAGTGCCTCCCGGTCCAAATAGGGCCGCAACTGGTGCACCAGGCGAACCTGGGCAAAGCCCCCCCTGGTCACAGCCGACAGGTGATGTTCCAAAGTCAGCTGCGGGTCCAGGAGGACCCCCAAGTTGCGGACCCTCTCTGAGGGGAGCAAATTTTCTCCTCCCAGGCTTAAGGACAGACTAGATGGACTGTCCTTAGGTGGCAGCATCCACCGCCATTCGGTCTTGTCAGGATTGAGTGCGAGTTTGTTCGCTGCAAGTGATCAGTGCATTCTATGTATGTGGTGATCTGATTAACAGAACAAATATGGTGGTGGTGATTGACAGAACCTGCTTTTTGGAACTTTTCATAAACTTTCTTTTTTTAATATATTTTTCCTTTGATGGGTGGGTGGGGAAAAATTTCGGTCCCAGGCAGAGTCTGATTACCATGATCAAAAATCTTGAAGCAAAGATCCAGTTCAATTGCTATCACTGTTAGGAAGTTTGACCCGATGCTCAGCTGGAATTGCCTTCCAGCTGTAATGGGAGCATTACATCGTATCCTGCACTCTGTAGTAGCGGAAAATACGTCTTTATTACTAGACATTGTATAGTGCTACCATATCCCTCTTTTGTCAGCTTTTCTAAAGGCTAAATATAGCCACTCCTGAGAGCCTGCAATACAGGTAGCCCTCGGCCAGGGGTGGGTTGTCCTGGCATTACTGCTAGTTCGGTGCATGCAAAAAATTTGCCCATGTGTGCTTGCTTCGCTCATGCACATGCCAGATGTGCGCTCTGTGCGCGTGCGCATTTCCACACAAAGAAGTCTGTGCATGCGCAAAACATTGAAAAAATACATTCTTGCAATTACAATTGTTCTGCGCATGCGCAAAACCAAAAATCAAGATGGTGGCCCAGTAGGAGAACCAGTTCAGGGGCATGGCAGGCCTGGGTCTCTGCCAGTTCCAGTGACCCAGGCCACCAAACCACTACTAGTTAGGCCAAACTGGTCCCAACCAGTAGGAACCCACCTCTGCCCTCGGCTTACAATAGTTCATTTAATGACCTTTCAAAATGATGACAGCAGTAAAAAAAAGTGACTGTTTTTCACACATAACAACCATTGCAGCATCCCCATGTCATGTGATAAAAATGCAGATTCTTGACAACTCACTCATATTTATGATGGCTGCAGTGTCCTGGGATCACCTCATCATTTTTTTGTGACCTTCTGACAAGCAAAATCAAGGGGGAAGCCAGATTCACTTAACAACCACGTGACTAACGTAAGATAGGCAGCAATTCACTTAATAACTGAAGACAGGCAGTGATTCACTTAATAACTGTTGCAAGAAAGGTCATAAAATGAGGCAAAACTCACTTAACAAATGTCTTACTTAGCAACTGGGCTCAATAGGTGATGGTAACTCGGTGATTGCCTGTATTTGTTTGACCCAATGTGCACTTAGCAGGCAAATTCAACTTGGAGCAAATGATCTTAGAGATATTCAGGACTCAAATCACACCGGGATTTGTAATTAATAACCAGCAACTTGAATGGTACCTGGAACTATCATTGGCATCCTTCAGTCTCGAAAGACTATGGTGTCGTGCTCTGGAAAGAGGTCCTAACACAGCATCTGGTGTGGCTAAAAAGGCCAATTTGGGAGTGGCAATATCTTCCACACTGAGGGCAGATACATTCTGTCCCCTGCCCAGCCCCCAGATTTTGCTGGTTCCAGGACTCTTTGCCTCAGCCTGCTGAACAAGTGGAACACCTGGAACTAAACAGGTAGACAATGTCGCCCTTGTAACAAAGGCATTACATGGATGTAACAGCTCACATCTGCTAAGAGCTGGCAGCTGCAAATAAGTGGTGGGAACTACCAGACCTTGGCAACTAATTGAAGTGTCCAGTACTTGATGACTTAGACCCCAGGACATGGAAGGATCTGGCTGAAAAACTGTCAGGACCTCTGTCCAGTATCTTTGATAATTAGAACTACTACTGGACAGGAAAAGAGCAAATGTGGCCCATCACTTCAGAGAGAGAGAGAGAGAGAGAGAGAGAGAGAGAGAGAGAGAGAGAGAGAGAGAGAGAGAGAGAGAGAGAGAGAGAGAGAGAGAGAGAGAGAGAGAGAGAGAGAGAGAGAGAGAGAGAGAGAGAGAGAGAGAAGCAATTTCCAAGAATGTAATATCAGTGTCTGGAAAAAAAAAACATTAGAAGAGATAAAAAGCGGACTCTTTGCAAGCACTTCGAAAACAATGCTGTGATTGCTAAAAGTCAGCATAGCTTTGTCAAAAATGTGTCACATCAGATGAATCTCAGCTCCTTCTTTAACAAGGTAACTACTTTTGGTGGAGTAGATGAATGCTGTAGATACAATCTACCTCAATTTCATAAAGATTGGATAAGATTCCGTATGAACCTCTCATTGACAAGCTGTTAAAGTGTAGTTTGGATGGCACTACAATAAGGTGGGTTCACAGCTGGCTGGCCAACCGCACTCAGAGAGTCAGCCTTACTGGCAATCATCAGACTGAAGAAGAAGAGGAATCAGTGAGATAGGTTTTGGGGCCACTGCTATACATATTTATTAATGACAAGACTAATGGGACTGATGGCCTGCTTACAGAATTTGTGTGTGATATGAAATTAAGAAGCTTGGCTAGCCCCCCAGGAGAACAGGACAAAATTGCTATTTAATATGAACAGATTGTAAAACTGGATGGAGACAACCACGATGCTGTCAGAGTTTGTTGCATAAATTCAAATCCAGAAGCACACCCAGATAACAGATGCAGCAGGTTTCATTAACTTCTTTATATACATAAGAATAGATGAATAAATGTACAATACCAACAGGTGGTTCTTCCAAGGAAACACAAGGCAAGAGAGTTACAGACAAACACAAGCAGTTCGTTTCATATCAGCAGACGAGTCCAGACAGACTGCTAGTTTACTTCTCAGAGCAGCAGACTGCTTTCTTAAGTTTCTGTTTCAATTCTCTGCACAGCCTCAGATCTGTTTAAGCCCCCTTTGGCTAACTTAGTTACTATGCCTATTCATTGACTGACCTTGTTCCCATGTCTCTCCCAGTCATGAATATTCTAACAGATGCCCTTTACCAGAGAGAAATACAATATGTTATGTTTAAGGAGGAAAAAATCTAGGACTCACAAGATGAGGGGTTCATGGTTTGGAAGCACTATATTAGAGAAGGCTTTGAGTGTGATTATTGACAAGCACAGTGAGACAGAATAATAGGATAGAATAGATTAACTTTATTGTCACTTTGAACGTTCATTAATTGGCATACATTAAAAATGAAATTTCATTGCATACAGCTTTTAAAGGATTACCACCTCCAATATTACATTATGTAGTTTACACTACATAAACATGACAAGATAGATGAATACATAAATAAATACAAAATTATGTATATACTCATATATATTATATAACACACAGATGATAGAAAGTTAACACAACTCCCTAATAGGTTGCTGTAAAATTCACCAAACGTCCACTGAAATCCAGAACAGACTATGACAGTGACCTAATGGGTCTCTCTCTGATGAGTTTCTCAGTCATCCAGGCTGTGGCTGTCTCAAAGATGCTTTTAAAAAGGCAACTGGATTTTCTTGATTTTTCTTTGAAGGCATTTCACTTCTCATCCAAGAAGCTTCTTTAGTTCTAACTAACTGGTAGGGAATGGAAAGGATTTATACTATTTGCAGTTAGCCAGTCCTTAACACTGAGGGTCATTGAAGTTACCTGGGAGTTAATCTGCGTTCTTCAGAGTCACCTGAATCAGAGGACAGATGAATGTGGAACTGTCTTGGGATTACTGAAAGAGTGCATTGTAAACAGGAGATAAGTGGTGCCATATCCCTCCTCTTCTGTTAAAAGAGGGCTATTCAATTTTAACATAGATAGCCTCTTTGACTCCTCTTTCAAACCAATGGTTCTCTCTGTCTCAAACGTAAACCTTGCTGTCTTCAGAGGAGTGGCTCTTTCTTTTCAGGGGCAGATGTACTCTGAATAGAGCTCTGAATACAGCTCGTCTGCTGGAATCCTCATTGTATATTGGACATTAATACAATCGAGCAGGTCCAGAAGTATTTCAAAAGAAGAGTACTCCACCCCTCTGCTCACAATAGAATCCCTTGTGCTACCAGGCTCAAAATCTTGGGCTTGGACAATCTGGAACTGCGCCACCTGCTGTATGATCTAACCACAGTACACAAAATTGTCTGTTACAACATCTTACCTGCCAATGACTTCTTCAGATTTAACCTCAATAACACACAGGCAAACAATTGATACAAACTCAAGGTAAATCGCTCTAAACCCGATTGCAGAAAATACGACTTGAGCAACAGAGTGGTCAATGCTTGGAATGCTCTACCTGACTTCATTGTTACATCCTCAAACCCCCATAGCTTCCACCTTAAACTATCTACCATGGACCTCACCCCATTCCTAAGAGGTCCATAAAGGGGATGTGCATAAGCGCACCAGCATGCCTAATGTCCCTGTCCTGCTGTCCCCATTTATTTGTATTCATTTCTTTCATTTATGCCCATGTTCATACTTATACCTGCTAACCTGTACATGTTTGACAAACTAATAAATAAATAAATAAATAAATAAATAAATAAATAAATAAATAAAATAAATTCTGTCCTGACACATTGGTTCACCAGTGTTGTGCCACGTGTTTGTGTAGTGGTTGATTTGTTCTCTCAATGTACAAGTCTGCACATGCCTCGCTGCACTGCACAGAATATACAACACAATATTGAAAAGTTTCAACAAGTACAACATATGTGCACACTTTAAATCCAGGAACACATTAAGACAGAAGCTAATCCATGCCAAGGACAAAACACACAGACACAAACAGAGCAGTATTATATATGCTGTGCTTCTTGGGTGAGAAGTGAAATGTCTTCAAGAAAAACAAGGAAGTTCAGTTGCCTTTTTGAAAGTATCTTTGGAACATCCTAAGGGGTCCCTTCCCACGGCAAGGGTAGGTAGTGATGACAAGTCTTAATAGAAGATATCATAGTTATATATTTACATAACAAAATTCCTATATCAGCAGCAGGACAATGTCTTTCTTTTTTTCTACAAACTGTTATTTCTCATTTTTTAAAAACAGAATATCACATGCACGTATAGTATGATTGATAGAAACATGCTCCATCAGAAGTGATCCGCATGAATTCCACTTACTTAATGCATAGCTGCACATTAAGTATGCATAGTACAAGCATGCACACACACATATATGAAAGCTCTGATTTCTGAAACTGCAAATGTAAATGTATATGAATACTGCAGGAGAGATGTGACAGATACAGTATTTTAAAAAACCACTTTATCTATCCATCATCTATCCATCATCCATCCATCCATCCATCCATCCATCCATCCATCCATCCCTATCTCTCTCTCTCTCTCTCTCTCTCTCTCTCTCTCTCTCTCTCTCTCTCTCTCTCTCTCTCTCTCTCTCTATCTATCTATCTATCTATCTATCTATCATCTATCTATCATCTATCTATTATCTCTTTCTTCTATTTATCATGTATCATCTCTATCATCTACCCTGTTTCCCCAAAAAACAAGCCCTTCCTGAAAATAAGCCCTCCCTGAAAATATTGCAACACAGCAGCAGCCATGAGTTGATCACGCTCGCCACCTCCTGCACCTCAAAAATAATAAAACCTCCTCGAAAAAAAGGCCAAGTGCTTTTGGGGGGGGGGGGGTCAAAAGAAAAAAAACAGACCCTGTCTTATTTTCAGGGAAACACTGTATCTATCATCTATTATTATCTATCTATACTTTTCTTTTATCACTTTGTATCCCTATAGTACAAAGATCAGCAAACAACCCAAAACTTTAAAAAAGGTCATATTTGAACTATACGAACCAAATACATACCACCCTCACCCCCGCCTCTGTGATTAATGCTGGGGTGAAATCCAGCAGGTCCTGACAGGTTCTGGAGAACTGGTAGCAGAAATTTTGAGTAGTTCAGAGAACCCGCAAATGCCACCTCTGGCTGAGCCCCAGAGTGGTGTGGGAATGGAGATTTTGCAGTATCGTTCTCCTGCCACGCCCACCAGGCCATGGCCACCAGGCCACACCACACCCACCAGGCCACACCCACAGAAGTGGTAGTGAAAAAAAATTGAACTTCACCACTGGATTAACGTCTATGGCTATGCAGTGCTTGTGTTTCAATCCTATCGGTATCCATACCAATCACAGCAACTGTTAATCTTTTATAATTTGGTATGGGATCCCCATTCGGTCAAGCAGATGGTTCCACCACAAAATCGCAGAGGACAAAATCGCACTCGACGAAAGTGCGCATTTGACGTCATCACAGCGCGACCAAAACATCGCGCTGTGATCGAAAAATGTAAAAATAAAGCGAAAACCTTACCCTAACACCCCCAAACCTAACCCTAAACCTAACCCTAAATCTAACCCCAAACCTAACTGTTAACGTAACGCTAAACCTAACGCTAACCCTTAACCTAACGCTAAACGTAACCCTAATGCTCTAAACCTAACCCTAACCCTTAACCTAACCCTAACCCTAACCCTAACCCTTACCTTTATGTGAATCGGCTTGCTTTAATTTTAATTTTATTTAAATTTTTAATTTTTTTCATCGCGCTGTGATGACGTCACATGCGCGCTTTCGTCGAGTGCGATTTTGTCCTCCGCGGTTTTGACAGGTCACGAAGCAGATCCAGGCTGAAGAGGACACAATGCATGGATAATTCTCGGAAGGCCCTTCGTTGCACACACCCTTATTTTTTTTTAGATTTTCCTTCCCAGAGTCTGGCAGGATGCATCCTTTCCCCTGTCTGTGTGAAGGGGACGGCCTGCGTATTTATGTCTGGATTCAGAATGGGGTTTTTCTTTTCCTCCCCCTTCCTATTCTCTTGACTATGCTCCCTTCTTGCACAATGAGCTCTCGTGTTTCTCTTTGTATCCTTTCAGGCTCTCAGTGCTAAAAGCCACCTCCTGTTATGTTTGGTTGCTAGGTGGAGAAATGTTATCATGGGCTTCAGCAATAATTTATCCATACAGCTAGAGGAACTGTCATGTACTTTTGACAGTGAGCTGCAGCACTTTATCAGCTTGCCTGTAAATCACCCGTGTGTGGGTGAAGATGCCAGCAATGTTTGATCTCTCTCAGACACTCTAATAATCTACTTTTGTCTGATTGATTCCTTCATATCACCAGGCACATTGCAACTGGAGAGTGAAGTGCCCTCTGTTTATCTCTCTTGGTCATCTGCTGGAGGGCACCAGGGCAGAAAATGCTGTTTCCTATGAGAAGTAAGGAGGGTCCCCCCCCCTCTCCTGCTTTTTGGAATAAGGGCCTTTACATCATATCCCAGAGCAGGTTTGGTCCAGTAAATCAATGATAGGAGAATTGAAGGCACCATAAATACCTCACCCCATATCTTTTACAAGAATGTAAGAGTAATTCATAGAAACAGGAAAGGTAACTTTGCGGGGAAGAATTACAACCCCGAACACACCGGAGACATGCAGGTCTTTTACGGCTGTGTTTGCAACTCCCCTCTTGAACTCTGAGGAGGAGGAGGACTCTGCTCACTAGCATTTGGTTGGAGGCCAGTCGGAAATGAGATCCAGTTGAGGAAGAGGTTGTCAGAGCTGATTACTACATTTCAGCCGCAGCCAACTTTTCTTACATTTCTGTCAATGGTGGTGACCCAAGACGGAAGCAGATGTTCTGTATCCTGCTACCCACCTGCTCTGGGTGGATGGGTGGGATGTGTTGAGTCATTGCTGGAGCTGTCTTTCTCTTAAAGGAAAATGTATTCACACACACACATACACACACACACACATAGTGGGGGGGAGAGGGGAGAGAGAGAGAGAGGAGAAGAAAGACAGAGAGGAGAGAGAGGAGAGGGAGGGAGAGAGGAGAAAGAGAGGAGAAGAAAGACAGAGAGGAGTGAGAAAGAGGAGAGAGAGAGGAAAGAAAAGAGAGGAAAGAGAGGAGAGGGAGGGAGAGAGGAGAAAGAGAGAGGGAGAGAGGAGAGAGAGGAGAGGGAGGGAGAGAGGAGAAAGAGAGAGGAGAAGAAAGAGAAAGGAGAGAGAAAGAGGAGAGAGAGAGGAAAGGAAAGAGAGAGGAGAGAGAGGAGAGTGAGGGAGAGAGGAGAAAGAGAGACGGAGAGAGAGAGAGAAGAAAGACAGAGAGGGGAGAGAAAGAGGAGAGAGAGAGGAAAGAAAAGAGAGAGGAGAGAGAGGAGAGGGAGGGAGAGAGGAGAAAGAGAGAGGGAGAGAGAGAAGAAAGAGAGAGGAGAGAGAAAGAGGAGAGAGAGAGGAAAGGAAAGAGAGGGGAGAGAGGGGGAGAAAGGAGAGAGAGAAGAGAGAGAGGAGAGGAAAGAGGGAGGAGAGAGAGGAGAGGGAGAAAGAGAGAGAAGAGGGAGAGGAAATAGAGAGAGAGAGGGAGAGAGATTGAGAGATTTAGATCAACTAATCAGAAAGAAGAAAGAAAACATTGCCTTAATGGTGAACAGCAAGTTATTATAGCAGCTGCTCACTGTTCAGTAATCTGAGCTCAGAAGCTATTGTGGCTGATCAGAGTATATAACAGCAATATATAATAACAGCAGTCACAAAACAGCCTGTTATAGGTAATCCTAAAATTATCGCCAGAATTTCTGTTGCTAAGGAAGGCAGTTGTTAAGTGAGTCGTGCCCAATTTTACAACCTTTCCTCCACAGTTTTTAAGTGAATCAGTGCAATTAAGTGAATTACATAGTTATTAAGTGACTCGGGGTTCCCCCCAATGATTTGTTTATTGGAAATCAGCTGGAAAGGTTGTAACTGGCAATCATGTGACCTCAGGATGCTGCAACCATTGTAAATACATGCTAGTTGCCAAGTGCCCAAATTTTGATCATGTAATTGGTTGTAACTGCTAGGATTGGACAACTCATTCATTTTCAGTGTCATTATGCCTTTGAACAGTCGCTAAATGAATGATTGTAAGTCAAGGACTACCTATACGATTAAATTAAAATCCCATCATAGGATACTGTTTCTTTGCTCATGTTGGGAGAAGGATATGTTTTACACTGAAGGTATAAATTCTGCACTTGAAAAGGATATTCAAATGTGGTGATGTCTCTATGCCTACAAAGATCAGAATTGTGCAAGGCATGGCATTCCCTGAGATGGAAGTTAAAGTTGGATTTTGAAGAAGCAGGATAGGAAAAAGTATTGATGACTTTGAAGTTTAATATTGGAGAAGACTTGCTGAGAATATCATGGAAAGCCAAGAAAACAAACCAATAGATCATCAAACAGATCAGTTCAGAGTTTTTACTCATGGCTCAAATAACCAGACTTAATTTATCATACTCTGTATACTTTATGTCAGCAGTGTCAAACTTAATTTCATTGAGGGCCACATCAGGGTTGTGTTTGACACTGGGGGGCCACGGGGGGCATGGCCACCTCGACATCCCTCATGTCAGGGGCACCTGTGGTGGTCTGAGTGATCTCCTGAGCGCTGTTTTCAGTTGTAACCACCTCCTGCAACCCTCTGCCAGTGAAAGCGAAGCTCAGGAGGCTGCACATAGTCCTGCGGGCTCCATTTTTGCCTGCTATGGCTTCCTGCAACCCTCTGCCAGTGAAAACGGAGCACAAGAGGGCCACATGCGGCCCACCCGAGCTCCATTTTCACTGGCAGAGACTGGTCCTTTGCTGTTTCCAGGGCTCCGCAGGCCAAATCTAAGCATCCCTTGGGCTGGATCTGGCCGAAAGGGCCTTGAGTTTGACACCCCTGCTTTATGTGAAGACCCAGCTCTCTTGAAAAGACGCTAAGACAGGGAAAAGTAAAAAAAAAGAGAAGAAGATGACCAGCAGCAACATGTATAGACTCATGCATGTTACAGTGGCATAAGTACACCATTGGGTGATTTGAAAGAACAGGTTAGGGATATCTCATGGATAGATTGTCATGGATTTTAGGATTTTAGGATTTTATTGAGAATTTATATGCCGCCCTTTTCCCTGAGGGGACTCAGGGCGGCTTACAACAGTGAAGGGAAGGGAGTGCAAGACAAGACTTAAAAAGAAAAGAATCGTGATTAAAAGAAAATTGATCATAAAAACACAACATTCACTCAACATTCGGGCAGGGTGAGAATAATCCTATCCCCAGGCCTGACGGGATAGCCAGTTCTTAAGGGCTGTGCGGAAGGCCTGGACTGTGGTGAGGGTACGGATCTCCACGGGGAGGTTGTTCCATAATGTCGGAGCAGCAACTGAGAAGGCTCTCCTCCGCGTAGTCGCCAGTCGGCACTGACTGGCGGATGGAATTCGGAGGAGGCCTACTCTGTGCGATCTGATGGGACGCAGGGAGGTGATTGGCAGGAGGCGGTCTCTCAAATAGTCAGATCCACTACCATGGAGCGCTTTATAGGTGGTAAGTAAAACCTTGAAGTGTACCCGACGATCAACAGGTAGCCAGCGCAGCTCACGGAGGATTGGTGTTATATGGGCGAACTGTGGTGCGCCCATGATCACTCGCGCGGCCGCGTTCTGGACTAGCTGAAGTCGCCGGATGCTCTTCAAGGGCAGCCCCATGTAGAGCACATTGCAGTATTCCAGCCTAGAGATCACAAGGGCTCGAGTGACTGTTGTGAGAGCCTCCCGGTTCAGGTAGGGCCGCAACTGGCGCACCAGGCGAACCTGGGCAAATGCCCCCCTGGTCACAGCCGACAAGTGGTGGTCAAAACTCAGCTGTGGATCCAGGAGGACTCCCAAGTTGCGGACCCTATCTGAGGGGAATAAATTTTGCCCCCCCAGCCTGATTGGTGGAACGTTAGCCAAATTTTTGGGAGGAAAACACAACAGCCACTCGGTCTTTTCCGGGTTGAGTACCAGTTTGTTAGCTCTCATCCAGTCTTTAACAGCCTCAAGGCCCCGGTTCATCACGTCCACCGCTTCATTGAGTTGGCACGGGGCGGACAGATACAACTGAGTATCGTCCGCATACTGGTGGTATTTTATCCCGTGCCTTCGAATGATCTCGCCCAGCGGTTTCATGTATATGTTAAATAGCAGGGGGGACAGAACCGAACCCTGCGGCACCCCATAGGTTAGGGGCCTCGGGGACGATCTCTCCCTCCCCACCAACACCGACTGCGACCTGTCCGAGAGGTAGGAGGAGAACCACTGTAAAACAGTGCCGCCCACCCCCACCTCCCGCAGTCGTCGCAGAAGGATACCATGGTCGATGGTATCGAAAGCCGCTGAGAGGTCGAGGAGAACCAGGATGGACGCATAGCCTCCATCTCTGGCTCTCCAGAGATCATCGGTCAATGCGACCAAAGCGGTTTCAGTGCTGTAACCGGGCCTGAAGCCAGACTGGAAGGGGTCAAGGTAGTTAGCTTCCTCCAAGGTACGCTGAAGCTGTAAGGCCACCACCTTCTCAAAAACCTTCCCCAGAAAGGGGAGGTTGGAGACTGGACGATAGTTGTTAAGAACTGCTGGATCCAAGGACGGTTTCTTCAGGAGGGGCCTCACCACCGCCGCCTTAAGCGCGGTGGGGAGGTGTCCCTCCCGAAGAGAGGCGGTAACAACCGCCTGGATCCAGCCTCGTGTCACCTCTCTGCTGTTGGCAGTCAGCCAAGAGGGACACGGGTCCAGTATGCAGGTGGAGGAACTCATAGCTCGCATAGCCTTGTCCACATCCCCGGAGGCAACATCCTGAAACTCAACCCAGAGATGGTCTACCAAGTTATTCCCCTGTGTCCCGGCTGGATCTGCAAGGGTGGAGTCCAGTTCCGATCAAAACCGAGCAATTTTGTCCGCCAAGAACTGACTATATTCCTCAGCCTTACCCTGCAGGGGGTTCCCCGTCTCCCTCCTATTTAGGAGGGAGCGGGTTATCCTGAACAGGGCGGCTGGGCGAGACTCGGCGGACGCTACCAAGGAGGCAATGTGTGATCTTTTGGCGGTTCTCAATGCCCAAATATACTCCTTGGTGCAAGCTGTCAACAGTGCTCGGTTCGATACGGACCTGTCGGATCTCCACCGGTGCTCTAGGCGTCTCCTCCGGCGCTTTATCTCGCGGAGCTCCTCGGTGAACCAAGGGGGTCTCCGCGAGCCGCTGACCCGGAGGGGCCGTAGTGGCGCAATTCGGTCTAGAGACTCTGATGCCGCCGAGTGCCAGGCCGCAGCAATAGTCTCCGCCGAACTGTGGGCGAGAGCATCTGGAATGACCCCAAGCTCCGTCTGGAACCTAACAGGGTCCATCAGTCGCCTGGGGCGGAACCACCTGGTCGGTTCCTCCTCCCTACGGTGGGGGTTTGGCCTCCGGAAGTCTAGCCTCAGTAGGTAGTGGTCTGACCACGACAGGGGAATGATCTCATTTCCCCTCAGACCAAGATCATAACTCCACTGCTCCGAGAGGAATACGAGGTCGAGTGTATGTCCTGCCAAGTGGGTAGGGCCTCGAATTACCTGGGTCAGGCCCATGGCTGTCATGGAGGCCATGAACTCCTGCGCTCCATCAGAGTGTTCACCGAGCGAAGGCAAATTGAAGTCCCCCAGAACCATTAGTCTAGGGAACTCAATTGCTAGCTCGGCTATTGACTCGAGGAGCGCAGGGAGGGCCGCTGCAACGCAGTTGGGAGGCAGGTACGTTAGCAGCAAACCCGCTTGACCCTTGAGGTCCAACTTCACTAGCAGGGACTCACACCCGACAAGCTCCGGAGCAGGGATCCTACGAGGAGCTAAAGACTCCCGGACTACAATAGCCACACCGCCACCCCTTCCCTGGGCTCTCGGCTGATGAAGCACCTGAAACCCGTCTGGGCACAGCTCTACGAGGGGGACTCCTCCCTCCGTGCCCAGCCATGTTTCAGTAATACATGCCAGGTCTGCCCCCTCGTCTACAATCAAGTCCCGGACGAGGGGAGCCTTATGGATAACAGACCTGGCATTTAGCGACAGCAGCCTGAGACCAGGGTCCTGATCGCTCACGCCATCTGACCTTGGAGTGGGACTCATAGGGCCGGAAGGAGGGATCTCTGCAATATAGCGAACCCTCCTTCCCCTATAATGGCCAGCCCTAAAGTCCCCGCCATATCTGCCTCTCCCTGTTATGACCGCAATGCTCCGACTCTCTCCCGTGGGCATAATTCCCCCAACCACCCCAATGGCCCCCGCTTGCCCCGCCAGGTCCTCCGAATCATTCATACTCAAACTCTCACACAAGCAGTCCTCACTGATAGAATTAAAACACAAATACAGCTAAATAAAAATAAAAGTGAGATCATTCATACAACCAGACAATCCCATGCACTCAACATACCAGTTAAAATTAGAAAATGATAGGGTTGCGCAGGTTCAAGATAGTATTAAGTTCGTAATAGTCCAACGTAATAATCCACCCTCTCCTGAGGGGGGGGGGTCACACCCTAATGGGGGGCTCCACTCTTCTCCTTCTGCTATGCCCCAAAGAAAAGTCCACAGCCGGAAGGTCAAAGTTCGATAGTATACAAGGCAGTCGTGTGTAATAAAGGGGAGGCAAAAATGCCTGATGTTTATAAGCAAGAATTGTTCAGTCTTATTCCCCTTAAAGTCCCAGAGAGAATCAGCGGACCACATAGGAGAAAGTCTCTTTCCTAGGGTTATATAATGTCCATAGTCTGGTGGGCCAAGATCTAAAGCTGGCCCCAGCTGCTCAAGGCAAAGGCAAAGGCAAAGGGGGGGAAAGCGATGGTTTTCTTGATACCCAAACCTTGTCCCTACTGCTGCCATCATCTGTTGTTCCCAATATTCCTAATCAACAGTAACAAAGGAATAATCTTAAGGCAGCTGCGATGGTAAATGGGACAAGGCTGGGGGGAGGGAGGGGCGTCCGGACTTTCTTCCTCCTCAGATCGAAATGTCCTATTCAGGGCTCCGTCTTCCGTCCTCCGTTCAGTCCCCTAGCCAAACAAGCAAACGGCCCAGGGACCCTAGGAGTGGACAGGCAGCTGGCAGCAAAGTCAGCCAGATAAAACGGGAGGGGGATGTCCGAGGGGGGGGGGGCTACGAGATGGTAAACGCAGGCAATCACCCCAACCGCCCCAGCCACAACTCCCAATGGTCTTTAGCAAGTTAATCTTCGCCTTCAAGATGGTAAGATGGTAAAATAGCTAATTGAGCCCCCCAAGCTCTCCGTACCAATCAAAGTCTGTCCCGACCAGCAGGGAGGGGGGGGGAGCGCCGAGAAGTTGCAGAGCGCTGAAGTTATCAGCGCGGCGTCGCCTTCACGATGTTAGAAGGATGGTAAAAAGATGGTAAAAATTAAATAATTGAGCCCCCCAGCTCTCCACACCATTCCAAGCCTGTCACGACCAGCAGGGAGGGGGGGAGAGCCGAGAAGTTGCAAACGCTGAGGTTATCAGCGCGGCGTCGCCATCTTCTCTCCCGCGCCGCAGTCGCCGAACCAAGCCGCCGCAGTTCGTTACTCAGGGGGACAGCCACAAGCAGTTACCGGTAAAATGCTGAGCCTTGGAAAAATCCTGGGACTAAATCCTTCCAGGGGGCTCCGTTGGTAGTACGAATGGGCTCCGGAGGCTCTAGATATTCTTAGTCTTTAGCACTGGTTTCTGAGGAACAAGAAGCCAGGCAGCCATCCGAGTCCCGCACATGCACAAGTCTTTGGATGGATAGATTGTCGTGATCAAAAATTATTTGGTGGTATATAATCAGTCAATCAATAAATAAACTCTGCTCTAAACTAGGAATATTTCTAGTTGCATTAGTCCAAAATAAAGTCTAATCAGATGCTCCTCAGTTATGTATACTCCTGTTATGAATACATAATCAGGAGTAATCCAAAATCAGGATAGGTATCTTTGAGTCCCTCTGAGGTTTAGAATGCAAGCCATATAATTCTATTTGCTATTTTGTCTAGGAATTTTTTACCCCCATTTTTGCATTTGGAGGGAAACCTTATAAAGTTGCATTAGGACAAATTGCTGGATGGGACATCATTGCAACTTCTTTCACAGACACACCCAGGCAGGGGTGGGTTCCGGCTGCTGCTACTGCCGGTTCTCTCAGGGATGCACAGAAGCAAAAAAACAAGAGAACCGGTTCAAGGGCATGGCAGGCTGAATTACTACCTACTCGGCTGAACCGGGCCAAACTAGTAGGAACCCACCGCTGCTCCCATGGGTGTCCACAGGGTGATAATTGTGACCACCACCTGAACCTTTTTGCCCTTCCCCTACAAGGATATACCTGGAGATTCTAGAAGTTAGATCTCAAAGTAGTCAAAAGAGGGTAAAGTGCGATGAGATGAATGCTATGGCAATCAGAATGTGTTAGAAGACAGACAGTCCTATGACGAATTAGCATTGCAATAGCACTTTCCCTCATATACCACTTCACAGTGCTTTACACCCTCTGTAAGCGATTTACAGACTGTAAATCTGTATTGGGGGATTATTGGCCCCAACAATCTAGGTCCTCATTTTACTGACCTCGGCATACAAAACCTTTGCCAACCAATTCTTGAATACAGCTCATCTGCCTGGAATCCACACTGTATATCAGATATTAACATGATTGAGCGGGTTCAGAGGTATTTCATCAGAAGAGTACTCTACTCATCTACTCACAATAGAATTCCCTATGGCTTGAAACTTTGGACTTGCACAATCTGGAACTGCATCGCCTGAGATCCAATTTAAGCATAGTACACAAAATTGTCTGCTATAATGTCTTGTCAACGGCGTCTTCAGCTTCAACCACAATAATACACGGGCAAACAATCGAAACAAATTCAAGGTAAATCGCTTCAAACTCGATTGCAGAAAATACGACTTCAGCAACAGAGTGGTCAACGCCTGGAATGCCCTACCCAACTCCATTGTTTCATCCTCAAACCCCCACAGCTTCAACTTTAAACTGTCTACCATGGACCTCACCCCACTCCTTCGATGTCCTTAAAGGGGGCGTGCATAAGCGCATCAGCATGCGCCCCTGTCCTACTGTCCCCGTTTATCTATATTTATTTCCTTTGTTCATGTCCATGTTCATACCCATCCTTGTTATCTTGTACATGCTTGACAAATAAATAAATAAATAAATAAATAAGGCATTAATGACACTGAATCAATTTAGTATTCAAATGAGACCTTGTTGCCTTTTCTCCTTTGTCCCAGAGAACCTCTAAACAAAGAAAGATGTTTATTGTCAGACTGTATCCAATAAGACAGTTGCTTTGAATCACCCAGTCATTGAGGCACTATTATCATTGTAGTACTTTATGAATGTGGAACATATGTTTATAACACACATTCAGATTCAAGTAAATGGACAACTTTAACTCCTCCATCACTATCATTCTTTAATGGCCTCTGATTATAGCAACAGATTTCCTTCCTTCCTTCCTTCCTTCCTTCCTTCCTTCCTTCCTTCCTTCCTTCCTTCCTTCCTTCCTTCCACCACAAATGCAGTTTCAGTAAATAAAGTTAGTGCTTGATAATCTGGAACGGCCGGGAGCTTAACTCTGCCCTTGGAGATCACTTACATCAAACCAGCGATCAAAAAGTGGTGCAGCTAAAATTTGTCATCAGGGATTTCCTACAGAAGAATTACAGTGGAGAAATGGCCTGATCAATACTATGGATTTTCACTGCAGGGCTGATAGTCCAATTGCTGTGAAACACTCGCACAGATAAAAGGGCACAGCTGCCACTTTGTTGCCGACTGCTGACTCAGCGCAAAGCCTGTCAGATATTTATAGTCCAAAGTGATGTGGAATTGCAGTGCCAGGTTCTTGTTAGTTCTAAGATTACCTCCCTTTATGGGATTGCTAAATGCAGGTGAATGGAAAAATGATGGCTAACAGCTGTCAAAATGCAACAGAATGAAATACTTAAATCTTTTTTTTTAATCTATTAAAAGGGTAACAACCAAACATATATCAAAGTACAGACATTGTAATGATATTAGGGCCTGGTAAAAGAGGGTTTATAAACAAGTACATTCTGACCCCCACCCCCCACCCCCAAGAAAATGAATGCTATCACTGTTATTCTTCTTCTGAATTATAATCTGCCAAAGAGTTTAATTAATTTCTTTAACATTATTCTTTCTTTTACCCAGGCACTTCCTAGATCCTTAAACAATTGCCCTGTGTTAATTGTCCGTCATGCAAAGCAATCCTATTCTTATATTGCTTAGAGTCTGGAGATATGCTATCATTGCACAAATGCAATTTTCAGATATGGTGTGGACTGGTAGATATTTATGGGGGTTCCACCACAAATGCGCGAACGACAAAAGCGTGCCTGACTAAACCGCGGTGACAAAACCACGGTGACAAAACCGCGCCGACAAATGAGCGCTGAAGCGCGCCGACAACAGCACGCCGACAGAAGCGCGCTGTAACCTAACCCTAAAAATAACCCTAAACCTAACCCTAAACCTAACCCTAAACCTAACCCTAAACCTAACCCTAAACCTAACCCTAAACCTTACCTTAACTTAAATCGCGCTTCTGTCGGCGCGCTGTTGTCGGCGCACTGTTGTCGGCCCGCTTTTGACATCACGGTTTTAGCACCGCGGTTTTGTCGGCACGCTTTTGACGTTCGCGCTTTTGTCGGGTCACGATTTATGGGTCATGGTGGGGCCTATCTATGTCTGATGAGATGATCCATAGGAATCAGTCCGGTCAGTGAGGATAAAGTGTGGCCGTGTGCTTCTAGGTTTCGATGAAGCTCTCTGTCCTGGGGGAGAAATAGCATAGGTGAGGAAGAATTAGGGGAATTGGGCAGGCAGTAATATTTGGTGGTGATGGACAGAGGGAGATAAAACAGGGAGCTGGTTGTGGGCCACTTGCAAAGAAGGTGCTTATGGTGGGTTAGCAATAGCAATAGCAGTTAGACTTATATACCGCTTCATAGGGCTTTCAGCCCTCTCTAAGTGGTTTACAGAGTCAGCATATTGCCACCAACAACAATCCGGGTCCTCATTTTACCCACCTTGGAAGGATGGAAGGCTGAGTCAACCCTGAGCCGGTGAGATTTGAACAGCCGAACTGCAGAACTGCAGTCAGCTGAAGTAGCCTGCAGTGCTGCATTTAACCACTGCGCCACCTCAGTTCTCTCAGATCAATACTACAGATTCAATTGAAACCCCTCATCCTGGGCCCAACGTTTGGGTGAGTGATGGAGGAGTAACACCTCCTTAGAAAACCTTGGTCTAGCTGGCCCGGCTGGTAGCACCTCGTAAGGGCCCCTTTCCAGGGTTACAGGATAAGATGATGAACAGTTTTGAAGATGGAAGAGGGCTCTACGCCCAACGGCAGATAAAGCAGCAGAACCACTTTCTAGGAAAAGGGAAACTCTGATTACAAACCTCCACTGCCTTGTGGCTATATTTACTACTGGAAAAGGCTTCAGGAGTCAACCTCGAGGCAATATCCGGAGCCAGAATCCTGGAAGCAGAACGTGACTGGTAACTCCTGTGATGCACCTGGAATCAATCGTATTGGCTCTGCCATTCCACTGGACTATTTCAGCAATGTGGAGAGGGGGGTGAGATCTGCTGCTGCTGCTATCCTTTGTATTAATATACCCAGGCCTCATGCTCTGGAGAGATACTCCAGCTTTGACCTCTTTCCAGAGCATGATACCATAGTCTTTTGAGACTGAAGGATGCCAATGCACTTATTCAATTTTATATGGTTGCCTATCTCAAAACTGTATATGATTATGGGCAGGTAACTAGAAATAAAAACACAGTAACAACATCATCACAAAACAAGAAATAACAAATATACCAGCCAGGTAAAACCAAATAGCACAATCAACATTACCACAAAATGGGGTCAATCACACACCTCAAGCTCCAGGCTTGGAACAAAACCAGGTGGTTTTGGACAGCAAGTAGGATTGGGACAAAGGTCTAATCAATAGGTGTATTAGATGGTAATCCCTAATGCAGTGATGGCTAACTTTTTCGTTCTTGCGTGCCGAAAACTCACATGTGCATGCAATAGCCCACACCCACAATGCAATGTGCTGCGCCCCATGCATGCACATTTTACCTTCCCATGCTCCTCCTGCCCCCCTGCGCATGTGCATGACTCCCGTGCCCCATTTTGGACCTAGCAGGCCTGCTTAAAGCCTCCTGAAACCAAAAAGCAGGGGGATGGGGGGCACACCGCATGCATGGCAGAGACCAAAAAATCAGCTGGGAGGCACGCATACATGCGTGATGGAGCGGAGCTGGGCAAAGGCTCGCATGCCTGCAGAGAGGGCTCCATGTGCTACCTGTGGTATGCATGCCATTTGTCTGCCATCACAGCCCTAATGCATGGGACATGGAGTATGCCTGTCTTACCAGATCTAATAGGATGGGTAGATACAACCTGAGAGAGATGAGCCTACAAATAAAAATACTTTTATATTTCTGTCTCTTTTTCCTTCTGCCTTCTCATAGTTTCTCCTGATGAGAACATTGCCAATTACAGAATAACAGGAAGGGACCATGGAGGTCTTCTAATCCAACCCCCTGCCCAGGCAGGAAACCCTATACCATTGCAGACATCTCTTCTTAAAAAACCTCCACTGTCGGAACACCCACAACTTCTAGAGGCAAGTTGTTCCTCTGATTAATTGTTTAATTGTCAGGAAATTTCTCCTTAGTTCTAGGTTGGTTCTCTCCTTGATTAGTGTTTATCCATTGCTTCTTGTCCTTTCTTAGGAGGACAATTAGAAGAAGCTGTGAGATGGTAATTGACTCATCCTCCTCTGATCTTTATGTCTGAGTGTGGAGTTGAGTTTGAGTCTCCCAGTGTTATCTGAATACCTAACCTCTGAACTATACTGAGGATTCACTGGTGGGTAAAAGTATGGCCGAATGCAGAATGCAGTAGCAAAACTGGAACATCTGGATTTTGCCGATGGAAAGCTGACCTGTGTATGGAAGTGTTTGATCTATAGTATACCTTTCAGCAACTCTCCAGATATTGCTTAAAGTGTCTTTCCAAGCCCAGGTGGAAATGAGACCTTTTGAATGCATCAAATGTTTTAGTGCTGAGCCACAGATTTTTATGAAAGGTCCAGCACGCATATTTCGATGGCATTTCATTACTCTGAACCATAATTGTGAAGTGCACACCAGACCATTCCCCTTAGGGTCTCAAATAAGGGAAGAAAATTGCACACATCTACACTTTTTTTTTTGCATTCTCCTTTTAAGCTACCCTCCAAAATATATTTACTATGGCTGGAAAAGAGTCCTCCTTTCCTAGCTCCAGGAAATTCTGAAAATCATAGTTCTTTGAAGAAGACCAGGCTCTAAGAGAACGTTAAACACTCTCACAAGTTGGAATGTTGATGTAATGCAAATATATTGTACATTTGGAATCGCATGTCAACTCCTTTCTTAAGCATGGAGCAATCCATCAAAGCAATATTATGTGTTCTTCCTTTATCTCCATTAAATCATCACTACTACAGAGTTGGGTGGAAGATATGACATCATGTTATGTGCAACAAAGTGCACGGGTGGGCTTCAAAAATGTTAGCAAGGGGTTCTCTGCCTGGTTGCTGGGTGGGCGTGGCCATGGCGGGTGTGGCCTAGTTGGCCTTTTCCACCATGATGGGAGGGAGGAGTTTTTGCCCTCTCCAGGCTCCGTGAAGGTGAAAACGGCCTCCCCAAGCTCCAGAGGCCCTCTGGAGGCTAGAAATGGGCTTTCCTGAACTTCCAGTAGGCTCATTTTTCATCTCCCCACGTCTCCACACATGCCCTGCACTTACCTGCATTCAAAATGGGCCACGTGGGGACTCCTGGGAGGGGTGGGGCAGGTTGGGTGGGGCCAGCCAGGAGTCGGATTTGTTTAGTTTAATAATAGTTTAGTTTAATAAGATTTGTATGCCGCTCACTCCCTTGGGACTCTGGGGGTTCTCTGAACTGCACAATCTAAGCTAGAGATTCTCCTGAACCCCTTGGAACCCCCTGCAGCCCACCCCTAAAAAGACCATTTTATTTAAATAAGCTATTTTTAAAATTAATTTCTTAAGAAGTGTGTGTAACATGCTTTAAGCTAGCAATCACCTCAGAGGCTGGCTTGTTAAGATAATACTTATTAATTTCATTTTTCATAAACATTTCTCTTCTTGTTTACTTAAAATATTGATATAGCACCTTTGAAGGACCATATAGTCATTGTACTAAAAACTGCCCTCTTCTAGGTAAAGTACACATATACAATTAATGTGCACTACTGAACAAGGTCATCTATTAATAATAAAACAATAACGTAAAACAGTAACGTATGTAGTAGACTATAGTAACCAATATTATATTTTTAACAAATGGGAATGGAGACCTTACCTGTTCTGGGAATCAGTGCCTCCCTTTGGTGAAACAAAAGGTTTTGAAGGGTTTATAATAAAATCATATCTTGTTACATTTTCTAGGAGAGAATGTGTAATTCTGCTCGAAACATAGCTGTTACGATTAGAATAGCATTAGATGAAGGCTTGCCGTCACCAGCAATAAACTGGAGATAAAAACAAAGGGGATAAGAAAACAAAATGGAAAAGGGAAAGCAAGGAAGGGGAAATCACTAAAATAAAATTTTTTAAAAAGCTGAAAGAAAGAATATACATAAACTACTTGTTTTTGTCTCTCTAGTTGCTATGATCTGCAGAAAGGAAATAGACTGTATAAAATCACATCTCAGGAACAGCAGCATAAATTCCCTTTTGCTTTGACAAGTACGTAATTTTGTGCAGTGATGCTCTTCACGTCTAGAGAGTTATGAGGCAATTTCATTCCCATCTGACAAATTTACAAAGAAACATTAGAAAGAAGGGATTAGAAAAGCGAGAAATCTTTATAGACTTTTTCCTCGGGCGATATTTCCCTTCCGTCTTTTGGCTCTTCCTGGAGGTTCGTGTAACAAGCAGCTCTATGTAGCTCGAATGGAGCAACACCTAACACTGAACAGCTAAGCACAACAGGAAAAATGCTTTCATTCCATAAATTGTTTTTATGGGGACAGTTAAACCAGCCTGATCCCTGTGTGCATTCAAGGTGGATTGTCTTCTCTGGTACAGCCCTTGCCTGGTGAAACACATTCCTCCTGAAATCCAGATGTCCCCAAATCTGGTAGCTTTGAAGCCAGATCTACCTTTTGCCAGATGCATTGAGGCCACACTGTTAATCAAGTCAGCATAGAGGAAATCATGGTTGTGAGAAAGTTTCTAAGAGCCTTAGTTATATTGTAATGGTTTCATTAAAGGTATTGTTATAGTAATAGCACTTAGATTTATATACTGTTTCACTGTGCTTGGCAGTCCTCTCTAAGCAGTTTACAGAGTCAGCATATTGCCCCCCCCCAACAACCTGGGTCCTCATTTTACCAACCTTGGAAGCAGGGGTGGGTTCTGGCACTCCTGCCGGTTACCTCCCAAAGACCCATTAGATCGCACAGGGCCGGCCTCCTCCGGGTTCCATCCACCAGCCAATGCCATCTGGCTACGACCCGGGGGAGGGGGCCTTCTCTGTTGCAGCTCCGGCCGTTTGGAACGAACTCCCCGCGGAGATTCGGACCCTCACCTCTCTCCCTGCTTTCCGAAAAGCCGTTAAAACCTGGCTGTGTCGGCAGGCCTGGGGTTGATGAGCTCCCCTCCCCTCTCGACAGGTGTGGTTGTTGGTCATTTTAATATGTGTATTTTGTACTTGTATGTTTCCCCTTCCCGTTTAAGTTGTTCGCCGCCCTGAGTCCCTTTTAGGGAATAGGGCGGCATATAAATAAAACTAAACTAAACTAAACTAAACTCGTGGACGCGCCATAGGCGCAGTGCAAGAAAAAGTATTCTGTGCATGTGCAGAAGCAAAAAACAAAATGGCAGCACCTATAGCGCTGCATGGAGAACTGGTTTGGAGGCACGGCAGCGACCCAGGCTGCCAAACCACTACCGGTTCAGCTAAGCTGGTCCAAACCAGTAGGGACCCACTCACTACTAGGAAGGATGGAAGGCTGAGTCAACCTTGAGCCTGGTGAGATTCGAACTGCCAAATTGCAGGCAGTTGGAAGTCAGCAGTAGCAGCCTGCATTACTGCATTTTAATCTCTGCACCACCACGGCTCTTATGTTATGTTTCTATTGGGGGCTCACCAGGGTCACTAGATGAGATGAGTGGTTATTAAGTTCTCACTTAATGACGGGTCACTTAGCCCCTCTTCGAAATTACAATGGAAAGCTCTGACATCTGTCCCCCTCCCTATGGTCACATGATTGCATTTGGGGTGCTTGGTAAATGGTCTGCAATTATAGCTGCTTGCAGCCTCCCAGTCACAGGACTGCAATCTATGACAGTTTTTGTCATAAACTGGTATTTACTTTGTACAAACTGATTGAACAAATAAATATGTAACATCATTAATATTTGATTTTCCATAGTTGTGATATCCCAATGGCATTGGGGTGGCTTGTTCATCTGTCACCTCTTGAGAGAGGCTAACAACAAATTATTTATAGCATCTTTTTATGGAGGACAGCACAGTGACTCAGCAGTTAAAACTCTGGGCTTGTTAGCTGGAAAGCCAGCGGCCCAGGTTTGAGACCTGAGCATCACATGATGGGCTGAGCTCCCGTCTTCACCCTCAACTCCTTTCAAACTAGAGTTCAAAAGCCTGCAAATGCAAGTAGATAAATAGGAACCACTACCGTGAGAAAGTAACAGCGCACCGTGACTTCATGCTGGCCGACTGTGGAAGTGTCTTTGGATAGTGCTGGCTCAGTGTCCTTGAAATGGAGATGAGTATCACCTCTTATATCTGGTAACAATTAATGAAGTAAAATCCTCAGGGACCCCTACCCTTCTATGGAGGTAAGTGGGTGACTTTTTTATTCTCCAATGTGCATATTTAATTGTCAGGCAGACGTTTCCTGCTATTGGGGAATAACAGAGTTGGAAGGGACTTTGGAGGTCTTCTAGTCCAACCCCCTGCTCAACAGGGAACCCTATATCATTTCAGACAAATGGTTGTCTAAATTCTTCTTAACAGACAGGGAGGTAATCTGTTTGTTTGTTATAAACTATTGACATTATTTGGGACTCACCCTGCAGCTTCTGCAGGTTTGGCAATGCAAAGAGAAAGAAGTGCTCCGAGGACGATGAGAAATGAGGTTTATTGCTGGATCCTGAATTTCCCACATCTAAAGAACAAACCAGATTCAAAGTTGCATCCTCTTTTCTTCAGTGGAGCAGCCAGCATTGATGGATTGGATTTTCTCTTCCCCTGCAGGGAAAGGACAAAATTTAATTACATAGGCAGACATCTGCTGGCATGAAGTTAGATGAGGCCCTCCATATGCACAGAGTCTTACTTACTGGGCCCAAGTGAACATCATTTGTTTGTGTGAACTTTCCTGCCGGTTTTCTTTGCACTGAAGGCCCCAGCAAGAAAAAGACATTTCTCTTCTCTCCCAAAGTATTTTAAGGCAAACTACAAGATAGTGCTTCGGAGATCCAAAGTTTATTATTTTCTTGGCATACAGGTGAAATATAACACAATGCAGATGCTTTCACACACCAAGCACAAATTAACATCTTTTGTAAGTCCAATCTAATTCTGTGCAACAGGAAAAAAAAATATTGTGACCACAGCTTGAAACTCCAAAGTACCACTGCAATTTCTATACAATGACAAGAAAAAGCAGAAGTTATTTATTATTCTCTTTTTTAAGACCCTTGTGGGACTACTGGCAGCCATGCTTGTGATTCAAGTCTTTATTTTAAAATACAAAAACATTATAAACTGAAACTTATACAGACAGGCAATCTGCATTATATTTTTGTCTCTTCTGTACCCATTTGTCCCAGATGTAATGTCTTACTTTCTTAATAACTTTTTAAAAAACTTTTTCTACCTCTCCCATATTTTCATGGAATGGCCAAATCCAGTTAAAGACAGATGCAGATGGATGGACAATTTTCACAGCATAAAAAGCAAGTGAATTAAATGCCCATGTTGCTTTCTTTGGAAAGCCATCTTCATGGATTTTGCAGAACTACTTTTAACTTCCTTCCTTGCAGAAGGAAGTTGACTGAAGATGAACCCAGATCACATGGAAAACATAAAAAGCACTAGATCTTCAACTCCTAGAGGAAAAGAGGATTTAAAACTGTTTTAACAAGTTTGCTATGATATCATAGCAACTCTATTTATGAGAAAGAAAAGGACAAGACCTCCAAGTTCCCTTCCAACCCTATTATTCTATGTTTTATGGGATATTGTGTTATTACTATATAAGCATGCTACATGAATTAGGATGCAAACGGATCTGTTGGTGATGGAGCATCATTAGTAGAGCATGAGGACTGGAAAATTGGAGGAAATATCAGTGAATATTTTTGGTTCTGAATAATTTCATTGATAAAACATCTTTCACAGGATATAAACAACTGCCTGGGCATTTAACCTAGACAATTATTATTCATTTATTTATATCCTGTCTTTATTATAACTCAAGGTGACAAACATACCTAATACTCTTTCCTCCTATTTCCAACCATCTAGTGAAGTAGGTTGGGCTGAGAGAGAATGACTGGCGCTAAGTCATCCAGGCAGCTTTCATGCTTTTGTTGTTGTTGTTAGTTGCGAAGTCATGTCTGACCCATTGCAACCCCATGGACAACGTTCCTGCCCTCTACCATCCTCTGGAGTCTATTTAAGCTCACACCTACCGCTTTGATGACTCCATCCAGCCACCTCATTCTCTGTTGTCCCCTTCTTCTTTTGCCCTCAGTTTTTACCAGCATTAGGATCTTCTCCAGTGAGTCCTTCCTTCTCAATAGGTGGCCAAAATATTTGAGTTTCATCTTCAGGATCTGGCCTTCTAAAGAGCAGTCAGGGTTGATCTCCTCTAGGACTGACCAGTTTGATCACCTTGCAGTCCAAGGGACTCCAAGGGACCTGAAGTAATTAATGCCTAAAGTAAGACTAAAACTCACACTCTTCTAGTTTCTAGCCTAGTTTCTGCTTTCAACTAGACCACAGTGGTTCTTTTTTTGTGTGGGTTCTCTTTTATATCTTGTATATCTTAATGCTAACTAGCCTTTGCATATATACTGGATAATTTTCCTTTGGGAATTAGAAACAAAAGTTTTTTTTATCATAATAAGAGGAAAGGGGAGAGAAAAGAACACAGCAATCTTTGAATTATTTTGATCATAATAATCCCAGCAATTTTGAAAGTAAGCTATTTTGATGTCTCTCACGTACAGTTGCAAACTTATAGGAAGTGAAGCATTAATTAACATCCACTTTAATAAAGTACTGCTAATATTGTATAAACAAGTACACTTTGAGAAGGATATTTTAAACTTTTATTTGCATGTGCAATTTGATTATAGTCATTTACACCCAGAAAAAAAGACAATAATTCAGGGGAATGAATGCTCACAGTTGGCTTTTGTTTGAAGATACAGTATAGCAAAATGCTTGCCTTCAGAATTGAGTAGATGCAAAAAGGCTCATACCAGCATGCTTTGCGTTCTACCTGTCAATTCAGCTGTCAGTGAATTATTGATGTACTCATAGTCAAAAATAAAAAAAATCAGCTAGTTATATGAAGTAAGTAAAATTGTCACGAAACAGTGTAATTTTGAGCTTGATTGCATCTATCAATGACAACAGATTAGTCTTCCTTCTTTTAATTTTGATTTCCTTTTGACTCTCATAAGTTGCTGTGAGGATGGGAGCCCACCCCATCCTGTGATGCTCAGGTCATCATGAAAATATTCACTAATATTACACCTGCAACACAATGCTTCCCTGATCCACTGAACTTGATAAGTAGAAATTCACTGCTGGGGTTGCTAGCCATGCATCTTGATCTGGATTAAGGATTACGTTTACACCCAGTGGCTATATTAATATTTACTACTTTTAACTGAATTAAACATTAACATTTTGTGTCTGTTTCTGTGAGTCTGTGCATGTGCATGTGCATGTGCAAACACACACACACACACATACACAAAGAGCCATTGTGATTAACACTCTTGATCTGGATTAAGGATTACATATACTGTACATCCAGCAAGAATAAGAGAAACCCAGTGGCTATATTAATATTTACCATCTTTATTTAAATTAAACAGTAACATTTTGTGTGTGCACCCACCCACAAAGAGCCCTTGTGGTTAACACTGTGGTTAATAAGTGGTCTATTTCATGTCTACTTCCAGTGATGGAAGCTCACTGTTTAATAGACCAGTCATTATTTCTCAATCCAACCTTCGCAAAGCAGTTGTGGTAAAAAATGGAAGAAATACATTTTGTAGTTTCTGGAGGGAAAATGGAATGTGACTCCAACTATGAAGCAAACAAAGCTTTCCTCAAATGTGATTATTCCCAATAATGAAGTTTGCATATATATGCTGGTCTTGTTGTATTCGGGCCTTTCCCATCTAAGATTGAGATTGTCTTGGCAACGTTTCAGTGAGGTCTCACTCGCCATCTTCAGGCTGGGTTTTGGGCTTAAAGCGTGGTCGGAGCTGCCGTCTTTCTATAAATCTTGGTTTGTATGTGTGTGGAGTGCTGGCTTTGTTTCAGTAAGTGGAATGATTGGTTGTGTGGTTGTATCATGATTGGTAGATTGGTGCTGATTGGTGCTGGCTGTGTGTCCATTGTTGTTTCGTGTTGTAATGGCCTGGGTGGTGGGTGGGGCTTGTTTGTTAGCTAGGGCTAGTTTCCTGATGTCTGGTAGGTGGGATGTATCATTACGTTTATTCATGTTGTGTGGGTGTTTCTCTATTTCGATAGCTTCCATAATTATTCTCTTGTTGAAATGTTCAGTTTTGGAGATTAACCTGGTTCCTTCAAAATTAATTTCATGTCCTGTAGCTTTAAGGTGCTGGAAAAGGGAGGAAGTTTTTTCTTTTTTTCTTACTGCATTCTTGTGTTCTGTGATGTGTGCATTTATTCTCCTGTTCGTTTGTCCTATGTATGTTGCAGGGCAGATTTTGCATGGTATTTCGTAGACTCCTTGGTTTTCTAGCTGGATTTTGTCTTTGGGTTTTCTTAAAATGTTGGCTATTTTTTGGTCAGTGTTGAAGGCTGTCTTGATGTTGTGTTTGTGGAGAATTTTGCTGATTTTATCTGTGGTGCCTTTGATGTAATGGAAGAGGGCGATGCCGTTGTCCTGTTCTGTGTCTCAGTTTTTTGGGGGAGTCTCCCTTTGGATTAGGTTGGTAATTGTTTTTCTTTGGAATCTGTTGGAGATTAATACGTTTGCGAGAGTGTGTAATTCAGTTTTCAGGTGGTCTTTGTCGGCTAGGGGTTTGGTTCTGGAGATGAGGGTCTTGGCTACAGAGTTGATCTGTGCAGGGTGGTGATGGGATTGTGTGTTTAAGTAGTGGTTGGTGTGTGTTATTTTCAGGTAGATGGTGTGTCCTAGGGAGCCATTGGATTTTTTGTAGATTAGGATGTCCAGAAAGGGAAGTTGGTTGTTTGCTTCTATTTCCATTGTGAATTGTATTTTGGGGTGTAGGCTGTTGAGATGTGTGAGGAAATTGTCCAGTTTTTCTTTCCCATGTGGCCAAATCATGAAGGTGTCATCAACATATCTAAGCCAGAGTTTGGGTTTGTGTTCAGATTTATCTAAGGTGCTAGTTTCAAAATGTTCCATGTATAAGTTTGTGATGATGGGTGAGAGAGGTGACACAAATACAACAAGACCAGCATACCTACAAAAACATGTGTGTGTGTGTGTGTGTGTGTGTGTGTGTGTGAAAGGTTTCCCTTCCTAAATGCTAGTTGTTCCCAAGTTTAGGGGGCGGTACTCATCTCCGTTTCAAAGCCGAAGAGCCAGCATTGTCTGAAGACATCTCCGTGGTCATGTGGCCAGCATGACTAAGCACCGAAGACGCACAAAAGGCTGTTACCTTCCCACCAAAGGTTGTTCCTATTTTTCTACTTACATTTTTACATGCTTTCGAACCACTCAGTTGGCAGAAGCTGGGACAAGTAACGGGAGCTCACTCCGTTATGCGGTGCTAGGGATTGGAACTGCTGAAGTGCTGACCTTCTGATTGACAAGCTCAGCATCTTAGCCACTGAGCCACCACGTCCTCCCCCCTCTCTATATATACATTGATTCATACATTCATACATACAATATACAATTCTTCTTATCATGAAGTCCAAAATCTATATATACAGAATTTAAATATGATTGAAATCCTTTTTACTTTCTGCTATGCTTGTGATATTTTCTATAGTACACTAGAGTAATATAGTTCAAGATAAAGACTTTTGGTAAAATTGATTCAATATATGGCAATAAGTGTTTGACATTCCACTAACTTGTTCCCATGATGCAATGCTGAAATGGCACCTGAAGGAAATAGAGCAGCATAGAGGCTGTAAATTCAGAGATCTCACTCCACAATTGCTAACCGAAAGAGGCTTTCTGAATTAAGAGCTAAGAAAGTTGATAATAGAAAAACACAACATGAAAGAAAACCACTAGAAGCTTAATACTGAGAAGAGGCACAAGGAGACAAGACATATTTCCAAAAGGAAATCAGAATAAATTAACAATCTACTTAGGATCAAATGACTTGATCCTAAATAGTTTTCCTGTTAAGAAAGTCAATTAGATGGTTAGTTGGTGGCCTCTCAGCTCTGGCGGTCCTTGGATGAAACAGATTATCTAGATTCCTTTCAGTCTGGATTCAGGCCTGGCTACAGCACGGAAACTGCTTTGGTCGTGCTGATTGATGATCTCTGGAGAGCCAGGGAGGGAGATCATGCCTCTGTCCTAGTGCTCCTTGACCTCTCAGTGGCCTTCGATACCATTGACCATGGTATCCTTCTGCAGCGGTTGTGGGAGTGGGAGGCACCGTTCTTCGGTGGTTCTCCTCCTACCTCTCGGACAGGTCGCAGTCAGTGTTGGTTGGAGGACAGAGGTCGACCCCCAGGCCCCTTACGTATGGGGTGCCGCAGGGTTTGGTCCTGTCCCCCCTCCTGTTTAACATCTACATGAAGCCACTGGGTGAGATCATTTGGCAGCACGGGATAAAATACTACCAATATGCAGATGATACACAGTTGTATCTATCCGCCCCGTGCCAACTCAGTGAAGCTGTTGATGTGATGTTTCAGTGCCTGGAGGCTGTTAGGGTCTGGATGGGTGTAAACAAGCTTGCACTCAATCCTGACAAGACCAAGTGGCTTGTGTTTTTCCCTCCCAATAATTGGCCTTGTATTCCAACTCTCAGGCTGGGGGGTGAAATTATACGCCCCTCAGATAGGGTTCACAATTTGGGAATCCTCCTGGAGGCACTCAGAACAGTCACTCACGCCCTTGTGACCTCAAGACTGGACTACTGTAATGCGCTCTACATGGGGCAGCCCTTGAAGAGCATTTGGAGACTTCAGCTTGTCCAGAATGCAGCCGCGCGAGCGATTGTGGGTGCACCTCGGTACACCCACGTTACACCTATCCTCCGCGAGCTGCACTGGCTGCCTATTGGACTCCGGACGCGCTTCAAGGTGCTAGTCGTTACTTTTAAAGCCCTACATGGTATCGGACCTGGGTACTTGAGAGACCGCCTTCTGCCAATTACCTCCCTACGACCAATTAGATCCCACAGATTAGGCCTCCTCCAGATTCCATCAACTAGCCAGTGTCGACTGTCGACCCCCCCGGGGAAGGGCCTTCTCTGTGGCTGCTCCGGCCCTCTGGAACGATCTCCCCATGGAGATTCGGACCCTCGCCACCCTTCAGGCTTTCCGCAAAGCTGTTAAAACCTGGCTGTTCCGGCAGGCCTGGTGCTGATGAGTTCCCAGCCCCACTCGAATTGTTGTGACTGTGGATGAGTTTTTAATTTGTCTTTTGTATTTGTCTTGTCTTCTTGTTTTTTGTACTTCCCCTTTTCCCTATTTAGTTTGTTAGCCGCCCTGAGTCCCTTCGGAGAATAGGGCGGCATACAAGTTTAATAAAACTAAACTAAAACTAAACTTTATTTTAATGTATACTTCTTTTGTATATTTTACAATAATGGTACAACGTAAGTAAGCAAAGAAGTAAATCAATCAATCAAAATGTCCTGAAAATCTGAAAACCTTTCCTTAAAAAAGTTCAAGACGAATAGATTTTTTATCAGTTTATTAACTATGATCATGTTTTACCATCTTCACAGAAAATCCTCAATTTCATTGAACTGCAACTGAGCACAAATTTATTGGCAGAAAAATTGTGTAAATAATTCCTACACAATTTTCCAGAGACAGAAAAAAGTGTACAACACTTCTCAAGGATAGGACATCACCCATCCATTGCCTTATGCAAATACCAGAACAGAACAGAACAGAATAGAATAGAATAGAATAGAATACAGAGTTGGAAGGGACCTTGGAGGTCTTCTAGTCCTGTGATGGCGAACCTATAGCACGTGTGCCATAGGTGGCACTCAGAACCTGAGTTGGGCGGGAACACAAGCCTTGCCCAGCTCAGCTCCACTGTGCATCCTTGCACACTTCCCACCGGCAAGCTGATTTTTGGGTCTCTGTCGCGCATGTGCAGGGGGCTGGGGTTTATGTAGGAGCATGCCCAGGGACTGAGTGGAGTTCAATGGGTGTGGCATGGCCCCCCACGGCCCATTTTTGTACCCAGGAGGCTGCATGGAGGTCTATTAGGTCCAAAATGGGCTGTGGGGTGGTCACTCACATACGCACAGGGTTGGAAAGCACGGGGGGTCACATGAGCAGGGGGCAGGGCACGTGGGGGGGCTGCACATTGCATTATGGATGCGGGTGTGCGCCCTGTCACATGTGCACTTTCAGCATCCGACGACAAAAAGGTTAGCCATCCCTGTTCTAGTCCAACCTCCTGCTCAGGCAGGAAACCGTATACCACTTTGGAGAAATGGTTGTCTCATCTCTTCTTGAAAACCTCCAGTGTTGAAGCACTCACAACTTCTGGAGGTACTGATTAATTGTTCTCACTGTCAGGTAATTTCTCCTTAGTTCTCGATTGCTTCTCTTCTTGATTATTTTCCATCCATCCACTGATTTAAGCAAAGGTTCCTGTCATGCCCATAGTTATGTTCCTTTTAGGATCTTTGGCCTGCCACACTTTCTATTATTTTACTATGCTGTTTCATTAGTGTAGTAGTTGGGAGGGGGGAATAGAAAGGAGTAGAATTGTGGAATGTGTTGTTGTCATTCTTTTCTAGAAGCCCAAGGTCATCTTTTGTCTCCGCACCTCTGCACCTGACCAGAACCAGCTGGGTGGAGATGCCAGCGTGGCCAAAGGCCATGTGATGGAATTATGGGTGTGGGGATAAGATCATGAACTTTCAACTGGGTGGAATCCCAGGAAGTGTTCAGAATTGGGATTCCACAGATGGTTGCCAACATGTCTGTTTTATTAAATTGGAACTTTAAGGATAGATCTGCCTTGGACTCTGATTTAATTCTGCATGATATTTGGAACACTGATATTATCCCAATTCTTGAAAAAAAAAACTCCTTTGGGATAAACATGACCTGGACGACTGAGAATCTCCCTAGCCATTTTGAAAGAATATTCAGTAGTTTAAGCACAAGAATTAAGAATTATTTATTCATTGCAACTGGTGTGTGTGTGTGTGTGTGTGTGTGTGTGTGTGTGTGTGTGTGTGTGTGTTGTGTGTGTGTGAAAGAGATCTTTCTTTTGGTACAAAATTATTGTCACCAATTTTGTTTGGGACTGTGGAGTTTCAGGAATAGTTTTCTGAAATAATGGATTTGTCTTCTATGCTACTTTTAAAAAAAAGCCAGCTGCTGCTTTTAAGAAAAATGAACTCTCCCTTTGGGAAGGTAGGAATGAACTTAGCAGAAGAATCACACCATATTCTTCATTTGCTTTCCACAACTCATCTGAAGGGATAAGTACTTCTTGTCTTGACATTTAAGGAAGGAATATCAGTAAGATCAGTCAATATGTGCCTTGTATTTTCAGGGGCTTAGCCAACTTAAGCTGCTGGAACATAACAAGACCACAAGTCAGCCTCACGGTAGCCTATTAATTTCTTAATCGCTATTAGGCTGGCAAGATACCTTGAAAGCAACAGATAAGCCCTTCTGACCTAAATATCTGAAAATACAGATTTTCTCCTCTATAATCCATTTCCTGGTTGTATTAGTCAATAACAAATTAGTATGCATATCTGTCCAGATATGTTTTGTGGCTGACAAACTTCATTCTAGCACTTGTCAAGGCTAAATGGCTTTCTTGAGAGCCATGTCTAGTTGATATTTTTTGCCAGATGTAAGTGGTGAGCTTATCGAATCAAGCATGATCATTTCAAGACCCAGGAAGAGGATATTCATTTGAACCTCATCCGTATATTAGTCCTGTACTTCCTTTGTCAGCCTATTTATGGTTGGGTGGATATGGGGCCCACTGAATGTCCAATGGCCTGGAAAATAATAGGCATGTGAAGAAATCCAAAATGCTAAAATAAATAATGTGGGGGTTATAGTTTAACTGCCAGTGTCCTGAATGATGCTTCTGGTGAAAGTCCAAATATTGAATTAATAAATGGAACACTTTCATTCCAATGCTCATGGGAGAGAGAGAGAGGGAGGGAGGGAGAGAGAGGGAGAGAATTCAAAATATGGGTTCTGGAATTCTTTCAGCCCTTTTACTAACAATGGCTATATATTTGTGTCAGTAGTGGGTTTCAATTTTTTTTAGAACCTCTTCTATAGGTGTGGCCTGCTTTGTGGGAGTGGCTTGCCGGCCATGTGACTGGGTGGGAGTGGCTTGTCAGCCATGTGACTGAGTGGGAGTGGCTTGGTACTTAGCAACTAAAATGTTGGCTCAGAAACTCTGGCATTTGAAGCACGCAAGTCTTAAAGCTGTCAAAGATACAAGACCCTTGCACTCCTAACCCTGTAGAAAAAAAAATCCCAGGGGTGTTCAAACTTGAAAGCTTTAAGACTTGTGGACTTCAACTCCCAGAATTCCTCCTCTCGCTCTTCATCTTGATGATGTGCAGACGGGCGGGGGTAGGGAGCTGGAACCGGTTCTAAATGGCACTGTAGATTTGTGGAACCTCTTCTATAGAAGAGGTTAGAACTGGCAGGAACCCACCCCTGTTTTGTGTGCATTGGGACCTAGGTAGCAGCCTACAGCCTGGGCCAGTTGACTGGGAACAAAGAGAGCTGGAACTTAGAATGGGGTATTTTTGGCCTGTATTCATCTGTTTGGGAAAAGATTGATTGATTATGTGCCATCAACTCATTGTCGTCACTCAGCAACCACATAAATACATTTTTGCTACGACAATTTTTCTGTAACCTGCTCCTTCACCTTTTCCAATGATGTATTCATTACTGCTGTAATTGAGTCCCTCCACCCTGCAACTTACAACAGCAAATGAATAAGATACTAATATTATTAATATTGGTTATATTAATATTAATTAATATTGGTTATTTTTTTAAAAGCCCTACATGTCCAGATCTTTCTATACTTCTTCCTAGTATCTAACGGTGTCATTAAAATCCCACATCTCTTAGCTTACTCAAAATTTATTTGAAATGATGGCTACAGAATACAGGTTCCAAGAATAAGCCATAGAGATGCAGAAATGAGAGAGTGCTTTGACATAATTTGATAGGTTGTAATAGATTCTGTTCCAGTCTTGAAAAACAACAAATATATTTAATTGTTAATAAAGGCTCCAATCAACAGGAAGCAGAAGGCTTTTTCTGCCACTCTTGTTTGTTCCTGAAATCATAAGAGAATGGCTAGATTATAGTTAACCTGAACAGGGAGGAGAATGTTTATTAATTTGTTCAAAAACAGATCTCTACGGCAAACTCAGAAATTGCCTGTTTCAAAGAATCAATCTAAAGCAAAAATCCTGGGATTTTTTCCAATTTTTTCCTTTTTCCTGTGAAAGGGTTCCTGTTCCTTTGTTTGTTTGTTTTCCCCAAATGTTCTTTTGATGGTATTTTCGAACATGTTACTGTTAGCATGGTTGGCTTTTGTGACTTTGAGGTGTGTGAAGTTATCATCCAGCCCTCTCCCAGAAAAATGAAATATCCTAGGAAATATTGAAAAGGCAGAATATTTCTCTGGATATGAAAAGAAAAAAACATGTTTTAAAAGACAGAATAGTTGCCTGTAGCCTCCTGTCCATCTCCACTGTTAATGGGCCATTAAGAAGGCCAAGCTAGTCCCTTTTACATAATAAAGACTTCTCCACTGCAGCCCAAGGGGGGATGGGAGTAAAGGCATGATAATATTGGCCCTTTACTCAACTGACCACATGGCACCTGAGAACTCAACTAAACCTGGATTCCAAACACAGCCTAGAGAGTTGCCCCTGCATGGCCCCATGGGAGTCTGACAACCAATCAGAATACATTTCTTACACAGGAACAGGAAACAGAGAGGTGGGACTGAACAGGTCATAAAAAGCCTAGCAAACCCCTCCCTCAGCCCTTCTCTTCTTCTCCACCAACATTGAAGCATGTGATCACCTTTTCTGTTCAGGAGCTCAAGCCATGTGGCCCTATCCAACAATAAACCATCTTTCCAAGCAGCCTCCATGTCTCCAGTGTCTTCTTCCCCACTTGGAGCCGAACCCAGAAGGACATTTCTTTCATCAGAGGCATTACACCTCTTCCACTTCTGAAACATGAGGTACTCTTACCGTATTTTCTATTGCTCTAGCTTCACATACCCAGCTGGAGAGTTCCTCCAATTAATAGATTAATTTTAATTAATAACAAAATAACCGAGTTGGAAGGGACCTTTGGAGGTATTCTAGTCCAATTCCCCACTCAAGCAGGAAAGCCTACTTTGAATAATAGATTAACTTCAAAATTAAATTTGAAAGTGGGAAGAAATGGTCTTAGGCCTACTTATAGTGTGAGGCATTTTGCTTTGTGGAGATTCATTGTTGTGGTTCAAGATGCCAACATGTCTTTCAGAGCAAATCAGTTCACCTCTACAGCATCCTAAGGCAGGAGTGTCTAATCTTGGCAACTTTAAGATTTGTTTACTTCAATTCCCAGAATTCTCCAGCCAGTGTGGATATCTGGGGAATTCTGGAAGTTGAAGCCCACAAGTCCTAAAGATGACAAGGACAGACACCCCTTCCTAAGGTGAGATTAATCAGCTTCAATTGATCATTTAGCCATAATGAATGTGCAGAAGCCACTTTTCCTGACCAAAACAAAGCACCAAGGTTGTTTTCTTTCACTGCTTAGAAGTTGTTGTGGCAGACTTTCAAAAAGGGTGCTTTCTTTGGGCCTTTTCAAAGCAAAGCACCTCTCCAAATATCTATTCAGAACTATCTCAATCGCTTTCAAGACTATGGAAAGCAGCTTTGCAGAAAATCAATGCATTGGTTATATAGCCCGATATTATCTTCTCAGTCTGACAACAATTCACCAAACACTTGTCACATTTTCTGAGGAACTGATAATAGGAAAAAAAGAATAAAAAAATGCACAGGATATGCATTGATATGAACTGAATGGTTTCTTTTTTTCCTATTCAGGGACAGTATCAGAAGATGTGTGTTCCTACCTAATCAGCACCAAACCTGCTTGTAAGAAAAGCACTTTCTTACTTTCAAACATTCACCCTGGGCTTTGCTAATGAAGTAATTAGAGCTATTATACTTGAAGAAAATGAGGATTGCCTGGATTTTTTTCCTATTGCTCCTCCCTGACACCCTCAGTTTCTGTGCAAACTCAGTGAAGTGGTAAATTTTGCCACATGTGCAAAATATTTCACACAGCTCTGTAATGTAATGTATTTTTTTTGAGTTGCTACCACCCTTGCTAAATGTCAGTAATGAGAATAATATGGCAACTGGTGAAAAATATTAATTTGGTGAATTTAAGAGTTGTTGCTGATAATTTCAAAGGAGCAGAGTAGCACCATTGCAAGAAATGACATTTTTTGGGTTGTTCTGGTACAGCAGAAAACCTTGGAGACAAAAGAAAGTTAGGCAACAGGATGTTCCCAAGAATAGAGGTTTCTGTTTTGATTATAATGTACTGGTGGAAAAGCATTTTCTCCACCAGTGCACTGAAATCTGCTTTTCCTTGTTTTTCCCCCCTCAGAGCCAAGGTGGCGCAGTGGTTAAATGCAGCACTGCAGGCTACTGCTAGATCAGCAGGTCAGCGGTTCAAATCTCACCGGCTCAGGGTTGACTCAGCCTTCCATCCTTCTGAGGTGGGTAAAATGAGGACCCAGATTGTTGGGGGCAATATGCTGACTCTCTGTAAACCGCTTAGAGAGGCCTGAAAGGCCTATGAAGCGGTATATAAGTCTACTGCTATTGCTCAGCCTCATTTATTTTGTCTAGCAATGTACGTTTGTGTGTAGAATTTAGAATGGTGAAAATGGTATAGACAAAAAAATTGGGCTGATATGATAGTGAAAATTACTTTTATAGATGAGATTTATTTATTTAGCATAAGTTGATGTTACATTAGCCAGGAGACTGCAGTGTGAGTACAAAGTAGTAATTTGGCAGCTAATGTGTCTTGCCCATGTGCTATTCAAAGTGCATCACAGAGGGGTGACTAGATTCACTCTCAGGCTCAACAGCATTTCTTTTAATAAAAGATTTAATTTTTTTTTTAAAACAAACACAACACATCCTTCTTTTCATACTGTAGAAAGTGTATCAGTTGGTTACAAAAAGACTTTCGTGCGTCTCTTCCACAGTCAACAAACATAATTCATAGTAATTCAAGTATTTTAACTCAGATATTTATACATATTACCACCATCATACCTCCATTTTCATTTGACTATAATTGTTTAAACGTCCTTCATCATAAAATATACCAAGATTTAATACATAACCACATACTGGCATTTCATTTACTATTTCTAAAATCCTCCATTAATATTGAATCCTTATGTCCTATTCTAGCTAAACATTCATAATATTTAATAACAAAATTTTCTTCTCCTCCTTTCCAAATCAGTTTACAATTTACATAGTTTCCTTATGTTGTACCCATACCTATACATACGTTGTTATCCTTATCCCTCCTTTATTTAACTATATCCTGTATCATAACATTTCCCCCCTAATAATCAAGACTTTAATGGTATCTTACTTAGTTCTTTTTTATTAACCTTTATATATAATCCGAAAGGATTTCTAATCTTCCTTTCATGGGTACCATTTAATATTCATATCCAATTATTACTTATCATAACACTACACATTGTATACATTAGTAACATTATCAATTATTTATTTAACTATATCTATTATCACTAAATTTCACTAAGTTTAACTAGTTTTAAATTGTGCTGTTCCATCTATCAACCTGTATCTTTCCAGTAGCAAAACAATCTCATATCTTCTGCCATTTGTGGTGTCAGTCCTCTAATCATCTTCTTAATCAACTTTGTATGGAGTCCTCTTAGCAACTCCTTGCTTATAAAATCTCTCATGTAATTTTGATGCCCTTCTTCTATTTCCTTAATCAGCTTATCTTTGATTGTGAGTAGTGTTATCAATGATATTGCTAATAAAATTTCTCTCTTTAAATCCATAAATTATTTTATTTTTTCTTCTTCTGTATCTTGCCATTTGGGGTAGATTTCCCCTCCATTTAGTTCCTCTTTCAGTATTCCACTCTTTCCGTTTTCAGAAACAAACCAATCACCATAAATATCAGCAAATTTAATTTCTTTATATTCATTTTCCTCTTCTAACAACAGTTCTAACAACAAATGGTGAGAACATTGGTGAAGGCAACATCAGACGGGGAATCTTCCAAGGGGATTCACATTCACTACTACTGTTCAACATTACATTAATTCCATTGACAATAATCCTACAAAACACAAAACTGGGATACCAAATCTCAAGCCAATATGGCAAGATAAACCATCTACTATACATGGATGACTTAAAATGTATGTGAAAAGCCCCACTGAACTTAAATCAATACTCAACACAGTTCAACTGTTCAGCAGTGACATCAAAATTAACTTTGGGCTTGAAAAATGTGCTATATTATCCATGCGGTGAGGAAAAATGGACAAAACAGAAGGAATAGAACTGGGAAATGGAAAAATAGTAAAAGCATTAGCAAAGGATGATGGTTACAAGAATCTAGGCATATTGGAATCAGATAATATCTTGAATGGAAAAGTCAAAGAGGGAAAGGAATATATCAGGAGAGTCCGCAAAATATTAAAATCAAAGCTGAATGCTGGTAACATAATTAAAGCCATTAATACAAGGGCAGTTCCAGTGATACGCTACTCAGCTGGAATCATCAACTGGACTCTGGTTGAACTGGAAAACTTGGACCAGAAAACACACAAACTTTTGAATATGTACCATGCTTTACATCCACGAAGTGACATTGACAGGTTGTACCTGTCAAGAAAAATAGGTGGCAGGGGGCTATTGTAAATCCATCAAACTGTAGAAGAAGAAAAATGAAGTTTGAATGTGAACCAAACTAAAGAAAAATTGCTGCAGGCTTTGAAAATGGAGAACAGCATAAAAACAACAGAAACAAAGACAGAATATAAGGAAAAACAGCTGGATGACAGATTAAATAGATGGAAAACTAAAGCTTTGCATGGACAACACCTGAAAAACATTGAAGGAAAATATTATGACACATGGCTTAAGATGGGAACTATCAAGAAAGAAACGGAAGGTTTAATACTAGCTCAAGAACAAGCACTACAAACTAACGCCATGAAAGCGAAGATACAAAAATCCACTGACAACCCAAACAGCCGACTTTGCAATAACAAAGTCGAAATTGTTTCACATTTAATATGTGAATGCAGCAAAATCGCACAAACTGATTACAAAAGTAGACATGACTGAGTTGCTAAATTAATCCACAGGGCATTATGTAAAAAATATGATTTACCTGTATCCAGAAAGTCAGGGAACATAAAGTGGAAAAAGTTATTGAAAATGAGAAGGTGAAGATCTAGTGTGACTTTTGAATACAAACAGATTGTCATTTGGAGCAAAACACGGCAGATATCACAGTTGTAGAGGGCCAAAGTGTACAGTTTATTGATATCACTGTTCCTGGAGATGCCAGAGTTGAAGAAAAAGAACTAGAAAAAATCACGAAATATCGTGACCTGGCCATCGAAACTACACAGCTATGGATGAAGCATGTAACAGTGATACCCATTGTCATTGGGACACTTGGCAACATGTCCAAGAATTTTACAAGATACATCAGCAAATTGCAGCTTCCTGCAATAACACCAGAGGAACTGCAAAAAACTATACTTCTCAGAACATTCTATATTTTAAGAAGGTACTTGGTTGATACCTAGGATGCTGGCAGCAAACTGTATCAATCATTAGCACCAGTCACTGGTATTTGTAATGCATTTTTGAATGTTCAGTTGGCTGAGTTTTATGTTTAATGAATAAAGTATATATTAATCATCATCATTCATCATCATCATCATCATCTTGATACAATATAGCAGTTATGTAATCCTTGAATTATGACTGGTCACTCAGAAAAACTCTGTTCTCTATTACCTTATTTATTTGCAACATCAAATGGTGTAAGGGAGGAAAATATAGAACAGTGTTTTTCAAACTTGGCAACTTTAAGGTGTATGGACTTCAACTCCCAGAATTCCCCAGCCAAAATACTGACTGGGGAATTCTGGGACTTGAACTCCACATACCTTAAAGTTACCAGGTTTAAAAAATGTTGTTTTAGAATAGCTGGTGGGCAGATATGAAAGACTTGGGAAGGCTGGAGGAATAATGGAAGAAATGTTACACAACCAAGAAGTAAGACTGAGATAATTCAACCCAGGAAGAAAGATTTAAAAATGTTCCAAGAAACTCAGCCTTAATGAAACACATTAATAAAATAAAGTTGGAAAGTCTTATTGCAATTGCAATTGTATTTACCCCTAATACTACCAGTAGCAGGAAAGATCTCTTACTGAATTTTGTATAATTCTTTTTTCTTAGTCTTGCCCAGCTGAGTGGGGTTTGACAGGGGAGATAGCTTGTAAACACTGGGTAGAGCTAGAAGTAAGAAATGGGCAGACACTGAACAAAACTAGATTGAATAGATGGAATTTAATTGCAAGTGATTTAATTAATTAATGTAATTATAGTTAATATGCTTACTGTCCAATTTTGGGTCACATTAAAAAATACAGTTTGACAGCAAGTTTTTGAAAGGATATTGCTAAGAGAAGAAATTAATATTGTGTTCAACTGGAAGGCTCATCTGCACCTCTTTCTTTCCCTAATGAATTGTTTTTGCTGGATAAGGAAAAGATAAAAGAATGGGAGGACAGCCTAAGGAAGTTACAAGCAGGTAATGGTAACATGATTAATTGAAAATGATATGCATATCAATAAAAGGGAATATACCGTATTTTTTGGGGTATAAGATGCTCCGGAGTATAAGATTCACCAAGATTTTGAAGAGGCAAATTTTTAAAAAAAGAGGTTTTGCACTCTGCAGATCTCCCAAAAAAATGGCCCATTTTTCGTGAAAATGGCAATACTTTTTTCCAGCAGTGCTCCAGGCATGTCTACAGCCACCTCATGTCCCCCTCAAAAATGATATCTCCAGTCCTAGTCAAGCATTGGTTCTCTTGATTACCATGCATATCTCCTTATTAGTGATATGAACCTGATTAGTGATTGGCACTGTATTCAATTTTTTTGTTGTGAAGTCATGTCCGACCCATTGCGACCCCATGGACAACGTTGCTCCAGACCTTCCTGTACCATCCTCTGGAGCCCACTTAAGCTCATGCCTACTGCTTCAGTGACTCCATTCAGCCGCCTGATGGGATTTAAATATTTTAACAACCGGTTCTCTGCCCTAATGACTTTTTCCAACAAACATTCACCAAACTGCTCAGGAAGTTAACAACCGGTTCTCCTGAGGTGGTGTGAACTGGCTGAATCTCATCACTGATCCAGCCACCTCATTTTCTGTCATCCCTTTCTTCTTTTGCCCTCAATCTTTCCCAGCATTAGGCTCTTGTTCAGTGAGTCCTTCATTCTCACTTAATGGCCAAAGTATTTGAGTTTCATCTTCAGGATCTGGCCTTCTAAAGAGGGTTGATCTCCTCTAGGACTGTCTGGTTTGATCGTCTTGCAGTCCAAGGGACTCGCAGGAGTCTTTTCCAGCACCTATATTCTATAGATCACTATAATCAAACACAAAGGAAGAGATTTGGCAACTAGCTTGGAGTCATTATCTTCTATAAAGAACTTTTGCTTTTTCTTTCAACCAAGGAAATTATACAAGGGATCTAATCCATGGATACACTGTTGTCATCAAAAATGCACATCAGCATACCTTAACAAAAATAAAATAAATCTCGAAACTTTAATATTCCCTGCTCTTGTCCCTAAATAGGCCCCTTTGGAAAACTATTTTATTGTTTCTCATTAAATTAGAATTGTGCTGAGATGCCAGTCTCTGCCATTTCATATTATTATTATTAATGCAGGAAAAAATGGCTACATATTCAGCATTTCCCCAGTTAAAGCTAAAACAAAAGAAAAATCCAATTTGTGGTGTTTATCTTTGGGTTTATTTTCCTTTTCATCACTCAAGGTGGTTTTATGTTTAAATTAAGTTTCTTGCTTTTTCCTATTTCAAATCTGTATTTAAAAATAGCAATATCTTCTAGTGTCAATTAATTTTTTATTAATTTTTGTGTCTTTTTATTGCTTTTTTAAATGAACATATGCTTGCTAACAAAAGATTCTCAGAACTATGCATATATAAATTTGTGCATTTTTCCCCTTTTACCTTTGAAACAAAATGGTTTTTGGGTACCTATGATGAAGTAAAGAGTTTTGTTTTTCTGATGACCATTATTCTGTACATAATATTTTGCCAGGAAAGTCATATTGAAATAAAGGGAAGGGATTTTTTTGATTATTTTAATTAGTTTGATATTCTATAAAATTCCATATTCCTATTTTTTGGCCAAAAATATCAGCTAAAACTCCCATGGAATTAGAAAATAAAGACCTGATGATCTGCCTATACATAACAGATTTAAAGATTTACATACTCTTACTTACAACTGTCCCTCAAGATAGTTCCTATTTAATTTATATGCTATGTGTCCATTAATATCTTTAAGACAAATCTGTATGCTACTAAAACTCTCATTGACATGTCTTTTAATTTGGCAAAAAGCACAGGGCAACAATTTTGGAATTAAGGCATCTCAACTTATAGAATGCACCAGAAGTGGTATTCAGCAGTTCTGAAGAACCTGTAGCAGAAGTTTTGAGTAGTTTGGAGAACTGGTAAATACTACCTCTGTTCCCCTCTATTCTCTGCCTGATCGGGAGGAAATGGAGACTTTGCAGTAACTTTCCCCTGAAGTGGGGAGAGAATTTAGATTGTATAGTATCCTTCCCCTGGAGTAAGGTGGGAATGAAGATTTTACAGTATCTTTTCCCTGCCATGCCCACCAAGTCACGCCCACAGAACCGGTAGTAAAATAATTTGAATCCCACCACTGGGATTTAAATTTCCTATGACTCCCAAGGGAGTGAAATTTGTAGAAGTTGTGACTGATTCAGTGCAACTGGCTGCTGCTGAAGTTCATGTGATGTTAATTTCAATGTTCTGTGACATTTTCCCAGCCAATCTCACAATCCCACCCAGCAGTGGCTATTTATCTGCCTGCTGGGCAGGGCAGGGAAGAGGAGAGGAGGGAGGGGAAGGGAGTGGGGGGAAAGCTGGCAGAAATTGGAAGTTGCTCCTGCCTCACTGCTTTTCTGTCCACTTTGGCCATTGTTTTTCTCTATTTAGGTAAGGCAATATCTCTGAAAATATGACCCAGTGGAGCACAGGTTGTCCAGTTATATCCAAAAGTGGCACGATATCAATTGTAAAACAAGAATACCCAGTTATCCCAACTCCCAATAAAATCTCAATCAGAATCAGAATAGAGCTGGAAGGGACATTTGAGGTCTTCTAGTCAAACCCCTGCTCAAGAAGGAGACCCTATACCAGTGATGGCGAACCTATGACACGCGTGTCAGTGCTGACACGCGTAGCCATTTGGGGTGACACACACAGGATTTCATGCGATTCATCCTCGGCTCCTGCACGGCCGCCGAGGATGAAAGAATCTGTGCTGGAGGAACGGGGGGGCGGGATGTGTGATCTCCCCCGCCCACACTCACTTACTGTATCGCCGCCGCCCCTTTCTGAGCGCAGGGGCTGCTGGTAAGGCGTGCGTGCCGTGCGCACACACGTCATCAGCGCGGCGAGGGAGGACCCGCAGGAGAGGAGCGCGGGAACAGTGCGCTGTTTATTTATGAAAGGCTCTACAAATTTAAACTCTGCAAGTTTTAGCGTTGCTCACTCCATAGCTCAGCATGCAAAAGCGCTTAATGAGGGAGAATTTATTAAAGAAACTCTCCTAAGATGTGCGCCAGTTCTATTTCACAATATGCAGAATAAAGATGCAATTATTAAGAGAATATCTGAGTTCTCTTGGGGCGGGCTGGAGCGGCATGTTGATGAGGACGTGGAGCTGGAAGCAGCCGACTCCACAGCCCTGGTTCACGGCACCCCAAACAAGTTCAATAATATCAAGGGCAACATACGAAATCGACTGATGAACAAAGAAGTTACTAAGCAGGTATGTTAAATAATTTGTTTTTGGTTTATTAAATACAATTATACATTTTTGTAGTTTAAACTATAAATTGCGCAAAATTATGTTTTTGTCGAAGTGACACACAACGCGAGTTATGCTCGATTTTTTGCCGATTTTTGACACACCACGCCAAAAAGGTTGCCCATCACTGCCCTATACCATTTCAGACAAGTGACTATCCAGTCTCTTCTTAAAAACAGCTAAGAAATCAGGTTGACTTGGGAGTAAAGCTGCAGGAGGACGTGAATGGCCCCTCCCATACAAAATAAAAGAGGAGCGAAAAGGGAGTGGGCTTTTTCAGGAAACAATTTGTTCGTTCGTTCATTTCAGGAGTGTGAAGATCTATCCGTGAATCTCAGAGACTCTGTGCCCAGTCTTTCCTTGCAGAGCACTGCATTTGGAAAATATTTACATGGCAGCTTTCCAAGCTAGATAAGGTCTGTGGTTATAAATTCACCTTTGAAGGACTGTTTACCAGGCCTTTGCTGAATATGAATGAGCCGAATTCACATTAGTTTAATAAATGGGGTTTTGTCGGGACCAGGAATCTGCCTTATGCTTTTGGGAGAAGCCTAGATCAGAACAAATTTCATTGTTTTTATTCTTGGTTTTTGGGTGCCCAGAGTTTGGTTTAAGGAGGGTAGTCATTAAAATGTTTTAAACAAGCATATAATCTAGGCCAAAGCATGGTAGAATGTTTGAATGGGAGGTTCAAGTCCAGCTTTTATCACCTTCTATCAAAGGTGGGTTCCTACCAGTTCGCACCTATTCGGTAGAACCGGTTCGTCAAATCTACTGAACCAGTTAGAAGAGGTTCCACCAGTGGACCCGGAAAGCAGGCCACACCTACAGAAGAGATTCCAAATTATTTTGAAACCCACCACTAGTCCTTGGATATGATTATTCTACACTATTATGCTCATATTTATAAAACTCAGTGCCTCTGTGAAAGATAAGGATGACTACTGCATTTGTGGTGCAATCAAAACATTGTGTGTGTTGAAGTTGTTTTAACGCAAACCAAAGATGCCTTTTAAAAAACAAGTTTACATCATATTCTTATGCATGCCAGTGCTGTTTGTGAGGTAATTTAAGGTGGTTCTGACAAGTGTCGTCGGCATCTTCATATCCGGTCACATGGGCAGCAAGCCACTTCCATCCGGTCACATGGGCAGCAAGCCACTCCCACAAAGGAGGCCACACCCACAGAGTAGGTTCGAACAATTTTTGAAACCCATCACTGCCTTCAGTAGTAAGTAATAGGAAACGACACTGCTAAATATATTGAAGAGATGCTGGCTGACTGAGTCCAAAATAGCACTATAGCACTTAGACTTATATACCACTTCACAGTGTTTTACAGTCCTCGCTTTGTGTTTACCAAGTCAGCATATTACCCCCAACAATCTGGGTCCTCATTTTACCAACTTTGGAAGGATGGAAGGCTGAGTCAACTGAGACGATCAGGTTCGAACTGCTGGCAGTCAGCAGAATTGCCTGCAATACTGCATTCTAACCACTTGTGCCACCATGGCTCTCCATCAAAACCTTCAAAAATCATTTTCTTCCCTTGTGAAAAAGGCTGTTCTTGAGGTGGGAAAAATATCTTGTCTTATGGAGAGATCAAATATGTGCTATTTCTTCATTATTGCTCTGAAAACATTCAGTCTCCTACTCCTAAATATCATTGCATTTATAAAAGAGGGCAAGAAAGAAAAAAAGGAAAAAGAAAAACCGTTTTTTAAAACAACAACAACAACAACAGCAAGAAGAGTATTTTCCCTAGCTGATTTTAACAACTTTTTCCAAACCATTATTGTCTTTGCCCAAATATCTGTGAAAGTTTTATGATTGGAAAGTATTTCCCTTTATTATGCTCCACTGCATAATTTGTATTAAATTATGTTTTTAATCAGCATTTCCTTTTCGTATTGGAAGGAAAAAAATAACATTAAAATATATATGATGGATTATAATACTTTTAATTTACAAGAAAACTAAAAATAAAAATCATTTTATTGCTTGGCTTCTCTCCGGCAAGGTTTTTGAAAACCAATGGCTAGAAAATATTGTTGGTGCTCACATCACACTTCATCTAATTATACTTAAGCATATCCAAAGGATTGCTGGGGCTCATGGAGAGAGATAATCAAATCACAGCCATTCAGAATAAAATAGACACTCAACAGGGGGTTGCTGAAATAGCAATTTAAATGAAACAGTTTAGCGATGAGCGATGTAAGTTCTTGGATGGCCAACACAGGTTCAAGTATCTGAATATTCAAAGATTTCTTCTAAAGCACTACGCCAATGTTTCTAGCCAGCAAATGCAGTTGCTTGAGTAGGTCTTTGAATCTTCACATTCTTTCATTGGAAAGAAATAAAAGAAATCGACGCCTTGAGGTGGAATCTGATTAAAGACCTATTGTGATTCTGTCAAATCACAGAAAGACTGTGATGGTGAACCTATGGCTCCTGTGCCAGAAGTGGCATGCGGAGCCATATATGCTGGCAAGCCAGCTGTTAGCTCTGGCATGGATGCGTGTGCCGGTCAGCTGATTTTTTTGCCCTTCAGGAGGGACATGGGGGCCTTTTTTTCACCCTCTCAAGGCTTCAGGAAAGCCTCCAGAAGTTGGGAAGGGCAAAAAACAGCCCCAAAGGCCCAACCGGAAGTTCAGAAATGATCTGTTTTTGGCTTCAGGAGGTACTCTGGGGGGCCAGGAAGGCCTTTTTCTCTCTCCCCAGACTTCAGGAAAGTCCCAGGGACCTGGGGAGGGGTCATGCATACATGCAGAGGGAGGGTGTTACGTGCATGTATGCGAAGGGGGGCGGGGAAGATTGAATTAGTGTGTGCACATGTGCAATTTTGGCATACCCTAAGAAAAAGTTTTGCCATCACTGCCCTAGGAAGTTTAGGAAATAATGCAAAGGTGAGTTCCTTATAATATTCTCTGCCATGACACCTGTGCTCTGGAACATCATGCTACTAGAGGTGAGCTCTGACTCCCTCCTTTTGGCCTTCTGGGAGGACCTTAAAACATGGTTCTGACAGGTGGCTTGGGGCCCCAAAGGGGGCACTCTATGCTGGAGGTGGGTGGTGGAGTAATAGAGATCATCCCATCTTCATATTGCTTATAGCACTACACTAGCACTCGGACTTATATACCGCTTCATAGTTCTTTTACAGCCCTCTCTAAGTGGTTTACAGAATCAACCTATTGCCTCCAGCAATCTGAGTCCTCATTTTACCCACCTCGGAAGGATGGAAGGCTGAGTCAACCTTGAGCCGGTGAGATTTGAACTGCCGAACTGCAGCTAGCAGTCAGTTGAAGAAGCCTGCAGTACTGCACTCTAACCATTGTGCCACCTCGGCTCCTTATAGTCTTGGTTTTAACCTTTTATTTAAGTGTTGTGGATTTTAATGCTTTTAATACTTTTTAATTTATCCTTTTACACTATCATAAACTGTCCAGAGTCAGTCTGAATAGTGTGATAAGTGATAGATAAATTAAATAAATAAACATAGAAACCTGGGAGCTATATATGGGTCCTTTTTAGACACATGTCCTAAAATTCCAGAATCTCAACATTGTTTAAAAGATCTTTAAAAAAACATATAAACGTATGTATGTATGTATGTATGTATGTATGTATGTATGTATGTATGTATGTATGTATGTATGTATGTATGTATTTTGTGTCACAACCCTTGGTATGCCCAAAGTTCAAATCCCAGTAAGGGTATGGCTAGCTGATGAGAGCTAAATAGCTTGAAATAGATCTATACTAGTCTCCCTTTATTTATTTATCAGCACAACTGCAACACACACACACACACACACACACACACACACACACACACACACACACACACACACACACACTGAAAATACATTTTCTGTTCATATATTTCAAGCTGTTCCTGTAAGTTCAGCACCTTTCATGGATTCTCCCTGTGGTGAGTTACCAAGCAATTTCCTGAAGAAGATTCAGAATCTTGTAAGTCTGCAACATTTACACCTTTTCTGGGAGAAAAAAACCCAGCTGCATTTAACTGGGACAAGTTTTATATTCCTGTCCTGGCCGAGTTGTGATATATAGTGATATATAGGCTGTGTACCTTCTCTTTTTGGATCAATATGATATATGAATAGCCATTTCCAGTTTCCATTCTTCCTTCATTATTATGGCCTCTTACTGAGACATAAGTTCAATCTTTTGCTGGCCATAAGTTCAATATTATTTTGGTCTCTTACTTGAGACATAAGTTCAATCTTCTACTGGCTATTTATACCAATAAATGGCAAATCCATTTATCGGTATAAAACCTGAAGTTCATACCAGTGCTGCATGACATATTGGTTTCTCCTATAGACCAGTTGTCTATTAGAGATACACAAATTTATGTGGTTTCATGAAATAGCCCCCTTTTCTATGTATACCTGGTATAGTCTATTTTTAGGTAAAAATACACTTGTTTCTAACTATTAAGACTATAGATATTTAAAAGGATTTTTGGGGGCTTTGTTGAAGCACAGCACTTCTTTGCTCTTCTTACCAGTCTGGGAAAAAAAGTGCTTCACAAGATCCAATAACTTTAGTGAGTGGATTCCTTATAGTAGAGGCATTATTACTATTTTTGCTTCTCAGGTTTTTTTTCCCCTGAAAAGCCTGAAAAAGATCAAGGTGTTCTAACAAGTATCAGGAAGATTTGCTGTGAGGTCTATTTAATTTTTCAAAATTTGCACAGACCTAGCAGCTGTATACTGAGACACACTTCTTTGCCACCAAGAGGGACAGTTTTGCTATTATTTAGAATATATATGATATATCCCACATTATCTATCTATCATTACCTGTCTGTCTGTCCATCTGTCCATCTGTCCATCCGTCCATCCATCCATCCATCCATCCATCCATCCATCCATCCATCCATCCATCATCTATCCATCCATCATTTGTCTATCTAGCAATAGCACATAGACTTATATATCACTTCACAGTGCTTTACAGCCCTCTCCAAACCGCTGGCAGCTGGTGATCAGCAGATGTAGCCTGCAGTACTGCAGTCTAACCACTGTGCCACCGTGGCTCTGTGTATCTCTTTTCTAATGTTACGTTGATTCAGGTTGACCTAGCCTTCCATCCTTCCAAGGTGGGTAAAATGAGGACCCAGATTGTTGGGTGCAATATGTTGATTCTGTAAACCGCTCAAAGTGGGCTGTAAAAGCCCTAGGAAACAGTATATAAGTGCTATTGCGATTGCTACATGATTTCATTGCAACTTTGGGAAGTGTGCAGTATTAAAATAATTGAAAACATTATGAATGAAGGTAAATATGTATGTCCCAGGATAATGTTGCCAGATCCAATCTGGATCAGTCACCTGAGATTCCAGATTCGTGCTGCAGTTCATCCTCAGGGAGCTTCTCTCTACCAGAACATTGAGTCTGCCCATATCCATGTTCATTGCATCCGTGATGTTGTCTAACTATTATTGCTAGCAGAAAAGAATGATCATGCATATTCTGCAAAGGGGCCCACTACATTCCTTAGCCCAAGTCCTGGGGGAAGAGCCAGGCTTTCAAAACTTGCTTAAACAAAATCATGGCAGGCACTGTTTGATTCTAGGGATGGTTTTCCAGAAGGCTGGTACTTTGACAGAGAAGGTTTGCCTCCTGGATTCCATCAGGTAGTACTGTTTAATCAATGAGACACAAAGCATGCAAACTCTGTCCGATTGTATAGGATGGGCAGTGACAGCATGTGTAGAGATCTGTGAGAATAACTTTGGATGACAGGAGGAAGAGCCACAGCCTAGACAACATCACACAAAAGATATTTCAGATATCCCATAGATAAAAGGAACATTGGGAGCATCTCCAAAAGAGGCCTCCCTAATTTTCTGGAAAGTAAAAGAAAGGGAGGGGAGAAATACTTCCAGACTTGCAAGATTCTGACACAGTAATCTTAAAATAAAAGTAATATTATTCATGCTTTTTGCTTCTTGTCTGTGTTCTGACCTAGGCTTCCCCAGTAGCAAGAAGGTGAGTCCTCATCCCAATAAACCCCCTTTATTTAATTTACAGTGAATTCCTCTCCAGCAAAATCCCGGCCCATAGTCTTTCAAGATATTCACAATTACCAACCTTTATCATGCTTGGAGAGTAGCCAGGCCGATATCTTCCAGACATCGCAATCCTTGGCAAGAATGCAGGAATGAACTATTTGTCTCCTGCAAACACCCCTCCCCTTTTGTTACTCTTTCATTCCCTATGGGAGGGGCCATTCACCATCTACCTGTGGCCTTACTCCCAAGTCGACCCTTGTTCCTTAGCTTTTCCATTTGTCTAGCAACTCTGTGCTTGTGCACACTGGGAACAGGCTCCAGCTCTTCGTCTGCCTTATTTATATCTGACTCCGAAGGCAGCTGATAAGTGTTAGACGGCCCTGGCCCCATCCCTGAATCTGATGTAGAGCACTCGTCAGAGCCTTCCCCAGACTCCAGGACTGGCCCATGTTCCTCCCCAAACTTCTCACTGTCCAAATCTTCTGCCAGCTCTGCTGGCCGCTGGCAGGCCACAACAGTCTGGACTATCTTGAAGGGCTACCAATATGTGGTTGATGGTTCTCCAGATAACCAGTACCTATGGCATGGTATCACTTCTTTAGCATCAATATTATAACTATAGGCTGATCCTATGGATTTTTCCAGTTTTACATTCAAGCCACTCTGGGTCTATCCAGATTCAACAGTATACAAATTTAACAAAAAAGGAAACACAAACTTTATGTATCTGTCCATCCATCTATTTCAGGCACAAGCAACCTTCACTCCAAAGGTTAGAACTGTCACAAATCAATCGCATTTTGGTGGGTAGTGGCCAAGGCCGTGGCTGCTGTGTGGGTGCTGGTGCTGGTGGTGGGCATCTCCAAGGATCTGGTGCTCAGCAGCTTCGCCTACATTGACATGGTGAGGACTGGAATGTGCACAAGTGGGCGGGACAGGTACTCACATGGCTTGGCGCCTTCGGGATACCGATCAGTTGGTGAGTGGTGCTCTGCCTGTCCGGGGGGTGGGTGTGTTGTCCTCTGGGCTTATTTGTGGGGGAGGGAGTATTTTCATCTATCTATCTATCTATCTATCTATCTATCTATCTATCTATCTATCTATCTATCTATCTATCTATCTACCTACCTACCTACCTACCTACCTACCTACCTACCTACCTACCTACCTACCTATCTATCTATCTATCTATCTATCTATCTATCTATCTATCTTCTGGGGTTGCATTATTTTACAAAAGCTTTATCTTTTATGTTGCATAAACAATTATTTTGGGTGGTAGATGAAATACTTCTGGTTTTATGTCATTATCCCCGCCCACTTTCTATCTGAAATGAATGTGTGTTATCTAACTAAAGTTTGGAGAGTACTACAATCTGCCAGATGTATAGTATCCTAAGACCGGAGGATGGCTTGTGATGCAGAGAAGAATCCAACAATGTAAAGGCAAAGGAAGGATGCATTTATAGAATAGGATTACTTAAATCTTGCTTAAAAATAATTTGCAAATCGTTTGCACCCAAGAAAAATACTTTTCTTTCTTTATAAATTTGTGACGTCTTTCCAATTTAGATTTGCTACTCAGGAATCTTTTGACTGGAATATAGGTTCTGAATCTTAAAGTCAGCTCTTGAAGCTAGAAAATGTACAACTGAGCTTGAATCTGGCTTTAAAGAGTATTTTAAAATATCTCTGATAGTATATATTTAGTTGCTGATAAAACACCATTTTAGATGTAAATATTTGTACAAACCAAATATTTGACAACATCCAAGCGGATATTGAAAACAATAAAAATCAATGCAGTGTACTATTTTAACAAACAAAACAGAAATAATACATCTCCAAAAAAAAAGAAAAAAAACCTGAATAAATAAATCCAGAGAGATAAACTATAAAAAACCTAGGTAACATAGCCATGTTTATCTGACTCTAAACAATATTAAAAGTGGAACAAAATATATATTAAGTCCAGACCAATTTTTTCTTTCTGTTTGACTTCATCTCAGTCAAGAAGGGCCAAGAACAAAAGGTGAATGGGAATGAATGTTAAAGGAACATTTTTCATGATCAGGAAAGTCTACAAATAATGTAAGCAAATTATTAATAAGTAAATTATTAATAAGTAAATTGAGGGGAAGAAAAAGAACATATGATTTGAAATCTATTTCTTCCTCAAAAGGAAGCATAATTAAGGACGTTTTCCTTCTACTATCCAAATTTTATCCTTCAAAATTAACTGGTCCATGTGGCTTTCTCTGCAAGGCTAAGTTACCATTTTATTACCAGAAAAAGAAGAGAAGAGAAACTCAAATATGTTTGCAGGGTTTGTGAATGGTTTATTTTAAAGTAGGGAAAAATAATCTCAAAATTCCATTTGTCCTCTCCTGATTTATAGAATTCTTTATAGAAATAAAAACCTCTCTGAACTCCACATTCCATCTTTTATTACTATTAAAGCCTCTGCGTATATTATTAAAGATACAGGCCATATCCTTAGTTGTCATCTTCCTAATCACTCAAGACAGAGACATGTAAGCAGGGCTGAAACTAATATTTTAACTAATTACAATATTGTATTGCATTATCAAACATTTATCACAAATACTCTCAATATGTAAGAGAATACGAGTATTTTCTTTTCTCCCAATAATTTATTTGCAACATGAAGTTCTGATTACATTGGACTGCCAATTATCCATTTTTCTAAATTGTTCCCAATGTACCATAGCGCTATAATCTATTTTCTTGAAGATACTTGCATTGATAATTGTTTGAACCCATGATTGATATGCCTCCAACGGAACCAAACAAAATATAACAGCATTGACCTTTGCCCGTTAGTATTGATTTCATCAGTGAATTGGTTTATCACGGCAAAAGAAGAAAGTTGTACATTTTTCATTAGAAAAAGAATATTTAGATCTGAATTCCTCAGCTACAAGGAAGAGGGTGGGGGAGATGCAAACCTTAAAAGCAAGCAATGTGGTTTGGGGTTAAAAGTTGGATCTGTGAAAAGAGTTGTTAATAGGTTCCCTGTTGCTAAGGAAACTATTTCCTTGGTAGCTGGATGCTTGCTATGTCTTGCTAAATTGATGTCATAAAGTCGACAAAGAAGAATGAAAAATATTCAAACTGTCTCTACAAAGTGCTCTAAGCAAGAACCCCTCTAGAGAGCAGTGTTGAAATCAGCTGCCTGGAAGCTATTGCCAGCGTGGAAGTTTAAAAGCGAAACCAACAGACATGGAAATGGGAAAATCCAAAGAGGGTGGGTGAGTGGGGGATAGCAGTCATTTACACTGCAAGGAAATATAATCCTTCACTAAGCTTCTAAGCCATTCAAGAGGTTGTAATGGAGAGCTCACATAGATCAGCTGAAAAGCAGCAGACCAAACCTGTAACAAAACAAGGAAGACACCACAGAAACCTTTCTTCATTTTTCTCAAGGATGTCATAAATTACTGGAGCTCAATCACACCATTTTATTTATTTATTTTATTTTATTTATTTGGTTTGTCAAATATGTACAAGATAACAGGTATAAGTATAAACATGGACATGAACAAAGGAAATGAGTAGAAATAAATGGGGACAGTAGGACAGGGACGGTAGGCATGTTGGTGCACTGATGCATGCCCTTTACAGACCCCTTAGGAATGGGGTGAGGTCCACAGTAGACAATCTAAGGTGGTTTGGGAATGAAACCACAGTCAGATAATGCATTCCAGGCATTGAGCACTCTGTTGCTGAAGTCATATTTTCTGCAATTGAGTTTGGAGTGGTTTACCTTGAGTTTGTATCAATTGTTTGCCTGTGTATTAATATTCCTTTCTCACACATCCAGGTTTTGCTCATCTCCAATTGAAATACAGCAGCCACTTCCCAGATGTTCTTCTGTTTGGGAATTGTATCCCTTTCTTCCTTGTTGCTTTCTTTCCTTTTTACTCCTGCATATCTACAGTATATAGAGTATTATTCCAGTCTATGCACTCCCTACTGTGTTTAGTATGTATGTATGTGTGTATGTATGTATGTATGTATGTACAGTATGTATGTATGTTATATGCTTACTATTGTTTTTATCTCAAGATAGTTAACATACCTAATAATTCTTCCTTCTCATATTTTCCTCACAACAACCCTGTGTCAGCGTTCCAAGTATCATGTAGAATTAAATCAGAGTCCAAGGCAAAACGATCCTTAAAGTTCCAATTTAATAAAGCAGACAGCGCATCTGTGTTAATCCCAATTCTGGAAATGACATCAGAATTCCACCCAGTTAAAAGTTCATGATCTTGTCCCCACACCCATAATCCATCACATGGTCAAATCTTCTTCTTCCACGCTGGCATCCACACCCAGCTGCTTCCGGTCAGGTGTAAAAGTGCGGAGACAAAAGATGACCTTGGCTTCTAGAAAAGAATGATAACAATACATTCCACAATCCTACTCCTGTCCATTCCCCCCTCCCATTGACTATACTAACGAAACAGCATAATGAAATAAGAGAAAGTGTGGCAGGCCAAAATTCTAAAAGGAATATAATTGCAGGCCTGACACCCTGTGAAGCAGGTTGGGTTGAGAGAAAGTGACTTGACCTTTCATGCTTAATGCAGAGCTACAACTGACAACTGGCTTTCATGCCTAAGGCAGAACTAGAACTCACAGTCTCTTGGTGATTGGGCCAAAGCTACCCAGCCAATTCTCATTCCCAAGATAGGACTAGAACTCACATCTCCTGGTTTGTAGGCCAACACCTTAATCACTAGACCAAACTGGATAAATGAAAATCTACTTTGCAAGTCCCATGGAATTAGGCTCAGACCAGAGCTGATTTATTTATTTTATTTGTTTATTTAGTTTGTCAAACATGTACGAGATAACAGATAAAATTATACACATGGATATGAACACAGGAATTGGGTACGAATAAATGGGTAGGACGGGGACGGTAGGCACGCTGGTGCACTTATGCACGCCCCCTTTACAGATCTCTTAGGAATAGGGTGAGGTCCATGGTAGACAATTTAAGGTTAAAGTTATGGGGGTTATAGGATGTTACAACAGAGTCAGGGAGTGCTTTCCAAGCATTGACCTCTCTGTTGCTGAAGTCGTATTTTCTGCAATGATGATGATGTTTGAATGTTGAATGTTTATTTTATTTATATGCTGCCCTTTTCCCCCGAAGGGGACTCAGGGCGGCTCACAACTCAAACCAGGGAAGGGGGATACAAACAAAAAATTAACAATACATAATTTAAAACACACAACAGTCATACCATTTGAGACGGGGGCAACAATTCTTTAGCCCCAGGCCTGTCGGAACAGCCAGGTTTTAAGGGCTTTGCGGAAGGCCTGGAGGGTGGTGAGGGTTTGAATCTCCATGGGGAGTTCATTCCAGAGGGTCGGAGCAGCCACAGAGAAAGCTCTCCTCCGGGTAGTTGCCAGTCGACACTGGCCGGCAGATGGAATTCGGAGGAGGCCTAATCTGATTATCATCCTCAATATATAAAAGTAAGGAAAAATGTCCAGCTAGGCAAACTGGACTTGGATTATTTACTGTCTTCACATGCCATCTTTTATTTCTATCATTTCTTGTAATTAGAGCATGGGCTTCCTTCCTTTTTCACACTCCATCTTTGGATGAAAATCCTAGTGACAACTATCATAGTACGACTCACAGAAGACCAAAGTCTTCTGCTTCCAACTTCCAGTTCACAAGCTGGTTTCATTTGAAGCCTGTTTCCTGTGGGTCCCTAATTTCAGAAATGTGCACATTTATGCAAAAACATGGCATGTCCTTTGACGCCTCATTTGGACAGCTACCAGAAACTCTAGAGAAAAGATGAAAAACCAAGAAATAATATGGTTTGGATATGAAAGTTGGTTTTTGTGCTGAGAGAGTTGTTAATAGTTTCTTGTTGCTAAGGAACTATTTCCTTGGTAGCTGTATGTTTGCCAGATCCTGCTAAATTGGTGTCATAATCTTAGACAAAGAATATTCCAAATGGAGCTACAGGTTCATATGTGTATGCATGTTTAAAAATAACAACTTTTAGTATGAAAAAACCAATTCTATCTCTGCCTCATAAGCAGTGTGAAAAGAAAGTATAAGTATGTACTTGATGGAAGATAAAAATCTGTGCAGCTTTCAATAGTCCACTTTCAGGAAATCTCTATAAATGCAGGTTATGTACCAGTAATATATTTGGAAACGAGGGAACCTGAATTGCATTTTCTGGAAACATTAAACAAAAGTATGCTCTTTCAGCTTGCAAGTTATTTTATAGCTTCATGAAAATGGATTACGACCACGAATTATCAAAATCTGTTAAGAATTCTAATGCACTAACTCCCCCCAAAAAACACCCATATACCAAATTTATGTGCACAATTAACTGCAATTTTTGTGAGCAGTTCAGGTACATCGTTTTGTACAAGTTTCACAATGGAATGTTCTTGTTAATAACAGCTGAATATACCATGATGAAGCTGTTGAATGGATATTAAGCCCATAACAACGACTGGCAAAATTGAATCCTTGCAAATGAGACTGAACATAATGTCAGATTTGTGCATGGATGTATTTCCATCTGTCAACTGCTTGAATTTCTAATAAAGATCATTATTAGAGAAACAAGGACACATGCTTTGATTCAGATCTGGTTTTGCCTTCCTTTGTACAACCAGCCACACATCAGAAACATCTGCTATCTAGTTCAATAGCAGTGAAATCCACTTATAAATGCATATAGGAAAGATGGGCGTTTGATTTATCTAAATTCTAGATAATGAGATAGAATAGGATAATTTGGGGGTGATTTTCATTACTCCAGGATAGAGGAGATTAGTCGGAACCCACTTATTTTAAGCTCCATGTGACCTAAGTGGGTTTTTGATGATGTCTTTTAATCTGCATAATATAGCTAAACTGAACAAATGACCAGTTTAATTGTTGTTATTATGATTGGTTGCACAATCAGCCAGATGTTCAGACTAGATTTGGCATTTTTGTCAGCCTATCGAGTCCTTTCCAAGGATCTAAGATAGGCAGATGTTGTTGCTTGGTGATGTTAATTATTTTAAATAGCAATTAATTAAGTTAATTGTTATTATTATTTTATTAGACTGAATTATTTTGATCCATTAAAAAAAAGAAGAAAAACAAAGTCTACTTGATAAGAAAAGAAGGAAAATAAAACAATTTAGAATGGAATGGAAGGGAAGGGAAGGGAAGAGAAGAGAATTCTTTATTGGGCAAGTGTGATTTGTCTTGGTGCATATGCTCTCAGTGTACATAAAAAAAAGATACATTATTTAAGAATCATAATTTAAAATTAAATTAAAATATACTTCACTAACTCCAAAACTTAAGAACTCAGAACAACTAACATTAATAAACCCAAACCCAACATTAGAAATAAACAAAAGAAAACACATAATGAGGAACCAAAGAAGTACAGGATCACATCCAAATTCTGGAAAACTAGTTCATCTCCTGCACTTCCACTCTGATAATGAGCCCGATTGCATTCTGGAAATGCTGGCTTCCTGGGGACACATGCTCTGTCAATTTCACCCTACATAGGATGAAGAGATTTTTATGAACCTGTTTATAGGTCAGGGGAGGCTTTTGACTGTGGAAGAGTTGGGGTGGCGGGGGTGACCTGAGTGACACATGGGCATTTTCTTTCCACACTATGATGCTCCATCCAGAATGCAGTGGAACTTGTTATCAGAGTGGAAATACAGGAGATGAACTAGTTCTCTAGAAAGTAGCAGAGGCTGAACATTTCTGGAGGACATTTTGGATGTCATCCTGGACCACCACAAGTTCTTCTTTTATTCCTCGTTATGTATTTTCTTTTGTTTATTATTAGTGCTGGGTTTGGGAGAGGTTTTTTTAATTGTTCTGAGCTCTGACGTTTTGGAGCTAGTGAAATTATTTCACTAGCTCCAAGGTGAGCCAAGGTGGCACAGTGGTTAAATGCAGCACTGCAGGCTACTTCGGCTGACTGCAGTTCTGCAGTTCAGCTGTTCAAATCTCATCGGCTCAAGGTTGACTCAGCCTTCCATCCTTCCGAGGTGGGTAAAATGAGAACCCGGATTGTTGGGGGCAATATGCTGACTCTGTAAACTGCTTAGAGAGGGCTGAAAGCCCTATGAAGCGGTATATAAGACTAACTGCTATTGCTATAACTGCTAAATATTTTTTTAAATCTCTTACATCACTATACTATTGCCCAAGGCCAGATTGCTCATAAAATTCCACACCTTGAAAATATTCCACATTAGGAAATTTCAGCACACTCCACAGGGAGAGAGATCACTTTCCTTACTAGGCTTCACACGTCCCCAGGGCAAAAATACCTGAATGAACAGATATATATTACTACTCTCAGCAATCTGATTTCATAGTCTACATTTTGATTGCTGTATTGCATGCTATCCTGTCAAAACAAATTCTGCCTCTGTTCCATATAACTGTCCCTGCGTGTTCTTTAAAATGGCACAGTCTGGATTTGAACCAGTGGTGGGTTGCAGGCGGTATACCCAGGTACGGGCACACCGGAGGCTTCCCGGAGCACTGGGTACTGTTCCGGTACGGTGCTCCGGAGGGCCCACCTGCCTGCCCTCACTTCTTACCTGTCCTTTAAGCCTTTGGCACTTCCGCGCACGTGTATGGCATGTATGGCGCCTGCTCGATGCTCCGCTGAGCAGCTGGAGCATTACGGAGGCTTGCGGAGTCATCGCGGGCAGGTACGATGCATCCATGTGGACAATGCTGGGCCTGTTCCAACTGTACCGGTTGGAACAGGATCCGGAACCCACCACTGATTTGAACCTAGAACTTTGCTTCTAACAATACCTTTTCAAAATTGTTCTTTCTCTTTGGCAAGTTTCTTGAGGAGTTGGCATTGGTGTATTCTATCATAGGAGCAATTTTCATAGGAGAAGCATAATTTTGTCTTGGGACAAGGGGATTCCAGGTTGCTTTAAGTGAATGTAATTTGAAAAAACCTGAATCAATTTCTATGATTCTATGATTCTAGCTTTTCTCATGAAATTTCATTTAATGCTCTGAAAAGCGTTCAGCATTTTCATAGGTTTTTTCTGTTATCACCTCTAGTGGGCAGCAGAAAGCTCTTACACAGCAAACTGCCAGCCTTATGTGCCCAGAAATAGTCACCTGATCCCTCAGAGCCAATAAAAAGAAAGAATTATCCTGTCTGTTTTTGGGAGGGAGAGAGTATGGGGATTTGGGGGAGTCTTAAATTAGGGTTTAAATAGAGGAAATGGAGAGTTATTTTTCTATCATGAAATGTAGATTCATATCTACCCTCAATTATGGAAGCTCACTGAATGAAATGAATGAATGAAAGCTGAATGAAAACTGTTACTCTCTCTTAGTCCAACTCACAATACCTCACAATTATCGTTATTGTGGGGAAATTTTGAAGGAGAACGTGTGTTAGAATATTCATGATGGGGAGAGATATAGTAACAAGGTGAGCCAATGAATAGGTATGGCAACAGATCAGCCAATGGAAGCTGAAACAGATTGAAGCCTGGCAGTGGTTTAGCCCTACAGCTCTGTGCTGTGCTGAGAATTGAAACTGAAACTAGTATTGCCTGTATTAAACTCTGCACTGGAAATGAAACTACTCTGTTCGCTCTGAACTCTGAGATGAAACTGTTCTCGCCTGCTTATGTTCTGCTTGTAACTTGAAAGAATCTACTCTTGGTATTGTACATTTATTCATCTGTTATTATGTATATAAAGAAGTTAATGAATCCGTTCGTGCTTTCTGGATTTGATTTTTCTACAATAAACTCTGACAAAGTGTGTGGATTTTTTAAAAAAAAAAAATCCAGGAAGAATTTTGTGGTAAAACTCTCCATACTAAATAATATATAATCAATACTTCTTTATTAAATAAATGCATTTGAAACAAGATAATCGAAACAAAATCACTGCATTTGAAACAAGATAATTCCTTTGAAGGTATATTCTCTCTTAAATACATTCTGAAGGGAGATGTTACTTCCTCTAGTAGAAGAAAAATTAAGAGAGGAAAAATTGAAGGAAATTTTCCAAATATAGTCTAAACATCTGGCTGACTATGTGACCCAAAAACAATTTATTAAATTTAAATGTCACTTGACTCTCGGTGACTCTAAATGGAATTACACCTAAGCACGAGGATGGAGGAGAATGGTGCATATTCAGAATAGCTGGCCAGGAAGGTGGAGTTGCACATTGGCATTTTGGTATCCTTGGCACACTTTCTCGATTATTGACATTGGTGTTCGCCTAACAGCCCAGAGAGCTGAAGCCAGCATCTTTTATATTTGTCACTGTCACTTCACAAGTGTTTGCATTGTTCAGGAAATTGTATGTGTAAAGCAAAAACTGCCTGCAACCAACTTCAACAAGGGAGTAGGGATGTGAGGGTGCTTGAAACAAAAACAGAGGTTTTATGTGTCCTATTATGTGCCCCAGCCAGAGTCATAAATAATTGTGACAAGTTTTTTTCTCTCTCCCCCATTGTTACATGTAAAAGTCCTTGACTCTACCTCCTGTCTCAACTCCTCTCTCTCTCTCTCTCTCTCTCTTTCTCTCTCTCTCATGCACTGGAACTGCCACGATGCATGATGATAGATAGCCCTATGCAGCAAATGACAGCTGGATAGATTTTTTAGTTTGTGCTTTAGAGGGAATCAGATATGCTGTATAAAGCAATAAAAAAGCATACTCACAAGGTGGGTTAAAAATAGCTAGCACAGCATTACCCTACTTTGTTCTTTATCAAAAGCCAAATCTTTACATTCAAAGTCTGGTGGTACTGATGCTAATGATCACCTCCTTTTGCCCAGTTCCACTCCCTCCGTCCCTCTCCCTCCCTCCCTCCCTCCCTCTCCACTGTCCTCTAGCATTCTTATTAATAAGGTAATAATAAAAGGACACAAGAAGGTACATGTGGCCACCTACCTAAACACATGGATTTCCCAAAATAAAATGAATATATTCAGAAGAACACTTAGAAGTGGTGTGGTGGCCTAGAGGGGGAGCTCTCACCTCACAATCAGGAGGCTGTGAGTTTGATCCTAGGCAGAGGCAGATATTTCTCTCTCTGGGCACAATGAGAATATATCAGCTGAACAAAACTCCACATTGGTGACAGGAAGGGCATCCGGCCAATAAACACTCAGCTCCATTCAGTTGCCCAGGCTCCACCCCACAAGGGATTATGGGGTCATTAACGAAGATAATGATATTCAGAAGAAAAGTTACAGAAAGTGGAAAGTATTAAATGTATGGATACATCTGCACAACTACATTTAGGGTGTACATCTGTTACTGTTTTCTTTGGATTAGGAGCAGTGGTGGGATTCAGCCAGTTCGCACCAGTTCGGGAGAATGGTTGTTAACTTTCTGAGCAGTTTGGTGAACTGGTTGTTGGAAGAAATCATTAAGGCAGAGAACCGGTTGTTAAATTATTTGTATCCCACCACTGATTAGGAGGTTCTGCTTGGTCTTGTCTTGTCTATCGTGATTCACTTGTCACAGGGCTATACTTGGAGATCACCTAGAAGGCTCATCTGGTCAGATTGCTGCAGTTTGAGTAGTGATGGAAGCTTCTAGGTATGTCCATGCAATGCCTCTACTGCAACACTCCTTATAGCAGAATGCAACCAAGGAAGCAAGAAAACACAGAAACTTCAATATATTTAACACAACTTGTATCTTGCCTTGAGCTTTTACTTATACAAAACCCCTGGAAGCAATATGTGTGCACTTTTGTCCTGTGCTGGGATTCACCAGTGCTATGTAGCTTGATTTTTTTTTCTATGGGTTCAAACTTTTTACCAGGAATTGAAATAATGGATCATTGCACTTTATGTGACTATGTGTAATGCATTGACTTTAGGAGCTAGTGCTCCTAGCTAGTGCCTAGTGCTCATTAGTAGGTGGAAGTCCACTTACACAAAGAGCTGATCAACAGCCTTGGTCAAAAACAATCAAAAACTATTTTGCTTGGGATTTCTTCAAACTAAATCAATTGGAGGTCTACAGGGCCGGATTTAGATGAAAAGAGGCCCTAGGCTATTCCACTTATGAGGCCCTTTCACCTCCCATTTTCAAGTTTGTAAATTACATGAGAGACAATAAAATACATCATTACTGTGATATATATCAATATATATCAATATATATAGCTGGCCTCCCGATGGAGGGCAGCTCTGCTCTGCGGCAAAGGCAGCGAGGCCAGCCGCCTCCCCTGCTGCGCTCAGCTGGCCGGCTCGGCTCCCTTGCCCTCACCTGCCTGGCCGCTGGTGGGCTCCGCGTCGACGGGGCGGCTACTGGGAGCAGCCGCGCCTCTCGCCCGACCGCCGGTGCCGGGAACGTGGGCGGGCTCCCCAACTGCCGTGGCGCTGGAACGATCTTAACCAATACATTTTTATGTTTGTTTATTAGTCATATGCGTAGAATTTCTCCTTATTTTCGGTTCAGTGTTTTAGTGTTCACTGTTTTTAGAATAGTGTAATTTTAATTTTGCTAAGAATTTGAATGTAGGCCCCTCTTGATCTTGAGGCCCTAGGCTGAAGCCTAGTTAGCCTATAGGAAAATCTGGCCCTGGAGGTCTACCTAGATGAGGAACTAATTGGAAACCAGCTTTCTTGGACTCCTGTGACATGTAGCAATCAGAGAACAGTTTACCAGATTCAAATACAGAGTACAAAATAATAGACTTGGAAGGGACCTTATAAGACATCTAATCCAACTGCCTGCTCAAACAGGAGACCCTATACCATTTCTGACAAGTGGCTGTCCAGTCTCTTCTTGAAAGCCTCCAATGATGAAGCATGCAGAACTTCTGAAAGCATTCAGAAGCTCCATTGTATGATTGTCCCATTGGTTGATTGTTCTCACAAGCATCAGAAAATTTCTCCTTGTTTCTAGGTTGAATCTCTCCTTGATCAGTTTCCATCCATTATTCCTTGTTTGACCTTTGGGTGCCTTGAAAAATAGGCTGTCCCCCCTCCTCTCTGTGTCAGCCCCTCAAATATTGGAACACTGCTATTGTCACTTCTGATCCTTCTCCCCTAAACTAGCTATGTCCAGAGTTCTTGCAACCATTCTTCATAAATTTTAACCTCCAGGCCCTTAATCATCTTTGTTGCTCTTCTCTTCACTCTTTCTAGAACTGCATCTTTTTTATAGTGTGGTGACCAAAAATGGATGCAATATTTTAGGTGTGGTCTTACTAAGGCTTTAAAGAGCAGTACTAGTATCTCATGTCATCTTAATTCAATCCCCCTGTTAATGCAATTTAGGATTGCATTGGCTTTTTTGGCTGCTTCTGCATACTGCTGGCTCATATTTAATTGATTGTCCACTCCAAGATCACTTTCACAGTTACTGTTATTAAGTCAGGTTTCACTTAATTTAGATGTGTACTTTTGGCTTTTCTTGGCTAAGCATAAGACTTTACTTTTCTCTACACTGAATTTCAGTTTGTTAGATAAAGCCCAGTGTTCAAGTCTTTCAAGATCCTTCTGGATCTTGAGCCCATGATCTACAGGGTTGGCTATTTATGCCAGCTTAGTATCATCTGCAAATTTGATAAGTTCCCCTTCTATTCCCTCATCTAAGTCATTTATGAAGATATTGAAGAGTACTGGGCATAAGATGGGAACCTTGTGATACCCTACTGCTTACTTCTCTCCATGTAGATGTAGTACCATTAAGGACAATTTGTTGAGTACGTCTGTTTAGCTGACTGTGAACTATTGAGAGGTATACGACATTGCAGCTCACTCTACCTCCGAAGATGCCAGCAACTGGCAAAAGATCAGGACAATAAAATTTAAAAAAACCATACCCCTAGATCATGGCCATTCAGCCCCAAAATCATCACTGCTTCAAATAACTATTGTGATTCAGATTTGGCATAACCTGATACATGGAAATGAGTTGGAGAGATCTGGTCAAAGCCCAGCTTGCATACGTTTCGTATACCTGTCCATATCTGAGCTGCAATAAAAGCACTGTGTAATTTTTAACTCAGCAAGAATAAAAAGCACTGTGTAATTTGTAAATCAGTAAGAATAATGCACTGTCTCGTGTATTTTGCTATTGTGTACTGGCAAAACCTCTAGTATGCCCAAGAGGTAATCATTTCATTTTGCTGAATAATTTCCTTTAAAGTACAGCTACCACCCCCACTTGTCACCTGACTGCAGCAAAGAAAGATGAAATGGAATGCAGCTGCCATCAGCCTCTTCCTCTTTCTGAACTGGGTACTATATAAAACTAATTTTACATTTTTAACATGAGTGTTAAAGCTTGCTTTATTTCTATCTTTTTCTTTACCATCTTCTTTTCCACCCATGCTATATCTTTTAAACCAGTGGTCACAAACTGGTGGTCCGCGAGAAAATTTTGGTGGTCCGCAGAAAAATTATTTGCATTTTTAATATTGCATTAAATCAGGGGTCCTCAAAGTACGCCCCTTGGGATGGATACATGCAATGAATGTTTGTGTTGCTGCAGAGAGCCTCCCCCTTCGGGGTCTTTTTGTGCGGGTCAGAAGGGGGCAGAAACTCCAACTTGGGGTCTGCTTCGGCCTCCTGGTGTGGGATTTTGGGTGAAGGCTGAAGGGAAGCACCGCTGGTGGTAAAGAGCCAGAGCCACCTTGCTCCAGTGGGACAGCATCTTGGCCTGGAACTGGCTGACCATCTCAGCCCACTGAGCCTCCAGGAACCAGTACTAGGCCTTGCACTCACACAGATCTTCCCTCTGCTTGGAAAGCCTATGCTTGTAGTCCTCAGTGAGGTGCTTCTGCTGAGCCTCCTTCTCAGTCAGATTCAATTTGAACTGAGCTGTTTTGCCAACTCTTTCTCATGATGGCTGCTTAGCTCCAACAACTGCTTCCTATTGGGGCCCTAAGGGGCCTGGCGGGCAGGTGAGGAATGGCTGGGAAGGGAGGGGCAAGTAGAGGCCGGCGAGTTGTCCTTCGATGTGAGTGACATCAAGTTAGCCACACCCACCCAGTCACATGACCATCTAGCAACACCCACCCAGCCGGTCATTAGGCAAATCATATTAGTGGTCCACGGGATTTAAAATTATGAATTTAGTGGTTCCTGAGGTCCGAAAAGTTGGTGATCCTGTTTTAAACTGTAATGCTGAACCTAAATTGGGGAAAAGGTGGATTTGTCTGGAGAGCATGAGGGAGGCCTGAAAAGCAGGGGTCAAATTGTTTTTGAACAAACATAACCAACAAACAATATCTTCTTTGTGCTGGTTAAGCTTGCCAAAATCAATAACAGGCTTGGTGCGTTTTCTCCTGTTCTAAGTCATGCATGCCTTGGCATTTTTGTTTTTCAGCAGCCCGGCTCACTGGCAGCCTGTTGCTGAACTGCTAGCAGGAAGCAAAGCCCATTTAAACCTGGTTAGTATTCAGGCAGGAAACAATCAGGGGTTCTTAAAACTGCAGGCTAGATTAAGAAGGACAACAACAAAGTAATTGACCCAGAAGACAATGTTAAATCTATTGTTGTATTCTTGCCAGAAGACAAAAAAAAGCCTGAAGTACATGGACACATCTATGAAATGGTTGTTAAGCAATTTGATGTGCCCTTTAATATGGAAGGTTTTCGGGCTGTGGAACCTTAAGTCAGAGAAGAGCATTGCAAATGAATAAGTATTAAACTTCTCTTGTCCTTCATTTTCAGTCCAATTCACCAGGCACCTGGTCAGTGGTGCGTTTCAAAAAAAATTCAAACCTACTCTGTGGGTGTGGCCTCCTTTGTGGGAGTGGCTTGCCGGCCATGTGACCTGGTGGGAGTGGCTTGCCGGCCATGTGACCTGGTGGGAGTGGCTTGCCGGCCATGTGTTTTCTCTCTCTCTCTCTCTCTCTCTCTCTCTCTCTTTTTCCTTCCTTTTATCTCTCTGTCCCTTTTTCCTTTTTTCTTTCATCTCTCCCTCACTTTTTCTTTCTTCCTTTCTTTCTCTTTATCTTTCTTTCTCTGTGTGAGTCTGTGTGTGTGTGTGTGCACATGCGTGCGTATCAGTGGTGGGTTTCAAATTTTTTTGGAACATCTTCTGTAGGTGTGGCCTGCTTTCCGGGTCCACTGGTGGAACCTCTTCTAACCGGTTCGGTAGATTTGACGAACCGGTTCTACCAAACTAATGCAAACTGGTAGGAACCCATCTCTGCACCTGGTCATCAGATTTTGCAGCGTGATTATTATTATGAGATAAACCCAGGAGCAAAACACAGCACATAGTACACAGAGCCTTTAGACAATTAATAGTGTTTATATACAAATATCAGACATATCAGAGGTGGATTGCTGCCAGTTCGACCGAGATTGGGTGAACCGGTAGTAGCAATGACGGGAGGCTCCGCCCACCTGCCCGGATGCTTCTGTGCAGACGCGTCGTGCATGAGTACACCCGAACCGGTAGTAAAAAAAATTAGCAACCACCTCTGAGACATATATATGGTAGATAAATCCCTTACTATTCAGCTATAGACACAAGGAGACAAGTAAGATACATGATGAGAGAGAGAAACGCCCTCTAATTGCCACCTATATATAGACACCTCTTAAAACAGTAAATGACTTGTGTGAACCCCACCAGAATCTTAAACTGGTAATACTTATATTGCTGAATCATCCTCATTGCATCAGCTTACAGTTCACAACCTTACATCAGTTGGCAGCTATCAAATCCTCATTATCTAACATCTTCTCTTCCCTTTCACCTTTCCCAGCCATTTCCAGAGATCTGGGTCTTCGCATAATGTGTCCAAAGTAGGATAATTTGAGCTTGGTCATTTGTGCCTTGAGTGAGAACTCTGGGTCAATTTGCTTGAAGATCCATATTGTGGCTGTCCACAATATTCTCCAAAGTTTTCTCCAACACCAAGTTTAAAATCATTAATACTCTTCCTATCCAACTTCTTCGAAGTCCAACCAAGGCTTTCTAAGGAAGCGACACAGGGAAAGCCATTGCTAGTACAACGCTGATATTTGTAAATATAGACACATGCCAGCATCTCAATATTCTTTCCAAGATTTCATAGCTACTTTACCAAGTGCAAACTATGACATACTCTTTGAATGCTTGTTTTTTTGCTTTAAATAGCCAATCCTAAAAGCAGTGGAAAAAAAGTTTTAGGCATCTACAATTCACAAAACCAGCTGTATTTAGTGCAACAGCATAGATATTTGACGCTTTCCTAAACTACCTACCTCAGCATAGCAAATCTCAAATGAATCTTTGTATCAGGAATACTTGCATGTGCTTTTTTAATTGCATGAGTAACATTAACAAGATAGTACAGTATGCAGTGTGTGCAGATACCTCAAAGTTGAAGAAAGTGAGTGTCTCATCATTATGCTTGCAGTCTTTCCAGTTATACCACTTCAGTGCAATGCTAGTGTAAAGCAAAAGGAACACTCATTGGCCCTGATAGAAGGAGTGAATGATAAGAGCAGGTTAGGTGGTTGGAGAAGGCAGATAGGAATATTGTGACAGTGATGGACAGAGGAAGATATGGTGAGAAACTTCAAACAGGCTATCTCTGGATGTGACCCGACAAAAGCGCGAACGTCAAAAGCACGCCGACAAAACCGCGGCGCTAAAACCACGATGTCAAACAGCGCGCCGACAGAAGTGCAATTTAAGTTAAGGTAAGGTTTAGGGTTAGGTTTAGGGTTAGGTTTAGGGTTAGGTTTAGGGTTAGGGTTAGGGTTAGGGTTAGGGTTAGGGTTAGGGTTAGGGTTAGGTTTAGGTTTAGGTTTAGGGTTAGGGTTAGGGTTAGGTTTAGGGTTAGGTTTAGGGTTAGGTTTAGGGTTAGGTTTAGGGTTAGGTTTAGGGTTAGGGTTAGGGTTAGGGTTAGGTTTAGGGTTAGGGTTAGGGTTAGGGTTAGGGTTAGGGTTAGGTTTAGGGTTAGGTTTAGGGTTAGGTTTAGGTTTAGGGTTAGGGTTAGGGTTAGGGTTAGGGTTAGGGTTAGGTTTAGGTTTAGGGTTAGGGTTAGGGTTAGGGTTAGGGTTAGGGTTAGGGTTAGGGTTAGGTTTAGGGTTAGGTTTAGAGTTAGGTTTAGGGTTAGGTTTAGGTTTAGGGTTAGGGTTAGGGTTAGGGTTAGGGTTAGGGTTAGGGTTAGGGTTAGGGTTAGGGTTAGGGTTAGGTTTAGGGTTAGGTTTAGGGTTAGGTTTAGGGTTAGGTTTAGGGTTAGGTTTAGGGTTAGGTTACAGCACGCTTCTGTTGGCGCGCTGTTGTCGGCGCGCTTCAGCGCTCATTCATCGGTGCAGTTTTGTCGGCACAGTTTTGTCACCGCAGTTTAGTCAGGCGCACTTTTGTCGTTTGCATTTGTGGTGGAACCATCTCTGGAGACATTGGATCTACTGCTTCAAAGATCTCACACTTGACTTCCACCCTAGTTATCAGATCCATGTTGGTTCTTGCCTCTGGCTGCTGCTTTTAAATGCCAAATCAGTTTTCAATAAATCCACCTTCATTCATAATATTAGCACATATGAGGGTGCCCAACTGGCTTGTATAACTGAGACCTGGAAGGGTATGTATGGAGTTTTATCTGCCTAGCTTTTGCTTTGTGGCAGCTGAGATTCCATGCAAGGGTAGCTGCCTTCTGACATTGTTTCCTTCTCAGTTTCCCACTAATTCCCACGGAAGCATTAACCAAGACTGGTTCCACTTAGCTTCCTAGATCAACCAAAGTTGGCTCATGTTGACACTTGCTGAGGCTCATGGTGTTTAGAACACCATTGTTTCAAACACCTATCACACATTCACACACACACACACACACAAACACCATTCTTTCCCTGTAGCTTGCCAATTGAAGTAGAGTTACTGGTAGAGTGAATGAATCATTATTTTGAAGGTGCTTTTCCAAGAGGCAACTGGACTGTCTGATATTTCTCTGAAGACGTTTCGCTTCTTATCCAAGAAACTTTTTCAGAGCTGAAGAAGCTTCTTGAGTGAGAAGCGAAACATCTTCAAAGAAAAACAAGGAAGTCTAGTTGCCTCTTGAACAAGCACCTTTGGGACAACTATGACCTGGATGACTGAGAATCTCCATAGACATTATTTTGAAGCTATGGATGAAGTGTAGAGATCCCATCAGGGAAATAAGGACAGAACTTACCCTTCTCTTCAGAGAAACTCTCACATCAGCTGTTCTTTAGGACCTTTCTACAGCATCACTGCTACTATCATCACAAATGAGTTTTGATCCAAGATAACAGTCACACTTAATTAGTTTCAAATTCCTGTATTCCAAGATTTAGTCTGCCCTTGGAAGACCAAGAAAGAATTGGATACAATCCGATACCTAAAACTCTGCCCTACAGTTGACCACTATACAAAACCCTGTGCCTTACTTCATATGACTGACAGGACCTCAACTAACACATCTTGTTTCCAGATGAAAATTAGTTCTGGGAAAAATTATGCCTGAACTGTTTATCTGTTGTGAACCTAAACAGGCCCCTGAGGGCTAAATGAGAAAATACAGTATATAAATTGTTTCATGCTGTCTTATTTCCTAAATTTATTTTCTCAAATGTAACATCCATGCAAAGGCAACCTAATCTTCCTCCAAGTCTTTTTCAAAATAACAATTTGCAGCACTTGCACCAGAGGTGGGATTCAGCCGGTTCTCTCCAGTTTGAATGAACGGGTAGGGGTGGCTGCGGGAGGCTCCGCCCACCCACCTGGAGATAATGCATGAGCACTGTGCATGCACAGAAGGCGGTGCGCATGCGTAGACAAAACATGTGCATTCACATTTGCAAACCGGTGGGGAAGGAAAGTGAATTCCACCTCTGACTGGCAGCCAGGAAAAGGGTCCTGAAAAGGGAAGTAGGGAAAATATTAAATTCTTCTTTTCTGTACTTGGAATCTGGAATCTGGAATCAGTATACTTAAACCTGAGATAATAAATTCAGGAAGAAGGGTTGGCTCGATACAGAATTTATATACTGTCTCTTTTAGCTTTGATGAGTTTCAGCTAAGAAAAGGCAGGGGCAATCCAAGGGCCAGGTGCTCTGCAAAACATTTTAAGTTTATACTTTATAAATCTTAACTTATGAATAGTGTGATTCATTTAAAAAAAAATACACCGAGAAATACATTTTTAGATTAACTTTTAAAAATGCACAGATGTGCCCATAAAGGGTTTCTCCTGGGAACTTAAACATATTTATATCTCTTTGTTTGCTTGTTTTCCCTTCTTTCTCTCCCCCCGCCTACTCTTTTTCCTTCTTCTTTTCTTTTTATTATTGATTTGGACCTCATGTAATAAATGACCCAGTTTTCCAGCCACCTTGGAAATGTCATGCTGGAGTCAACAAAAATACTTAGTGTATGTTTTATAAAGAATTACAGCTAGTTCAGAATTACTCCTGCTTTCATCTCAGAGCATCCTGGTCTGGGAGCCTCCCGTAGAATCAATGGATGAGCCGTGGCAGTTGGAATTGATTCAATGAACCAGAGAGCTTTCCTAGTTCACGGACATGACAGACTGAAGGGTACTTATTCACTCTGCCTTTCTCTTCCTGTGCACTGTACTTGAAACTGCTGTGTAATTTAAGAGTGCTCACTGTATCAGGCCCCAACTATTTCTTCCTGTTGTTTTCTGGGGAATTGCCTCAGGAAAGCCCCTATTGTAGTTTCTGATGATGTGACAAGGAGCAACGCAGGCATGAAACCAAACTTGGAGCCCACATACACCTGTTGTGATTTCATGACTGCCTTGCAGCTTGGCCTTTTGGGATTTAATGAGAAATTTCTGTCCCATTTGGATGGAAGGAATCTTGTTTACAAGATTACCACAATAACTACTTTCTTATAATTTATAGCATGTATGTCAGAGGTGGGTTCCTACCAGTTCACACCAGTTCGGTAGAACCGGTTCGTCAAATCTACTGAACCGGTTAGAAGAGGTTCCACCAGAAAGCAGGCCACACCTACAGAAGAGGATCCAAAATTTTTTGAAATGCACCACTGACACAGACAGACAGACAGACAGACAGATTCGCACAGAGAAAGAGAAAAAAAGGAAGAAAGAAATAAAGAAAAAAAGAAAAAAAGAAAGAAAAAGTGAGAGAGATGAAAGAAAAAAGGAAAAAGGGACAGAGAGACAAAAGGAAGGAGAGAGAGAGAGAAAGAAAACACATGGCTGGAAAGCCACTCCCACCAGGTCACATGGCCGGCAAGCCACTCCCACAAAGGAGGCCACACCCACAGAGTAGGTTCAATTTTTTTTTGAAACCCACCACTGGTGTATGTGTGTGTGTGTGTGTGTGTGTGTGTGTGTGTGTGTGTGTATGTATGTATGTATGTATATGACATATATAAATTTAAAAGCTAGAACATTTTTCTTTCATTTTATAGCCAGAAAGGAAGAATTTGAACCACAGATTATTGACGGACAATTTAGCCATCTAAATATTCCTAGTTTCACATCGCTAAACAGTAGGACACTGAATGCAACTGTTACTTATACAGAGGCTGCTATGGAAACAAGCTACCTTAATGCTCTCAACATCCACAAATGATTTTGGCGGTAGAATCAGGCTTAGATGTAATATATGGTCTCTTATCTACATATAAACCAGCAATCAACAATAATTTTCAGATGATTGGTTTATTAGGAATGTTATGACATGTTGTATACAATTTTACAAAATGGCTGCCTTGCATGGGGGACTAGATTATATACAACATGGTTGAATCTGTCCTGTCACAAAATGTATATTTGGAGTAATTTAAAAAGGAATGGAGAATCTTAGGTGACTACTCCACAACAGTTTATGCAGCAGAGAAAGAGAGCATGGAAGTTCTCCCATTTCTTTTCTTCTTGTTGTAGTTTTGAAGCTCTGATATGGAGGAGGGATGGACTGTTTGTGAAGATCTGAAAAACTCCAAAATAAGTGCCTCTTATCTCTCCTACCTTACAGGGAGAAAACTGGTTATCCGATGGCTTCTGGAGTGCTAAAGTGTGACAGAGACAGAAATAGCGACAACACCCAAAATTTATAACAAGATTTGTAAGAGTGGAGTTCAATGGTACATATTACTCTGACCTGACTAATCCAGAAAAACAGAACTGGTAATAACCATTCCAGATGCTTGCCCTAACAAATTGGCTTTCTCATTATTCCCTCTCACTTTCCCCCAATAATTTGCTATATTTGCTATATTTATTCTTGGACATTTTTATTAACATTCTAGCATAATACAGTGTACATTAAATAGCTTAAGAAAAGTCAAGGTTAAACATAACAGTGTGAAGGAATTTTTAAAAGAAATTATAAGCATTACTTTAAAAAAGCTTATTAAACAAAAAATATATATAAAAATTTATGACCCATTTAGTAAGGGCCTCCTACAGTTTTAATGAAAAGATTCTTGCTTCCACATTCAACCCATTTTATTATTCGTGCTTTACACAGCCATGGTCTGATCAATGCCAAAACTATTGAAGATTTTCAATAATTAAGCAATGAAACTATGTTAACTAAGTTTCCCTTTCTCTTTCCTTTCAAAGTTGGTTACTTGTGGAAATATCTTGAAAAAAGACAACTCAGTCTTCTGTGTAGTCATTGGAGAGAAAAAAAACTCCAGCAAAAACACGTACAAGGATGGACTAAACATTCAAGGGGAAAAGTAACAGAAATATATATGCAATTCTTCCACAAACTCAAATGTTGCTAGGGAGCAACGCGTTGCCTTACAAGCTGCCAGTACAATTATATTTACAAAGAAGTGACAAGAGTTAACCTTTGTCTATTCTTTCCTGTCTGCCTTTTAGATGTCTTGGAAAGCCTTGTAAGTTGACAGACAGATTTGATGGGCACATTTCCAGATATTGGCTGTCTAGATGGGTGAGAGAGCCCTGTTAAGAACCAAGAAAGCTTTTAGGCATTATAGTTAAGCTCTTGTAATGAAATCTGCTGTGCGAGGGAGGTGGGCATAAGTTTTCTCCCCCACACCCAATATAGAGAATGATCAGGTGATGTAGCATTTGATAATGTAATTGTTCTCTAGCATGTGGTGTTATTCTAAAACCCATATGATCCATGTCAGGATTGAAACAAATGATTGGGGGGATTATCACAGGCATGAACATAGGTGCTAAAATGTCAGTGAACAGGGCAAAAGGCGTTCACAGCAAAGCTCATCTTGCAGATGAACAGGCTGAGCCTTGCATAGGCTGGGCTCATAGCTAAATGATATGTTTAAGCAAGGCTCTTCAGAGAAGTTGGGTGGGCTCTCATATAAACAGGTTATAAAATTAGAAGAGTCATCAGCTATGATGGTGAGGTCATAACACAACTGCAGTGATGTAATCAGACAAATGCCTCAGTTATGTATTGATGGAAATACATAAGAACATAGAATAAGAGAATTGGAAGGGACTTTGGAGGTCTTCTAATACAACACCCTGCTTTAGCAGGAGTTCCTATACCATTTCAGATAAATGGTTGTCTCTTTTTGGAAGCCTCCAGTGATGGAGCATCCATAATTTCTAAAGGCAAGCTGTTCTACTGGGTGATGGCTTTCCCTGTTAGAAAATTTCCCCTTAGTTCTAGGTTGCTTCTCTCCTTGGTTAGTTTCTGGCCATTGTTTCTCATCTTGCCTTTTGGTGCTTAGTGAATGTGACATTTCTGTGATTATATTGATATGTGAGTGTTGCCATTTGTCTGTCCAATCTATGAACACCTCTGCTACAGATCCTAGTTTAGTCAAACAACCCTGACATTTTAAAATAGTATTACTTCCCTGTTTCCCCCAAAATAAGACCTCCCCGGATAATAAGCCCAATTGGGCTTTTGAGTGTGTGTGCTCTAAAATAATCCTTCCCCTAAAAATAGGCCCTCCCCCAAAATATTGCAACGCAGTAGCAGCCATGAGGTGACCACACTCGCCACCTCCTGCACCTCAAAAATAATAAGACCTCCTCAAAAATAAGGCCAAGTACTTATTTCGGGGGGTCAAAAGAAAATAAGACCCTGTCTTATTTTCGAGGAAACACGGTAGTTGTTGAATCATTCTTTGTATGAATCTTCTAGAAATGTGCTTCATCATTGCACATTCCCCAGATGTCACTGTTACAAAGATTTCCCCTTTGCTTGAATATTTCCAAAGAATCTATCAGACAAAATGAATGGATCAGCCAAAAAAAAAAATAACAACTAATTTTTGTATGATTTAAATTACTGAAACTACTTCAGAGCTACTTCTCTTCATCCCTCCCAATCTCTATACAACCATTAGAAAGTATCCGGCTATTAGAAATGAACAGTCTGTCGAATTAAAGGTTGTGCAATTAATTAAGTGCAAATTCTGTAGAGCTGGACCAAGGAGAAAATTCATCACAGCTATGAAATATGACCTCTCATGTCCAAAAGACAAATATGTTTAAACAAATTATGAAAATTGATGACAAAATTACTGGTGGCAAAATGCACACAGAGCAAATATAAGACAGCTGTACTTGGATTCAGCATGGCTGTTCGCCCTTACAGAACTGAAGATTCATTATCTCTGCTTTCTTACAGAACTTTTCCTAGTTCAATTTCTATGATTCAGCATGGGCAGCCAAAAGTTCTCAGTTGACTCACTGAGTTTCTAATCTGGAATTTTCCTGCCAAAGTAAGAGATTCAGCCTCTAATGAATGCTATCACATCGTCTTGATGACAACATCCCTTTCCAATGGAAATGACCCAACTGATCTTTCCTAATGTAAGTGTACTGTATACAACCCTCATGATGACATTTCCTAATTTATTGGTATTGTTGCCATTGTGAATTTTCTGGAATGCATTGTGTGCCTCTTATGTCCAACTCATTTGCTTAAATGATTTTTTTTTGCATTCTACCAAATTTCAGTAAATACATATCCAATTTATTAGATATGGAGTTCCATAAAATGAATCTCTGCAATCTGGATGCTTCTGAAGTTATAAAGAATGGGATCAGTTTCGTCGTTCCCCTGTCTTTTCAACAATCTCAGGTACAATTTCAGTGGATGCACCATTACAGAGTCTGAAGGTCTGAGTTGAGGTCAGATCATCCTATAGAAGGTCTAACTTCAGGGTTGCTAAAGGTCAACACCAATTTGTTGGTATGCAATCAATCGTAATCAGCCCCTTATTAATCTATTGCTATGTAGTAGGCCATTGAAGAATAATACAACTTGGGTTTATTGGGATAAAGGTCAACAACAAATCACATCACATCAACAACAAAAAGTGTTGAGATTTCATGGTTTTTCTATGGCTAAAAGTAGATGAATTATAATTATGTCTAAATTGCCTTCTGCATGAGTATTCTCAGGATAATATCTGAAAAATATCAATCTATTCTAGGTAGCTATTCATTTCTACCAGAATTAGAAGATGTCAAGAAAAGCCAAGGGGTGTTTTTTTTTTGCAATACCCATTAATTGGAAGGAGCTGCCATCCCTACACACTTTGATTATTGATTAAGCATTCAAAAGAGCCACACATTTGCCTTGCTTCTTTTTCCCCCATTTTCAATTTATGACCCCAAAGTTGCTGCTGCAAATTTTGAACCAACAAATTGCACTACGGATATAAATCAGTAACTCTCCCTGCAAAGTATTGCACATAATTTGTGCATGCCATCTCAGTGTCAGAGGTGCAGTGAGTCACTAAATCATGCTATATTAACAATTTGCAAACTGCTTTTAAAAATCACCAAATCAGCAACCACCATTAATAGGAAGGGAAGTTCACACGGATGCTTCTGTGTATATCATCTTGAGAAGGCACTCAAGTAGGACTGAATCAAATGGACTTGATTCATCAAATTGAACCAATGATTTTACCTGATTTATCAAATCTACTTGATACTCTTCATTCTTTCACTCCCCAGGAGGAAGGGGTCAAGCTATTGTCTAAAGCACCTGAAGGCCAGAGAAGCAATAATGGATAGAAACTGATCAAGGAGAGATTCAACCTGGAAATAAGGAGAAACTTTCTGACAGTGAGAACAATCAACCAATGGAACAGAAGTTGCCTTCGGAAGTTGTGGAAATTCATCACTGGAGGCTTTCAAGAAGAGATTGGGCTGCCATCTGTCAGGAATGGTGTAGAGTTTCCTGCTTGGGTGGGGTTGGACTAGATGACCTACAAGGTCCCTTCCAACACTGTTAACCTGTTAATCTAGAACTAAAAACCACAACTCACATGTTCCTGCTTTAACTTTGTAACTTTGTAACTTTAATAAGATTTGTATGCCGCCCACTCCCTTGCGACTCTGGGCGGCTCACAACAAAAGTAAAAACATATAAAAAATTTAAAAAATACAATTGTTAAAATTAATCTATTATCCATTCAATCAAATGGGGATGGATATTCATCAACAGCCCCATGCCTGCCGGAACAGCCAGGTCTTGGTGGCTTTACGGAAGGCCGGGAGAGTAGTAAGGGTCCGGCTTTTATGCCATAAGAGGCTTTTATGACAACATTCTGAATCACTTCTTGATGTTAATCATAAGAGTTATAGACATGTATATAATTGAGCAATAATTTACTACACGTAGTCCTTGACTTACAACCATTCATTTAGTGACCATTTGAAGTTACAACAGCACTGAAAATGTGAGTCATGATTGTTTTTCACCTTCATGACCATTGCAGCAACCCCAGGGTCATGTGGTCAAAATGTGGCTGCCTAGCAGCTGATTCATACTTCCAATGTCCCGGGGTCATGCGATCAAAGTCAATGGGGAAGCCAGATTCACTTAACAGCCATGTTACTACTTTAACAACTGCAGTGATTCACTCAGAAGGAAAGTCATAAAGTGGAACAAACCTCAATTAGCAACGGTCTTGCTAAGGAAGCAAAGTTTTGGGCTAAATTGTGGCTGTACGTTGAGGACCACCTTTAAGAAATGTGAGTCTGGATCTTTTTTTTTTTTTTTTACAGTTTATCTCCGATGGTGGGTAGAATCAAGGGCCACAATTCAAACTGACATTAGAATGGAATAAAAAGCACAATGTTTACCTGAAATGATATAGGACAGTAATGGCTAAACTTTTTGTCATGGCGTTCCAAAAGCATGCACATGCATGCACCCATAATGCAATATGTGCATGCCTCCCCCGTGTGCGTCCCGCCACCCATGCATGTGTGCCCTCCCCCTGACCTCCCTGCCCTGCATGCATGCACACGTGACCCCGCCACATGTGTGCATGACCCCACCCCTCACACATGCATGCACACCTCCCACATGCGCCCCATCTCTTGTGCATGCACAACAGAGACCTAAAAACCAGCTGGCTGTCGGGAGGCGCATGCGCATGCACAGTGGAGCTGAGCTGAGGCGCGGGGGCCATAGGTTCGCGGTCATGGATATCGGATCTCCTGCTTGAGCAGGGGTAGGACTAAAAGACCTCCAAGGTCCTTTCCAGCTGTATTATTCTGTAATTCTGTAAGTTTAGGCTATGTCTTGTACTGGGACAGGAACTTCTGAAAACAGTAGCAAGACATTTGGGATTGAGGGAAATAGAAAAGAGATTAACAGAAGGTAAATAAAATGCTCACAAGTGCTCCACAGTGTACATTTTAAACCTTTGCCACAAGTCCAGGGAGACAAGCATCTTAATCACTTGCCTTTTTTTTTTCTGTCTCAAAGTCACCACAAAGCTTCAACTTGCTACCTTCTCTTTTATAACTGATCTCGTAATAAGTCATTTAGAGATGAAGTGTAATCATACCACAATGTGCAGTTAGGATAATGGATGGCTTGGGCTCTATCAGTTGTCTGCATCTTGAGGATTTTGAGGTATGCCTCGGAGGAATGCATTAGATGCTATGGTTAATTAACTAATTTACTCAATCAAGTTTTAACAGTGATTTTAACTTTAATGGTGCCATTACATTCTAATATGAAAATAACAGGCTGTGTTTCTCGCAGGCCCCACAGTCCACCTCCTCTGTACCATCTACTTAACAATTTGAATCTGATTTGTGAGCCTTTACATCCATTTATAATGTCAAAAGCTTCTAATACAATATCTTCCAAATCCATTGCTGGGCATGGAACTTACAGCAACAGATGTTGAATTCTATGGCAAATTCTCAGCACCAAATATCGAGTACGGCTCGTCTGCCTGGAATCCACACTGTATATCAGACATTAATACAACTGAGCAGATCCAGAGGTATTCCATGAGAAGAGTATTCCACTCCTCTACTCACAATAGAATCCCTTCTGCCACCAGACTCATAATTTTGGGCTTGGACAACCTGGAACTACGCTGCCTACGGTCCGACCTAAGCATATGACACAAAATTTTCTGCTACAATGTTCTACCTGTCAATGGCTACTTCAGCTTCAATCTCAATAATATGCGAGCAAACAATAGATACAAACTCAAGGTAAACCACTCCAAACTCGATTGCAGAAAATACGACTTCAGCAACAGAGTGGTCAACGCCTGGAATGCTCTGACACCATTGTTACATCCTCAAAGCCCCACTGCTTCAACCTTAAACTTTCTACAGTGGACCTCACCCCATTCCTAAGTGGTCCGTAAAGGGGGCGTGCATAAGCGCACCAGCGTGCCTACCGTCCCTGTCCTACTGTCCCCATTTATTTGTACTCATTTCCTTTGTTCATGTCCATGTTTACACTTATACCTGTTATCTTGTACATGTTTGACAAACTAAATAAAATAAATAAATAAATCTTGCAGCAGTGAGTGAAGTAAGGAACACCGTTTGGAGAGTATGTACTAAAACAAAGACCTCATCCTTACATATCCAAATGAACGTAGCACCGATGGACAAATCCATTCTTCCTTCTGATTTATTTTTGGCTAAATCTAAAACTTGCACTTTCTGTTTTACAATCCACAAAGGATGGCGAAGACGATGGAGACATGGCATATAAGGAAGCGTGCAAAAAAAAAAAAAAAGGAAGATGCAAATCATTTTCAATCCAATGGGTTTGAAGCTCAGTGTCGTAGGTCAAAGTATTCTATGTCTGAACGAAAGCAGGAATGTTGGCAACAATTAGTGAAGCATGTTTTATTAATTTATTTACAGGAAAGAAATCATAGGGTCAGGCAAAAGCCTAGCACCTAACTAATTACATCCTGTCACGAGGAAAGTCAAACAGCAAGTGTTCTGCACATGAGAGGCAGACAAGAAAGGCAGAAGGAAGCGACTTCAGGTTAGAAATACCTTAAATGAAAAACCAGATTGATAGACCAAAAAAGGACATAGAGCAAATCCTTAATTCTCTATCTATAGCAGTGTCCCCTGGTGGTCAGCAGGTTATGAGACGCTGAAGAGTTGTCAACATTGAATTTCAAGTTTCTACACTTAGACCATCCTGTCCTGAGTTTGAAAGAGCTCCTTCCTAATTTTTATTTGTTATGATCATGCAGTAGCCATTTCAATACATTGCAACAGAGGAAGATGAGTTGGGAAGCTAATGTTTGAACTATAGGGAAATGCAGTGACATGCAGTCAGGGGAGGCACAGCCTCACCACTGTCAATCATGAAAAGGAAAAAAAATGTAAATAGGAAAAGGCGAGTGCTGAGGTTAGGCCAGCTAGCTGCTGCCACATCATGAATGACTGCCTGTTTAAAAACGCCTCTAAAAAAGGGCCCTCTACTATGAGGCAGGAGAACTGCATGCCTCATCTAGCCTGACTTTTTAGGCTCTCAAGCAGAGTTAAGCGAGGGTTAAAAGCCTAAAAAATCCTGAGGTAGTTGAGCCACGCAGTTCTCCTGCCTCATAGTAGAGGGCGCATTTTTTAGAGGCTTCAACTCTGTCATTCTCTTTAAAGCTGCAGCGTCGTGCTCACTCTTCCTCCTCTCTTTCTCTGTTTCTGATGCCCCCCTCCCACCCCACACTCCCTCTTTTCCTTCAAATTTCCTTTTTTTCTTTTTTCTTTAATAAATGCAATGCTCAGGCATTCTCTCCTCTCCCACGACACCCCACTGACTAAAGCACTTTCTTTCGCTCGCCTGTGCTCGCGGCAGCTGGCCTGAGCTCTGCCGTGAGCATAGGCGGGCGAAAGAAAGTGCTTTAGTTAGTGGGGTGTTGGGGGAGAGGACTGCCTCACCAGCCATAAACCTCACCGCACGTCACTGGGTAAATGAGACCTAATTCAAAAATTACATAGTTTGGTTCTGAATTAAATGGAGAATGGTTTTAGAGAAGAAATGCCCATTTCTGTTGTTTGGAGTGGTGCGGTGGCCTAGAGGTGGTGCTCTCACCTCACAATCAGGAGGCTGTGAGTTCAATCCTAGGTAGAGGCAGATATTTCTCTCTCTGGGCACACTGAGAATAAATCTGCTGAACAAAACTCTGCATTGGTGACAGGTAGGGCATCTGGCCATTAAAACACTCTGCTTGTTCCATTCAGTGGCCCAGACTCCACCCTGGAATGGGATTATGGAGTTGTTAAATGAAGATGATGAATGCCGCATCTCTATTGTTTCTACTCACCCCACCAGAACTGGCATGGATCATAGTTTGGATCATGGAATTTTGTCGTCTTCATGTTGTAGACCACCCTGAGTCACTAATATATTGTATGGAAGGTAATCTGGATTACAAGGAGGGAGAGAGTGCATTCCAGATGAGCAAGAGACAGTGAAGTTTAGACAGTTTATGTCGATGATGGTTCTTCTCTAATAGTTCCCAAAGTATATGATTTATAGTACAAATAAGCTGCTTTAGTTTGGCTAGATTTCTGCCTATAGAAGAAAAACAATAAAGGATGTGGAGAAAGGTTTTTGGAACCTGACATACAGTATGTAGCACTTAAACTTGTATACCACTTTACAGTGCTTTTACAGCCTTCTCTAAGTGGTTACAGAGTCAGCATATTGCTTCCACCAGTTTGGGTCCTTATTTTACCCATCTTGGAAGGATGTAAGGCTGAGTCAACCTTGAGCCTGGTGAGATTTGAACTGCCAAATTGCAGTCAGCAGTCAGTCAGCAGAAATAGCCTACACTACTGCAATCTAACCACTGGGCCGCTATGGCTCACATGTACCCATATAAAAGAAAGAAAATCCATGACAATTCAATAATCCAACAACAGTTCAAGTCAAAGATACCTCGAGAGTCAACAAAAGGGGAGATAAGGATACAGATATGCATATTCATCATTACACAAATAAATTATTAGGTGCTGACAGCTGTTTTAAACAAGCAACATGGTGGTAAATGGAAATGATTTTGTTTTTTGAGTTAAGCAGAGAGCCTCTGTTTCAGAGGCTAACTGCTTGATGGATCTGGCCCCTTTAAATGCAGGGGTGTCAAACTGGTGGCCCATGGGCCAAATGCATCACATGCAGGCCACGCCCATACAAGCTCCGTGAATGGGAAAAACATTGCGAAACATCACATGATGGTAACATGATGCGACAACAGGTGTGGGATTCTACCAGTTTGGACTGGTTTGGGCAAACCGGTAGCTCCAACAATTAGTCTCCAAATGCTCTTCAGGGGCTGCCCCATGTCTTCCCTGTTCGTAGGCCGAAAGTCACTTCTAAATGGGAAACTGAGCCTGTATGTCCTATATTTTAGGCTATGCTCTCTCAGGGATTTGATAAAACAAGGAATAATTTGCAGGAGTTTGCTGCTTCAGAGGCTTCTGCCTCTGACCTTTGACCATAGTGTTAAATACAAACCCGTCAGTGCAATTTCCTTGTGAGACTGAAGTTCCATCGAGTTGCAGTGTCCATGAAATTCAAGATTACATTTCAGACCAATCAGCATAGGCTGCGATCCCAATAAATCTGAAAAGCCCCAGATTCTCGAGGATTTGGTTAGAATAAAACTTACTGATTTGCCCAAGGCCATAAAGAGTGCTGAAGAAGAATTTGTATGTGGATTCCTTGCATCCCTTCACAACTCCCTAACCCTCTAATTATTGTGCCTCTTGGGCTATTCGGAGCAGCTACTGTCTAAACTTCTCTTGGGTCACAGCTTGGGGCAGGAACATTTTTTTGTAAAGCAGTTTTATGATGAGAGATGTCTTCTTGCTTGATGTATAAGGTGTGCAAAGAAGCACAAAAACTCCTTTGAAACACACCAAGCTAATCATTCCATACCCTGATCCTTAACCAGATATGCTGAGTGTTGATCTTCATCCCACAAAACTGTCTCCTTTTGTCTTCTTCCATCTATTTCATTCTTCATGGAGCCTTTAGAAAGCATTGGTGGTCACTTCTCATTACAAAAACATGCTGTGTCCATCTCTCTGCTTTCAGAACAGTTATTGTTTCTGTCGTCCTGTTCCATATATGTTCATCCTGGGCTGCTTCTGGCTTCTTCCTTCTCCTTGTCAGCATCTAAATGTCCACAAACAGGTCTTGGCTTCATTGCCATGTCTTTCATTTGGTTCTCCATTCTGTACTGACAGTAAATTTCTACCTTGTGCAAATAGTTATTTTAGGAAGAGACAAATATTTTGAATTGTTTGTTACCTCAACAGACATCTGAGAAGCACAGATGCATGGTATAGAGCATTTCACACTGGTTCTTCTTAGCAAAATGTTAAAATATCAGTTTCATAATTCCACCGTGTTCCTTCTTACATTTACTTCTGCAACAATTGCAAAAATCTTTTGAGTTTCTATACTGCTGTTGTTTAAATTTGCTTTAGATAGTTTTTTTTCTTTTTTCTGCCTGATGCCTAGTTAGTTTCTCTGAAGAATAAGTTGAATAAGTTGAATGAAATTCAAACATACCATTTCATTTTTTTATTATTTTTTATAAATTTTTATTTTAAACACATCAACAAAAACAATCACATGACTTAAGACAACATAGGAACAAGAAGTTCCATCATATATCATACAGCAGTTCCGTATCGGTTTCTTTGCAGTTAGTATTTTCCCTTCTATCCCTTTCTATCTTACATTCATTGTCTCCTTATTCGTTATCCATTTTTATGTACAATTCTATATTTATTTATACTTAGCTATTTATAACCAAATATTGTTTATCAAACATACCATTTCAGATTTGTAGAATAAGCATGGTAGGGAAAGACTGTCAGATTATTAAGCATTGCATTGTATGTGTTTTTGTTATGAACATTACATATGTGAGGGATGGCACATAAAGACAGGGAGGTGGTATGATGAAGTGAAACAACAATTCCCAGGAAGTATGGAGCACATTCCAAAGGGGTGGGGGACAAGGGGCAACACAACCCAGAGCTGGATAGGTAACACAGAACGACGGTTAGAATAGCCACTTCTTAAAAGTTCTTAGGGTATATTCATAGCATAGATTTAGTCTGGCATGATGGGATGTAAGCAAATAAAGAGCTGAACTCTGGCTGGATTGTTCTGTGTTGTTCTTGGTTTGGACTTGACATCAAGCAATATGCAACAAATAGGGTTTTGTGAAATAGAACCGAAGAAGCCCAAACTTACATAGAGGTATGTATGTGTCTCCCTGTGATTGTGTATTTCAGGGCCCGACAATCTTTTTCAGCCAGGGACACACTTTTCATTCTATCTGATCCTGAAAGGCTAGGGAAATCAATATGTCTCTTTTAATGATGTCACTGAGAGAAAAGGAGATAATTCAGATTATTTGGACTTATTCATTTCGAGAGTTGGAAGGTTGGGGCTTTTTTTAGTCTATTGAGAACTTAAAAAACACCTGCTTAAGAGGTGCATGTGGTTTTTGTGCATGTGGTAAATTGACTCTTATCCATTCAGTATCACTATCGCAACCTTGAGGGACACAGGGAATACTGCAAAAAATGGACTTTGAGAGCAGCATGCTCTTTATGGACTATGGATTGCCATTTCTTGCACATAAAGGCATAGGGGAAGCGTATGTGTGTGTATGTGTGTGATGTGTATGCATGTGCATGTGTTTATTAGTTAGCCCATAACTGCTGCATATGAAATCATGAAAAATTGATCAACATGATTTACATGTCCAAGATTTAATTTGCTGTTTGATTTGATACCATTGGGCATTTAATTGTTTTTCTTTCTTTCTTTCTTTCTTTCTTTCTTTCTTTCTTTCTTTCTTCCTTCCTTCCTTCCTTCCTTCCTTCCTTCCTTCCTTCCTTCCTTCCTTCCTTCCTTGTTATTTTCCAATGATCTTGTTTTCCTTTTTTGTTTTCATTTTGATTGTACTTGGTTATAGTTTTTTGTTGTTGTTACAGATCCAGAATCAATACCAAGATATAAAAATACTTATTCCATGACTTCTGGCTAATAAAAAAGTAAACAATTTAAAAACACACATCAAATCCAATGCAACCACTACCCAGGACAAAAGTTCAATAAAATAAGAAACAAGAATTTTCTGTGCAGAAAATAACCAATTCCACCTGCAATTACATACTCCAATCACAACAGGGAAATGGAAAAGTCTCATAGGTCTAAAATCTTAGTTCAGAAAGGACATAAAAGCTGAGATTGAAATATTATTAAAATTCGTAAAGGACAATGAAAATTAAACACATACACATACATACACACACAGAGGGATACTTAATTGTACAGAGACACCAGTGGAGGCATCAGACAAGAGTTTTGAGTGAAGTGTCCAACATTTTGATTTTCAGTGCTGAAAGACTTTCTTTTCTCCTTCAGAAATGTGATTGAGAAATTCTTTATGCTTTTGAAGTACACAGGAATATATAAAGCTGCAACTACATCAACATACACCCTTGCTGTTAACGCTATTACAAGCTGCATAACCTAAGTATGGGAGGTGAAGTCTTCAGAAATATAATGCTGAGGTAGACATAGAGTAGGTTAGTAAACAGGAGAATTGAAGTACAGCCAATAAAATGAAATCTCAGAGCTGCCATCATGCATTATACCCAAGAAAAGATAAATGTGTTTTAAAAGCTAATGTTAAATGGTTAACCAATGAGAGGTGTTACAGAAACATGTCAATTGAACTAACAATGGGACTGGTTTTTTTTAAGCAAATGTTATTTTGGGACCATTTTACAGAAATATCATATATATGAGATTGGCAATTCCTGTGTTCAGCAATGTTCAGTTCTCAATCAAGGTTTGTAGATTTGAAAATGGTTCACAGGAGACAGTGGTGGGTTACAACCGGTACGCTCCAGTATGGGGGTACCGGTGCCTGCCGGGAGCACTAGGTACTGTTCCACTACGGTGCTCCGGGGGGGCCACCCGCCCGCCCACGCTCCTTACCAGTATTTGAGGTTTTCAGGGCTTCCGCGCACAGAGCGTACGTTCCGCCAAGCAGCTGGAGCATTGCAGGCGGTAAGTATGCATACACGTGCTGTGCGCAAGCTGCACACATTCATGTGGGGGACACCCGGGTTAATTGCACCGTACCAGTTGCACCGGGATCCATAACCCACCATAGACAGGAAACCAACAAATCAGGGTTGGGTTGCTGCCGGCATTACTGCCAGTTCAGTGCATGCACAATTTTGCCATGTGCACAGTTGCCCATAAATAGGTCTGCGCATGTGCAAAATATTAAAAAAATGAAAAAAAAAAACATGCTGTGCTGACTGGCAAACCAATTCAGAGGTGTGGCAGGCCTGGGTCGCTCCTCATTCTGGCAACCCAGGCCGGCAAACCACTACCAGTTCAGCAGAACTGGTCTGAACCGATAGGAACCCACCTCTGCAACAGATATGAAAAATGGTTAAGGAAAAAGTTGAAAGAAAGTCATTGGTTTAATCCCATGACTTCAGGCCACATGGACTATACTGGTTGGGATGGAGAAAATAACTTCCAAACATCAGGTCAGCACATTGTCTTCTCCTGATATATGAAAACATCCGTAAATGTTTGCATTGCTATTTTTGCAACACAGGATGGAAATCATGGACTATTATGAATATTGCAAAATGAGTAGCAGGTGGGACTATTGCTGGTTGGCATGATACAATTGGATTAAGAATTGTCAGAAAACTCTTCTTCTGAAAAACAGCTTTCATATAGATATATTTGTTTAATCCAACCTTTGATTCCTTTATTCAGAGTCTAAATAAACCAGCAGTTAGCAGAGTCAAAAGGTTTGTTAATCACAAACAGTGACTAATGTAGATTACAATATATTATGATATAATACAATACAGTATAGTGCAAACATGCAGTATAATAAAATATAACAGTACAATATGACCCATATCATAAGACCCACTGGCATTCATTTCCCCATCACCTTTTGTGGTCAGTATTGCCTTGATGAGTTGGTTGAAAACAGATGTCACTTTCTATGTGTTAACCTGGCTGAGATAATTTAATTAAGGGCGGGGTGGTGGTGGAAAGGAAAAACAGAAGAGAAAAACAGAAGAACGTAGAATGCGCAGAGATGGATAAATTGACCAAGGAAATTCAAGGAAAGGAGGAAACAGAGTACTATCTCATTTGGGAAAAATGGTGTAAGTGGTTAGATGATAGAAATAGGAAAAAAGAATTTGGGAAAGGTAATTTGTATTATAGAAGAATTAGGAAACCGTGATAAGAAAGTAGGAAAAGTAGGATTTATAAAAATAGAAAAAGATATAAAGGTAGCAACAACTGTCTGATACAAATGACCAAACATAAACTCTTAAGTAAAAGAGTAAGAAATAAAAATACCATAAGTGTAAAATTAGAATGTATAGAGGGGGAAATAATATTTGTAAAGATGCACCGATTGATATCTGCTATAAGAAGGAATGTGTAGTTCCGATGTTGTCTGTAAGTTTTGTGTATGTTTTTGTCAATGTGTTCAAGTGTTTAAAATAAAATTAATTAAAAAAGAAAAAAAGAAGGAAAAAAACAACCCTAAGATTTTTCCATATAACAGAAACACAATTATCATTCTTCAGGTTATCATTGCTGTTCCTTTTGAAAGGTTCTAGAACACACTTCAGATGTATGAAAGGCTCTCTTTTTTTCTTTTAGGGCATTTAAAATATTTGGACAACTATGAGAAATAGCAGTCAGGAGGATTATAGCAAAATCCTGACAGAAAGATTCCTTTTCCAAAGTGGGCAGCCTTTCTACACTTGATTTGTTGAGAAATGATTGAGAAAATTCGAACAGCTTTTGGCAGGCTCCAGTTTAAATTGACGGCTTTCGATCACAAATTAAAATTAACCAGAGCTTTTTAGTGGCTAAATATTTATTTTAGGGATACATACAGCTTCTGCTTTTATAAAGGTTAAGCTGTAATCTTTGGCTTGTCAGTTCCAGGATGTAGCAGTGGATAAATCACGCACTCTTGAACTGATAGATGTCAGAATAGCTGTATACAAATGGAGGAAGATGTCAGTGAGCACCCTAGTTTATGTTACATACACTATAAACATTGACATTCTTTTGCGCGGAGACTATTTGCTAGCTAAGCAATCACAACTTCTCCAGCTTTGATGCTTTCTTGTGTTCAATCAGGTTCTAATGATTTCAGATGCTTGCAATTAATGAAGCATTAGATTAATTGGTTGAGTAGTGTGAGACAGGCTTTGGAATAGGTTGTCTCAGAACCACAGACAACCTATTACCCAAAGTGACAGTAATCACCAGAGGCAAAACTGTGAGGAATTGAATTAATGATTTTACTCACTTTACCCTCTAAAATTGGGCAAAAATTAACAGTTGTCCCGTGGTTCTACTGAGAGAATCTGATAGAGGGACAGAGATCTACCTAACATTAAGTAATGGCCAGTTCATTAGAAAGGTCAACCACTGAATTTATCATAGAATTCAGCATGATGTGGGTTAAGCTGTGCAAAGCATCAAAAGAAGTTCCCTCCCCCCCCCCGCTCCAGTGGAGATTAATGCAAAGAATATATGCCTCTCTTTGACTTGTTAAAGCCTCTGTATCTTTTGCAATCCAAAACAAACGCTTCCATTGGGACCATCAGCAAAACAAAGCAGGTGTGGATATACAACCAGGAACAACTTTCAAAACAGCCATATGAGTATTGCAAAACACACAGCAGCTTTAATACTTCAAAGAGAAAAGCTTTGTTCCTACTAATAGGTATCATGAAACACCCCTTTGAAATGTTTTGTACAGACCTAATAAATATTTCATTTTCATTGCCAGTTTCTGTGTGGGCAATGTCCTATAAGATTCCTGCAGAAAAGGAAATATTAAAAAGGCAGAATATTTCCCCTAAAAAGAGAAGTAGAAACAGAGAGGCCGAAACTCTGCTGCCCCCGCCCCCATGGTAAATGGGCCATTAAGGCCTGAGCCAGAGAACCATGTTTTTAGGCAGGTTTGTTTATAGAAAGTGATAAGAAGTAAAGCACAATTTGTTTATACAAATGTTCCTTTGAAGTATATCCTTAACCAGAGATCTCATGGTGAACCTAGGTGTAACCTTGTAAAAATCTTCCAAGTCAGAGCAGCAGTGTGTTAACAGCTGGAAACAATGGCTTATTTCCAACAACAGAGAGAAACTGTCAGCTTGCAAGAAATAATGTTTGCAATACAGAAATTATCAAATCCATTTGAGAAAATGTTTGAAAAATTAGAGCACCTAACAGAAAAATATGATGAAAAGGATGAAGATGCTTATCAAATGGGAAAAATAGAGGGTAGAGTTCCAACCAATAAAGAGAAAAATGACTACAAAGAAATCAAATCTGTTGACATCTATGGTGAATGGTTTCTGTCTGGAAATGGGAAAAGTGGAATATGGAAAGGGGAACTAGATGGATGGGAACCCTACCCTAGATGGCAAGATACAGAAGAAGAAAAAATAAAATAACTTATGGATTTAAAGGGAGAAATTTTATTAGTAACACCATCAACAACACTGACAATTAAAGACAAGCTGATTAAGGAAAAATGGCATCGAAATTACATGAGCGAATCAATAAACAAGGAGTTGCAAAGAAGAGTCCATACAAACTTGATTAAAGAAATGATTGGAGGACTGATGCCACAAATGGCAGAAGACATAAGACTATTTCGCTATTGGAAGGATACAGGCTGATAAATGAAAGTGTTTCATCTAAAACTAGTTGGACTTAGTGAAATTTAGTGACAATAGATATGGTTAAATAAACAATTGAAAATGATAATAATGTATAAATATGTATTGGTATAACAAGTAGTAATTGGATATAAATATTGAATGGTACCTATGAAAGGAAGGTGAGAAATGGTTTGGTTACACATAAAGATTAATAAAAAAGAACTAAATTATGATAATGGATATAGTCAAATAAAGGAGAGATACTGATAGCAATGTATATATATAGGTATGGGTACAACATAGGGAAATTGGATGTAAATTGTAAACAGTGATTTGGAAAGGAAGATTAGAAACCTTTGTTACTAAATATTATTGATGTTTAGCTAGAATAGGCCATAAGGAATAGTGTTATTGGGATACTAGAAATAGCAAATGAGATGCCAGTATGTGGTTATGTCTTGAGTTTTGGTATGTTTTATGATGAAGGACGTTTAAACAATTATAGTCAAATGAGAATGCGGGTAGGGTGATGGTAATATGTACAAATATATTTGATTTAAAATGCTAGAATTAATATGAATCATGGGTGACTGTGAAAGAAATGCACGAAATTTTTTTGTAACCAACTGATACACTTTCTACAGTATGTAAAGAAAGAGGATGTTTTTGTGTTGTGTCTGTTTTGAAAAATAAAAAAAACTTTTAGTAAAAAAAGAAAAAGAAAATGAGTGCAATCCACCTCAGTATTTAGCAGCACAATCCATCATGTTCCTTGAAGGCAAACATTGAAAGCAATATTCTGTGTCTCATAAAGTGTCAGGATTGGGTGGATCTGCCTTGACAAACTATCTCACTTCACAGCAAATAGGTTATAGAGACAGTTGTGGTGGTGCAGTGGTTAGAATGCAGCATTGCAGGCTGACTGCTCACTGCCAGGAATTCAATCCTGACCACCTTAAGGTTGACTCAGCCTTCCATCAACCCAAGGTCAGTAAAATGAGGATCCAGATTGGTGAAAGCAATGTGATGACATTTGTAAACTAGTCAGAGAGTGCTGTAAAGCAGAGTTCCCTATATTTTCTGGGTTGGAGGGGAGGAGGGACACACATGCACATGTGTGAATGGGCCCACATGTGTGTGATGTAAACAGGGCCGCGTCACCCATATGACACATGTGGCAAAGCCAGTGTGAGTGAGGGTGTGTGTGCACACACACATGCACACACTGGCCAGCCACCCACTCCGTTTCAAAGCCGAAGAGACAGCGCTGTCCGAAGATGTCTCCATGAACATGTGTCTGACATGACTAACACTGAAAGCACACGGAACACTGTTACCCTCCCACCAAAGGTGGTCCCTATTTTTCTACTTGCATTTTTATGTGCTTTTGAACTGCTAGGTTGGCAGAAGCTGGGACAAGTAATGGGAGCTCACTCCGTTATGCAGCGCTAGGGATTTGAACCACCGAACTGCTGACTTTTCTGATCAACAAGCTCAGCATCTTAGCCACTGAGCCACTGTGTCCCTTTGTAAAGCACTATGAAGTGGTATATAAGTCTAAGTGCTATTGCGATTGCTACATAATCACTGGAGATCACTAAAGGGCCAAAGGAGACGCTGAAGCAAAATGTTCTCAGTCAACTCCAATTGCTAGTGAAGCAACACTAATCTTTGCAGGAACTATGTTGATGTTTCATGACCAAGACTTAGCCAACTAGAATTTCACCTAGGTAGCTTGATCTTTATTAATGCTTTCTACAGTTTACTTCCTACTATTATTAGATTTTTCTTGCCCATGATTCTCCCAATGTCCAATCCAATCCCCTCTCTCTTAAAAAACAACAACAACAGAAATGACATTAGCCATTTTCCAGTCTTCCTAGATATGTTACATTATTGTTAGAAGACCAGTAATTCCATATCTGAATTATTCAAGGCAGCCTTCAATTCTATTCATTTTTAGCACTCCATTTCTTGTTATTTGTTGCAGTTCCTTCAGGAATTACAGATGCAAGTGATTTGTTTAGTTTCTCTATTGTCTCTTTAGCCTCATCCAAAATATCTTCCTTTAGCAATGACTGTTCTGGCTACAGTAAATGTTCACGGTCACATTTCACTCAAATTTCTCTCTTTCTTTGACCCATAGAATTTAACAGGATATTCCGACAACCCTATTTTTTTAGACCTATTTTTGGGAGGCATTTTTGAGAAAATAGGAGAGAATAAAAGCCGTAGAAATTACATGCCAGTGTATATATGCTGGATGCAAACTGCCTTCTTCTTCTTTTTTTTTCCCGAAAGAAAAAAAATTGGACTGAGTTATCCTGCTCAAATGCCCGTGCGTTATCCACCAAGGTATAACTTTTATTTATGATAATTGCCCTTCTGCTGCTACACAGCTCCAGAAAATAAAATGAAACAAATTAAGAGAGGGATCCAAAAGCAAAGAAAAAGCTGGCATCTGAATTTTTGATGCAGTCTATGCATTCTCATTATAGCATTGACTTTTTGTATTACTTGTGATTTATAATGTAATTGGGGAACTATAGAAATGTTAATGGGAATGATGCTGCTCTGAATATGACAAAGTTGTTTACTAATTATTGCTTTTAACTTGGGCTAATTTTGATAGTAGTTACAATCAGAAGGATTTTCTTTTCCTTTCCCCTATCAGCTGCACAGAAGCATTCATGTTTACAATTCCCCAACCACTGCCACCTCCCTTAACATTGGGGGTGCATATTTTAAAGAAAAGAAAGAGATAGTAATAAAACAACAACAACAAGGTGAAATTTCAAACCTTAAGGCAAGCATATTTGTTCCATTAAATCTCAAGATGAGAAATTGTGGCTTAGGAGTTCATTTCATAACATACAGTGCTGCTCATTATCTTAGAGAAGATACAGAATGCCACAATGATTATTAGTGAGCTCAGTAATGAGATTACTGAAGCATTTTGCCATTGAAAATGTGTGTGTGTGTGTTTGGGTGTGTGTGTGAAATACATAATTACAGGCCTTTATTTACTATGGGTTGGGCTTTCCCATCCATCTCTCTCTGGCTCTTCTTTAATGATCCATATTTTCAGTTCTTTGTCTGAAGACTACTATTCCTCTTGGAATAAATGTAGAACTGTTGGCATTTTTTTCTGAGTCAATGAACATATGATTATGGCTAGCCTCTTTCAACCTGATCACTGAAATAATATAGGCCACGGTAAAAAAACAAAAAAAACCTTTCCCAGCCCAGTGACTGGGAAAGATCTCTATATTTTAAGTTTGTCCAGGAAGCACTAGTTGTATATTCCCTTTCTGTAGACATCAAATATCAGTTTGTTGATGCTACGGTACAACATTTTTAAGATACTGTCAGATACAAAGAGTCAACTGGAATAGGATGGCTCCACCATGAAGCAAAGGATACATTATTTCCATCTTCTTAATATGTAGAGACAATTGGGCTAACAATGGGACAATTATGATAGAAAGCATTCTTGACTGCATCTCAATATAGGATGCATACTTAAGAAATAATTGGCTCGGCTACTTGACACACAGATCATTTCTCAACATCACCTTCTTCGATGAACAGATGCCAAGCCGGTGGACAAACACTACATGATAGTCACAATTCATAATAAGTAGCTATTTGTCTCTACTGCCGAACTGATGGGGTGAAACCTAACCCCAAACAGATCCAGTTACACATATGGTTAACTAATTCTAACCGACTAGTCATTTGCATGGGAGAACACTTGATAACAAAAAGCCTGCATTCACTAAACAATACTGTTTCACCTGCAATCCTAACTAATGCTGCATTAAAAAAAAATGGAAGTGGGAAATCCTGACTTATTGCAGAAATCATATAAAGTAATCAGTAATTGACCATTCTCATTTTTATTATTATTATTTTTTTGCCAATCTCCGTATGTTTGGTAGTGGCTATGCAGACTTTACACACTTTGCGATGGCTCAGTGGCTAAGATACTGAGCTTGTCAATCAGAAAGGTTGCCAGTTCAGCGGTTTGAATCCCTAGTGCTGTGTAAAGGACTAAACTCCTGTTACTTGTTCCAGCTTCTGCCAACCTAGCAGTTTGAAAGCACATAAAAAATGCAAGTAGAAAAATAGGGACCACCTTTGGTGGGAAGGTAACAGCATTCTGTGCACCTTCAGCATTTAGTCATGCCAGCCACAAGACCATGGAGAAGTCTTCGGACAGCGCTGGCTCTTTGGCTTTGAAACAGAGATGAGCACTGCCCCCTAGAGTCAAGAATGACTAGCACATATGTGCAGGGTACCTTTACCTTTTACCTTATGCAGACTTTATAATAATTTTCTAGATTTTTAGGACACAGAGATTGAATTTCAGAGTTCTGTAGGTAAACCATACAATATATCTTATGGAGTCCTCACTCAGACAACTGCTCTGCATCCTTTTTTTTTTACCATTATTGGGACATTCTATTTTCTTCTTCATGGTCTACTTCACAGGTTGCTTAGGCACAAACACAAGCATTTTTGGATAAATCAAAGAAAAAGGTTATTTCTGTACAAAGCCAGCTAGATTGTGAAATATTGCTCTTTGAATGTAGGGTCACAGCAAATGCATTTATTTATTAGCATTGGTAAACCTTTTCTTCTCCTCAAGTTCTTACTGGGGTAATAAGTCTAGCGAATAGTTTTAAATAGAAACAGATTAAAATATCAAGAACCTGAAAGGAAATAGATTCAAATGGAAAAAGCTTCATGTACAAACACATGGAAACGGTTTTCCCAAATACAAGTGAGAATAGGATTGAATCACTTCCCTTTTTGAACAAGCAAGAACAACAATGCCATCAACCTAGGAAGAATAAAATCCTGCATAATATGTACCTCAAAAGAATGCTGTTTAAAACATACATTCTTATTTAATATTGACATCAGAGGTTTCTGAGTGTTTGGGAAGAGGAAAAAAAATCTGAAGTTTTATGTTTAGTCTCTTTATGCTTTCCTTAGCCAAATGAGGACGACAGCCCTTTCAAGGTTATGGGTAAAATAACAAGAGTGTCCAGTGGAATTTATCCTCGCTGGTAGTTGTGTACAGTATATATCTATACCACATGAGTGGTCTATAAATCCTTCTCATAAATGCTGTTACCTCCACCACCAGTAGTTTTTCATTTTTATGAGAATATAACTTTAAGAGCTAGTGTACGTACACATACCCTTTTTTCTCACACAATCTTTTTGAAACATCTGGTCCTGTGAAATACTGGACATCCCAATAATGTAATTCAGGCTCAGATTGTTACAAATGGCAATGACAGCCCATCATTTGCTTGACCCGTAGAATTCTCAATGCTGGATACAGAAAATAAACCTCTCATCCATCCAAGATTTCTGGGTAACTGGAAGCCTTACTTGGGTCATCTTTTCAGAGTTTTGACAGAAAAAATAAAATAAACAATTAAAGTTGCACTCAGGTGAACATTGAAAAGGCCCATGAGTGTCATAGCAGTTAAGATACTGGATTTGAGTTGGGAGACTCTTTTCTAGTCCACCTACAATCATGGGAGTTTACAGAATGATTTTGGGTGCAGCCCAGTGGTGGGATATGACAGATACGCCCCGGTATGGGTGTACCGGTGCCTGCTGGGAGCACCAGGTACTCTTCCAGTGCTCCAGAAGGCCCTCCCTCCCTCCTTACTTGTATTTGAGCCGGTTGGGACTTATGTGCATGGGCACGGAGCATAAGGCCCCTGCGTGACGCTCCGATGAGTAGCTTGAGCCTCGCAGGTGGTAAGTACGCATGTGTGTGTTGTGCATGTGCTTGTGGTGGATGCCCAGCCCCGTTGCAACGTACCAGTTGCACTGGGATCCGGAACCCACCACTGGTGCAGCCATTTTATTCTCTACCCAATACACAATTTTGTTATGGGGAAAATAACAGAATAACAGATTTTGAAGGGACCTTGAAGGTCTTCTACTCCAAACCCTGCTCAAGCAGGAGATCCTATACCTGTGATGGAGAACCTTTTTGGCACAGAGTGCCCAAACCAGAATGTGTGTGCATGCCAGATCCCCAGAAACCCAAAGACCAGCTGGCCAGCGCACATGGTTTTCTGGTTTCCAGTGCGTGCATGCATGCTGGCCAGCTGGTCTTCATGTGCGCTGGAGCCCTGTAAACCCAACCACCTGGTCTTTGGGTTTCTGGGGCTTCAGCATGTGCGAAGATCATGCATATGCTAGAAACCAGTAGAGCCGCTGGGGACAGCGTGCATGCCCATAGAGGGGCCTCTGCATGCCACCTTTTCCACACGTGCCATAGGTTCACTATCATGGTCTTATACCATTTCAGACAAATGGTTGTCCTGCCTCTTCTTTAAAACCTCCAGTGTTGGAACTCTCACAACTTCTGGATTTACAATTAACGAATTAATTGTTCTGTTAGAAAATTTCTCCTTAGTTCTAGGTTGGTTCTCTCCTTGATTAGTTTCCATCAGTTGCTTCTTGCCCTGCCTTCAGGTGCTTTGGAGAATAGGTTGGCCCTTTCTTCTTTGTGGCAGCCCCTGAGATATTGGAACATTCTTAGCATATAGCAATAGCAATAGCAGTAGACTTATATACCGCTTCATAGGCCTTTCAGGCCTCTCTAAGCGGTTTACAGAGAGTCAGCATATTGCCCCCAACAATCTGGGTCCTCATTTTACCCACCTCGGAAGGATGGAAGGCTGAGTCAACCCTGAGCTGGTGAGATTTGAACCGCTGACCTGCTGATCTAGCAGTAGCCTGCAGTGCTGCATTTAACCACTGCGCCACCTTGGTCACCCTTAGTCCTTCTTTTCATTAAGCTAGACATTTTCATTAAGCTAGAGCATAAGAGGAATGCATTATGGGTCACCCTGAGATTGTGGAAGCAAAGCTAAATAAACACTTCTGCAACTTCAGTTTCATCAAATTAAATGAGACCTTATGAGAAAAAATGTAGGATCATTTTTCTGCTTGGCATTACTTGAAACATTGTTGATGAAAACTCATTCATTCATTTTCATTTATTATATTTATATGTCGCCCTTTTCTCCCGAAGGGGACTCAGGGCGGCTAACAAATCAAATCAGGGAAGGGGGGGGGGGTACAGACAAAAAATAAAAAATAAAAACGATACATAACCATACATAATTTAAAAACACACAACAGTCATACCATTCAAGACGGGGGCAGCAGCTCTTTAGCCCCAGGCCTGTCGGAACAGCCAGATTTTAACGGCTTTGCGGAAGACCTGGAGGGTGATGAGGGTTCGAATCTCCACGGGGAGTTCGTTCCAAAGAGTTGGAGCAGCCACAGAGAAGGCTCTCCTCCGGGTAGTCGCCAGTCAACACTGGCCGGCGGATGGAATTCGGAGGAGGCCTAATCTGTGGGATCTAATCGGTCTAGTGGAGGTGATTGGCAGCTGCTGTACTATTGTTAACTTACAAGCAGGTTTGAATCAATGATAAGGAAGGGGCTTCTAAAGAGATGGAAAGCTATTGTGGCTAGTGGGGAGAACACTAAATATTTCCCGCCTAATCATTTTTTTCCCTATGCAAAGTATGTTTCAACATTTAGAAGAGCCTTGAAAACTAAAAGGATCCCGGTGCATTTAGGTTGCAGCATTAAGGAAAAGATATTTCATAAATGTAACACTTAAAAATATTTAGGATATGGAAAATAGTGATCATTTGGAGTTCCTTTGCATAGTAAAATAGATGAATTATATTGAGGAAGACGATAATTAGATGAATTATACCAGGGGAGATTTGTTGCCCTCTACTGGGCCCTTCCTTCTCAGAGAACTCATCTTTGAATCTTTGAGTAAAAATTACAGAGAATTATTTCAGTTGGCCCTTATTTTTGACTCAAAACTAAATTTGCCAACATTATTGCTGTGCATTTGAGTTTTAAAAACAATTGAAAGGCCACTTTTTAAATCTAACGTCTTAGCATAGAACAGTAACAGGGTATCCTTACCTTAAGAGCTATCAGATTGTAGCCCATTTATGGGAAATAAAGATATATTTGCCTGTTAATAGAAAATGATTAGAATAATGGCAGAACATTCAATTTGCTTGCATTTCACATTTGCCTATCATCAGGTTCAGGCTCGTACTTCTGGTTTTTGAAAATCTCAACTCAGATGTTGTTTTCTTCCATTTCCTTTCCGTTTTATGGTCTTTTTTTTTTTTTACTTGCTACCTTGATTTATGGTCATTTGTGTGATTGCATTGCTTTGCTTTATGGCAGTTTATGTCATTCTAGGCTTGTCATAAATGGCCACCATAAAGTGAGGTAAAATATCATAAAACATTAGTGAACCGCTGATATTCAAGGTTTCTGAGCACACGCCTGATAGGTGGCAAGGCTGAAGGACTGTATTTTGCAGGCTGCAGAATTACATCTCTGCTCCTGCTAGCTTAAGATTTGTAAGAACAAATGCTCAGGTGGTTAACAGAAGAAGCTACAAAGACTGTCACAGAAGATCTTTCCCCACACTTAATGTCTATGTTTTAGGGGCATTTAAAAAGGAAATTTAACAGAATAATTTAATTCCTACATCCCATCAGGGGTGGGATGCTGGGGGTTCAGGATAACCTCTAGCTAAGATCCTGTGTAGTTCAGAAAACCCCCATATCACACTCCTGGCTGGAACCCCTCCCCTTCCCTTCCAGGAGTCTCCACATGGCCCATTCTGGATGCAGGTAAGTGCAGGGCAGGCACAGAGGCTCCGGGAGGGTGAAAAATGGGCCTACCGAAAGCTCATGAAGCTGGAAACAGGCTCATTTCTGACCTCCAGAGGGCCTCCGGAGCCTGCGGAGACCACTTTCACCCTCCCGGAGGCTCGAAAAAACCCTCCAGAGCCAGGGGAGGGCAAAAATCCACCCATGGTGCAGGAGGCTGACTATACCAAGCCCACCATGGCCCTGACCACCCAGTAACCGGGCAGAGAACCCCTTGCTAAAAAATTTGAAGCCCACCCCTGCATCTCATTGTAGGAAATGCTAAAAAATAATGGCTTCAATGGATACAGCATCCTTGATGCTTCCTCTAAAAATTGAGAAGTTGAATAAACAGAAGGCTGTTGGAAGATTGTTTGACCCTGAAGCAGAGAAGCCAATGTTCCCTCCTACTTAAGGCAGGGCCAGCTGAATTATAATGATACATGAGGCCAAACTCCCTTTTCCCATACCTGTAAATAAAAGTAAAATAGTAATGAACAGGACAGGAACTTATTACTCTTTCACATCAAATTATTTCATGAAAATGTCACTCAGCCCAGGTCATAATTTATATCTTTGTGGAGCTTTGATGATGCTTACTCTTGAGATGATACTGAAATCAGATGTGGTTGAGTTAAACCACATTTTTATACCCTATTCCAAGAATGTTATCAGCATCTGGAGACTTTCTCAGAACCTCTAAATATAATCCCAGCTAGTAATCAGAGTTATTTAAACCCTTCTGTGTTTCTAGGCCTCTTTAAGCTATACTTCTCCAAGCAAAGTTCTAAATTATGAAGGTAACTGTTTAGGGTGCCAGTGGAAATAAATGATTCATATCCATTTTGCCTTTCACTAGAAATAAATAAAAAGAAGGGATGCAGTGGCTCAATGGCTAAGACGCTGGGCTTGCTGATCGAAAGGTTGGTAGTTTGGCAATTTGAATCCCTAGCAGCGTGTAACGGAGTGAGCTCCCGTTACTTGTCCCAGCTTCTACCAACCTAACAGTTGGAAAGCATATAAAAATGCAAGTAGAAAAATAGGAACCAGTTTTGGTTGGAAGGTAACAGTGTTCTGTGCACCTTTGGCATTTAGTTATGCTGATCACATGACCATGGAGACGTCTTTGGACAGCACTGGCTCTTTGGCTTTGAAACAGAGAGGAGTCGGGAATGACAAGCATATATGTGCGAGGGGAACCTTTACCTTAGAAATAAAATGGTACTTCAGCTTCAGAGTCTGATAGTCCTGGGACCACTTTGAGAGGACTCATTCTCTGTTGAAGAAGAGTGGAGACAGATCAAAAGCAACTTACTAACTAGGTTTGCAAACCTGTAACAAGAGTACATGCTAGGTTTATGAACATTACCTAGTATGCGTAATAAAATAATGTTACTTTGCACCCAATGAATGTTGGTTAAATTGCTTGGAACTAATTATTCCTGAGCATCATGGTTTTTTAACAATTTTATTGAAGGCTTGATTATAATTCCTCCAATGTGTATTTAGTACTGTGGTGCTATGGCTTGTAAGTAATGAGCTATGTACATCAATTTGACATTAGGGTAGCTTAGAAACACTGAAGGAAACACACTGGCTTCATTTGCTTTATTAATTAGAATATTATATATATCTCCCTCCTGCTGTGTGCATATGTGTATGTATTTATGTGCATGTATGTGAGCTCCCTCAACTATCTTGTAAAAGTGTTTTACAGCACAAATATTGGGGAGGTCAAAGCAGAAGGCCTTCTCACTCTGACAATAAGAAATGGGGTATCACTTATCATTGTGGCATTATGTTAAAGGATCTTCTGTTGAAATGATGCTCCGCTTCACAAGTTTGTGCAATTAGAATCTCCACATTAAGTTTGATTCCTGGTATCCTCATAGACGCATCCATGTAAAGAAGGGGAATAAGGAAGATCCTACAAAGTACAGAGTGATCAGCCTGAGGTCAGTTCTTGGAAAAATGTCAGAGCCAATCACAGAAATCAATCTGTTATCACCTTGGAAAACAAAGCAGTAACTTCTAGAAATGAACTTGTGTTTGTCAAGAACAAATCAGGAAATTAAGCTATTTGAAGATGTCAAGAGCAGGTCAAAGCCTGTTCTTCCTCATTCTAAACAATGGAGTTAAGTTATAGGGAGGCAGATTTCAAATAAATATTAGGAGAGGAAATCCTAAAAGTAAAATAGCAACAGCACTCTTTACATGCTTCTCTAAGTGGTTTACAGAGTCAGCATGTTGTACCCAACAATCTGGGTCCTCATTTTATTGACCTCGGAAGGATGGAAAGCAGAGTCAATCTTGAGCTGGTCATGATCAAACTCCTGACAGTGGGCAGAGTTTGTCTGCAATACTGCATTCTAACCACTGCACTTCCACGACTCAGTTCAACAGAAGAACATTTGCTATCTGTTGAGATGGTGGTTTCTCCATCTCTGATGTGTTCAAACAGAAGATACGTATTGTAGCTATCTATCTGGGATGATTTAATTTGGATTCATCCATTTAAAAATGGCCTAAATGATGGCCATTGAAGGGATATGCAATTTAAATTTAAATTACACAAAATTGCACAAATCGTGGTCTTAATTTTGTTCATAGCAAAATTGCTTTGCACTAAAAGCTTATGGGGGAAAAACATCCCTCTTGTGCCTGTATACATAGATCACATAAAGCAAAAACCTTAACCTTTTTGTGCTGATGGGTACATTGGGAATTTTGCAATCATGTACACAATGAATGCTGTGATGTGAGTGGTCGGCTATAAAATATATTTTTCTCAGAAACAAGCTGTTGTGGCTGTTCCCCATTCACCTGCTTTAAGGATATTGTCTAGTACTCAGCTTATTTTTGCCATTTCCCCCCTGAGCGCATCTTCAAACAAAGCATTCAGCTGCAGCCAGCTATTAGTTTATTTTCCAAGAATACCTCTTTGGTCTAGAAAGATTCCTGGAAATAAAGCTTATGCTTGAGGCTGGAAGTTTGCTTTGAGAATATTAGCTTCTTATTTTTTTTAACTGGAAAAAAACAACGACAACAACAATAACTCTACAATCAGAAAGAGCTTAGCAGTCACCAAAGAAAGTGCTTCCACTGCGTACCACACTGGAAGCCCAAAAACGAGGATTTAGTCTCCTAACATACCGTCAAAATCAATCACAAAGTTATTCAAATGTTGGATTGAAAATGAGCAGAAATTATTCCAGTGGAGAAAAGAAATGATTAAACTGAGAAGGGGAAAGAGGGGAAAAAAAGAGAGCATATATTTCATATTTTACATCCATCTTCAAGTAAAAAAAAAAAAAAAAGTGGTATTTCTTGGACAGCCACCCCATTTTTCAAGTGTCATCATATCAGATTTTGTTTCCCACAACTTAAAAAAAAAGTCCCACACCAAAGAAAATGCCCATCCATCATTTCTGATAGGAAGTATCCATCATTTTACAAGCTCCGTCTTTTCAAGGATGTCAGGGAGTGGATACAAACCAAGAACCCATTTTGCCGCTGACAAGCTTTGTGTATCGAGGGTGTTTGTCTATAGATCAGCCCACCTGGGCTGTCTTTTTTTGCCATCTCTCTCCTTTCCATTTAAAATTATTCTTGCCAGCAAATCATTACAAAAAGCAGGCTTCCCTTTACGTGCAACCTTTCTACTGATGTATCTCTATGCTCATTCGAATCGAGGGAAGACCCAGGTTACAGCTAAAGACAGACAAATTGGCTATTATTGCTTCCTTCCACACACAAAATTTGCTACGTTTAGCCACAACGACAACCTGAGGACAGTTGAACCATTATGGCAATTTGCTCCTATGCATTAATATTGCAACAATTGACAAAAGTCCAAAAGTTGTGCTATGTACAGCATGATGTCACGATATACACTTTGTTATTTGTCCCATCTCCCCTGCTGGCCCTTCCCACAATCCCTCTTCAGATGCCCATGCGTAAGGATACGATGGACACTGTGAGGACATCTGTAGGGATTATGTGTCTGATATATAATGAATGAACTATGGCTCCAATTCATGTTGATGTTCTTAACAATATTGTATAGCAATAGCACTTAGACTTATATACCACTTCACGGTGCTTTTACAGCCCACTCTAAGTAGTTTACAGAGGCAGCCTATTGCCCCCAACTATCTGGATCCTCATTTTACCCACTTCGGAAGGATGGAAGGCTGAGTCAACCTTTAGCTGGTGAGATTTGAACTGCCAAACTGCAGCTACCACTCAGCTGAAGTAGCCTGCAATATAACAAACGTGAACCACGCTACCCCCTCTCTTTCTCTCAGACCTGCCCCAATCTGTTCTCCTAGGAAAGTAAAACCATTTGGTTGAAGTGAAAAAGGCACTTTTACTAAAAGATGCAGATTGCAATAAAGTCAAATGGAATCTAAGGTTCCTGTGCACCAATACAGAACTAGCCCCTCAGTTCCCTCTAGCCCTCCTCCAATGGTCCATCTGTATGTAGCCAATCCAGCACAGCCAAGATGTTTTGGCAAATGCGGAGCTGTTTGGGCTGGTGAAATTCCATTCTCAGGGTAAACAGCCTTGAAGATGCGAGCACAAACCAGATTACAAAATGTTCTGTTCTTCCTCAACTGTTGGTCCTCCCTCCCAATTTCCCATCATAAAGCCCATACTGCTTTATTGCCCATTTGCCCTCCCTCCCTTCCTTCCCTGGTTGATGGCAGAATGCCAGCAAGGCATCAAGCTGAAGATGGTGGATCTGACAATCTCTCTCTCTCTCCCTCCTTCCCCCCTCTCCTCTTTGTGAAACAAGACACAGTCATGTATGTTTGATGGTCATCTTAGCAATAGCATGGTATAACTAGAATGCATGTTGTGTAATTAGAACTCAGTAGTACATAAAACATTTAGAATCCAATGCCATCAGTTGAAAACACAAATATTCTGTCATGTGATACGCTGGTTTCTCTTCAAATCATATAAATCTTTCACTCATTCTTCTGATAATTTGTATGAGTTAACCTCAATGTCTATGGAGATTCTCAATCCACCAGGTCATGGTTGCCCCAAAGGTGCTTTTTCCCCAAAAGGCAATGGAACTTTCTTGGTTTCCCCCCCCCCCAATTAAACTGAAGAAGGGACAGGATGGGTGCTTGTGGAAAAACGCCTGTGGGTGGCGAAGATTGCCACCCTTAAAGGGATCAAGGGGAGCTTCCCTTAGGCCAGGCCTGACGGACAGACAGACAGATCCTAAATCCCGCACCTGGTATTCCAGCTTTCATCATCCTTGCCTTACACATGTCGGATGGTCGAGGCGAAGGGGGAAGGGCAGGATGACGTAACCGTGGTAAAGCCACTCCATTTTGGTGTGTGGGAGCTGTGTTGCAATATTGTGGAATAACTAAAATAACATTTTTGGAAATTTTCTTGGATGAGAAGTCAAATGTTTTCAATGAGAAACCAAGAAATTCCAGTTGCTTTTTGAAGAAAAGCATCTTTGGGAGTAAACCTCACATTGGATCTCTGTAGGTAGGAGTTCAGTACATTCTCCATTAGGATTTGTATGGTGAATCCAATAAACAAACCAATAAACAGTACTCTTTCTGCAGATTGCAGGCTGAAGTAGGTTGGAGTTGATATTTTTATTGAGAGGCCATAAGAAATGAATGGAATAAAATAACTATTCTGATCACTTGAGAGGAGAGGTAAATTAATGGCAATGACATTAAACCAGAGTGCGAAGGATGTTCATTGATTATTTTAATTTTCTTTTTCTGACACTGGGTTATATGCCTATTGGTTTGGGATTCAATTTAAGTAAAAGGTATTTTCCTCATTAGGGATGCGGTGGCTCAGTGGCTAAGACGCTGAACTTGTTGATCAGAAGGTCGGCAGTTCAGTGGTTCAAATCCCTAGAGTCGCATAATTGTGTGAGCTCCCATTACTTGTCCCAGCTTCTGCCAACCTAGCAGTTCGAAAGGACGTAAAAATGCAAGTAGAAAAATAGGGACCACCTTTGTTGGGAAGATAACAGTGTTCTGTGTGCCTTTGGCGCTTAGTCATGTCGACCACATGACCATGGAGACGTCTTCAGACAGTGCTGGCTCTTCGGCTTTGAAATGGAGATGAGCACTGCCCCCTGTGCCAGCAGAACCTTTACCTTTACCTATTTTCCTCATTTAAAAAAAATGCAGGCAATTTCATGATTGTAATCTAGCCATTTTAATTCAGTAAAAAAAGCTGCTTGGTCACAATAAACCAATAACTTCCTAATGAAGAAGAAACAAGATTGTTATGACAAATTTCCCTTTGTTTGGATTTTTCAGTGATAAATACAAATGTTAAATGATTAAAGTATTTTCTTTAAAAAAATCCTCTTGGTTTTTTTAATAACATACTTAAGCATATCAGTTAAAGACTGAATGGGTATTTCTATGTTCCAGGGTTACTTCTGACCTTGCTGAAGTTTTTTTTCAACAAGTTGTGCTAAATAAACCTGCTTGGTTATTTTTTGGTTCCTTTCTGTAGTCAGCAAATGGGTTAACTTGGTTACCAGGTTAATTGTGTGAACAAAGACTTAGATTGTGTAATTCATCTTTTTTCCTCCTGTAATCCCATGGCTGTCACAGTTTCTCCTGTCTGAACCTATATCATTTTTCCTAGACTAGCAATTTGTACAAAAATAAGGGAAAGGAAGGGGAGGAAAAGGAAGGGAAAGAGAAGGGAAGGGAAGGGAAGAGAAAGGAAAGGAAATTGGGCATCGTATCACAGTCCTTGGTGTGATAGCAAATGGTATGACAAAGTGATGTAATAAATGGAAAGTGATTTCTTTTCCCAGAGAATTCTGGAAAGCTGCCAAAAAAAGGGAAAGCATTTCCAAAAATGTGTATAAAGTATTCTGAGTAATTACAGTTTAGCTCTAAGAATTCTGCAGGTAGGTGTGTGAGCTACAACTGGAAAGTACTGAATTAACTATTTAAAAGATGGATCTTTCAGTTCAGAGATGCACAATATTTAATCAGGACAACGACCATACTAGAAGGAGTTGGGATAAGGAAGTGGGGTGGGGGGGAGAGAACATTTTCATTTAGTTTCACTTAAATGCAATTACATCACCTTACATCAATTAATTCTTATTATGTTTATTTAATTGTTTGTCCCTTCTCCCTTCATTTTGGTGACTGCATACAACCCCAGTATCATAAAATTGAACAATCCCAGTTGGGACTTCTACACATATCCATCAAACTGAATAAAATCTCATTTCAACCCCAAAGTTTAATAAGGAAATGTCACAGACTCTAGGACTATACAAAGAACATATTTTTTCTCTCTGTTTCTTTGTGTGTCTCTCTTTTTCTCTTTGTACAAGTATCCATACAACAGTATATGTATATGTACCCCTTGTTTAGACACAGATTATGAATAATCTGTAAGGAAAACCCAACAAATATATTGTCAGGAAAAAATAGCAATAGCAGTAATAGCAGTAGACTTATATACCGCTTCATAGGGCTTTCAGCCCTCTCTAAGCGGTTTACAGAGTCAGCATATTGCCCCCAACAACAATCTGGGTCCTCATTTTACCCACCTTGGAAGGATGGAAGGCTGAGTCAACCCTGAGCCGGTGAAAAATGAAACGTGCCCCGCTAAAGTGTTGTTTGCTTTAATTGTGGAGAAGTTTTCTCTCTTTTATTGCAAATTGTGTCATGAAGGGGGAGGAAGGAAAAGAAAAGAAACTTAAGCAGATCAAAACAGGCATAGAGGAAAAATCAAGTCCTTTTCTTCCCACCTAAAGAACATTCTTTCCCTGAAGCTGGTATTTATCTTGAGAAGAAATTTGCCTTTGGTCCACTGAAGTTTGGTTTTTATTACCTGTATAATTTGATTCATTTGAATCACTGATTCAAAGCAAGGACATTTCTTATTCTTCCTGCCCAATGTTCTTATATAGATTTTAAGACTTGCCAGGGATACAGCAGAAGGAGACTTTGTCCAGCTACAGTTGAAAGGTAAAGAAAGCCCCTGGCAGAGTGTCAGCTAGGATTTGCTTTCCCTGATGTAGTAATTCCCAATGACATGCTCTCCATGGATTTATAAGCAGTGACAGAGGACTAGTGTCAGGCAGCAATAGCATTTAGGAGCCCCTGTATCAGTTGAGTTTCCCTCATATTTCAGTTTTAACATCAGGATAGGTCCTTGCGTGACCCGACAAATGCGCGAACGTCAAAAGCGCGCCGACAAAACCATGGCGCTAAAACCGCGATGTCAACAGCGCGCCAACAGCGCGCCAACAAAAGGGCGCTGACAGAAGCGCGATTTAAGTTAAGGTAAGGTTTAGGGTTAGGTTTAGGGTTAGGTTTAGGATTAGGTTTAGGGTTAGGTTTAGGGTTAGGGTTAGGGTTAGGGTTAGGGTTACAGCGCGCTTCTGTCGGCGTGCTGTTGTCGGTGCGCTTCTGCGCTCATTCGTCGGCGCGTTTTTGTCACCGCGGTTTAGTCAGGCGCGCTTTTGTCGTTCGCACATTTGTGGTGGAACCAGGTCCTTGTGGGAATAGAAAGTAAGGTAAAGGTTCCCCTTGTACATATATGCTTGTTATTCCCGACTCTAGGGGGCAGTGCTCATCTCCGTTTCAAAGCTGAAGAGCCAGCGCTGTCCACAGACATTTATTTATTTATTTATTTATTTATTTATTTATTTATTTATTTATTTATTTATTTATTTATTTATTTATTTATTTATTTATTTATTTATTTATTTATTTATTTATTTATTTATTTATTAGACTTATATACCGCTTCATAGGGCTTTCAGCCCTCTCTAAGTGGTTTACAAATTTTTAGCAAATTGAGTCAGCAACTTGCCCCCACAGTCCGGGTCCTCATTTCACCCACCTCGGAAGGATGGAAGGCTGAGTCGACCTTGAGCCGGTAAGATTTGAACCACTGAACTGCAGATCACAGTCAGCTAAAGTGGCCTGCAGTACTGCACCCTAACCACTGCGCCACCTATGACAACTCCATGGTCATAGGACCGGCATGACTCAACGCCAAAGGCGCACAGAATGCTGTTACCTTCCCACCAAAGGTGGTCCCTATTTTTCTACTTGCATTTTTATATAATTTTGAACTGCTAGGTTGGCAGAAGCTGGGATAAGTATCAGGAGCTCACTCCATTACACGACACTAGGGATTTGAACCGCCAAACTGCTGAGTTTTTCTGATCAACAAGCTCAGCCTCTTAGCCACTAAACCACCACATCTCTTTGTGAGAATATAACAAGACTTCTTTCTTGCCCAAGTGGAATTTACTCTGAGTTCACAGAAACAAAGTATAAAATGTGATGTAAGGTCCATCATGATGATCTGATTCTAAATAGTAGAATCAGAGTTCAGATGGGCTCCAGGGTCAGGGACAAGGAACCACATGTTCAGGAACATGTGAAGAAAGAATAGCTTGGAATGGAAGTTTTTTTAATTCTCTACAACCCACCCAAAATGTAACTCTAACCTTCTGAGATACATTATATGACCCATGAGAAAGAGAAAGCATTATCTTAAGCATGGAGCTTTGTTTCTCCAGGAGATTATTTGTCATATGAGCATATCCTGTTGTTGTATTCTCCGCCTGCCATCTCTACTCCATTTGTCTACATGGTGGTTCACGCAATGGTTTCTATTTCAGAGTGGAAGCTCCCTGAACCTCAAAGAATGGATCTGACATGGTCCCTCCTAGAGGAGTAGAAGGATCCTCTGGGAAAAATATGTCAGCTTTGCAACAACTCACTGGAGCAAATTCTGAACAGAACACTGGTAAGTCAGGAGAAAGCTTGGTCCAATATAATGCTGAAAGATCCTAGATGCTGACATCAGCCTGTTAACCTGGAAAAATCCTATTGCAGTTGACTCCCCTGTTGTCTGTCCACAAAGGGGGGATAGTATTAGCCATCTTTTCACTCTTCTTGATGTCTTCAACATAATATTTTTTTTTGCACATCCCTGCATTAAAAAAAAAAAATCTAAGAAAAAAGCCAGTAGAAACAAAGGCTTTTTGTATACAGTAATCCACCATAAAATCCTCTATTTTCCCAAAGCATTATCCCGCTGCTATTTCCTGTTTATGATTTATTAGATTATACCTGTCTGAATGATGAAAATGGGAAAGCTTTTACCAAGTATGTATATCACAAATACAACTATTATGTACATTGTATTGAATATTTTTATCCATACATATACTGCAGTCCATTAATTTGAAGACTAAGTACAGGTTTCTTTTTAAAAACCCACAAGATGGATAACAAATCATAAAGCTGGCAAAACAAATGTATGCTTGATAATAATTTTCCCGAATGCTTTAGAAGATATGATGGTGATTTTAAATCCAAGGAGATCCAGAAGAAAACAAAGACTTAACCTGGCTGCTAGACGAAAGAAGGAAGACGAGAAAGGGACTTGCTTAGGCATTCATCTGGAAATGCTAATCTGAAGATCCTAACCTATCAGGCATCTTCACCTCCACATGGTGACACTGAAACAAAGAAACGTGTGTTGTGATGTACGCTCTACTCATGTTGTGATATTGCAATGGAAGTACACAAAAGGTGGGATTTGTCTCACAGTGTACATTGCATCGTTCTACCCCACTGTAGGTGCTATGACTTGGGATGTAGATCTTGGTTCTACTTCTTTTTTTTAATAATAAATAGTTTTTTTATTTTTTAATTAGAAAAATAAACATTCCATCTTTCCTTCTGCAGTGTGTCGTCTGGATACAAACATCTCTGTGCAACATCATTCCTCTTTTGCCACATCTTTCACATTCATATTAACATTATTTCCCTAAATTGAGTATTATAATATATTGAGCATTTAAATGTTATAAAACTCTCCATTTTTCTTCTTAATATCTTCTAGTAATAATATTAACATTAAACATCATTATTCTCATCATACACATGCTAACAGTTTTCATCTTATTAATCTCTATCTAAGTATATTGTCTACTTATTTTTTAGCCTTCTTTATTTCCAAACTCCTTTTTTATTCTCCAACCATTGGTAAAATACTTCCCAAATCATATAATATTCAGTTTGCTGTTTCTCCTTAATTGCTAGTGTTAATGTGTTCATTTCTGCACATTCTAATATTATACTTATCACCTTATCAATAGGAATCTTTACACTTTTCCAACATTGTGCAAATACAATTCTAGCTGCGGTTAATACATGAATATATTCTCTTTATTATACATTTCAGAAATGTTTCTGGCTTCAGCTCAATACATTATTGCATCATCTCTTCCAACCATGTCTTAATTTTTGTCCAATACTTCTTTGCCTCTCCACATGTCTCCACCACATATGATAATAAGATCCAGGTATTTGGTAGCACTTCCAACATTTAGCTGAGTTGTCTTTAAACATCTTCGTCAACCTCACCGGTGGTAGATCCTGTTTCTACTTTTAATGTTCAGAGCATCTTGGCTATGAGCGGGGTTCAATTTTACTGGTTTTATAAGTGAGAGACAAAATTAGCTGTGAAAGCTATGCTCCTCTTTCAAATAAAGTGGAGTTAACAACATATAGACTTCTGTTTCAGGCCAGTTCTTTGAATTTTTGTTTCTCTTCTGGTTTGATGAAACAGCATTGACCTCAGTTTTGGATGACCTCTGGAATGGGAGTTTGTGCCTTCACCTTTGCCTAATGTGACCTCTCTATGGCTTTCAATACCATTGACCATGGATTGGCTCAGAGGATTAGGGTGGGGGGCATGATGCTTTGCTATTTCACCTCCTTCTTTTGGGGTTCATTTCAGCCAGTGATGACTGGAGAAAAGAGGTCCAATTCTTGACCTCTACTATATGGGGTACCACAGGGTTCTGTGTTCTCACCTCTCCTTTTTAACATATACAGACACTGGGTGAGCTCATCTATCAACATGAGATGAGGCATCTGAGCTGATCGTCCCAAAGGTGCTTTTTCAAGAGGCAACTGGACTTTCTGTGGGGTTTTCCCCCTATTGAAGATGTTTTCCTTCTCAGCAGGAATTGGATATTTCTAGCTTAATGAAAAGAAGGATTCCAGTATTTGAGGGGCTGCCACAAAGAGGAGAGAGTCAACTTACTTTCCAAAGCACCAGAAGGGAAAACAAAAAGCAATTGATGGAAACTAGTCAAGGAGAGATGCAACCTGGAATTAAGGAGAAACTTCCTAACAGTGAGACAATTAACCAGTGGAACAGCTTGCCATCACATGTTGTGGGTGCTTCATCCCTGGAGGTTTTTAAGAAAACTTGTCTGCAATAGTATGGGGTCTCCAGCTTGAGCAGGGGATTGGACTAGAAGACCTTTAAGGTCCCTTCCAGCTCTATTCTGATTGAGTGATTGATTGATTGAATGAATGATTAATTTTTTGGCTACTGCATAGAGGAAGGTATTATTTTATTTGTTTCCTTGAATTGATTGATTGATTGATTGATCCCTGGCCCATTCACGGTCCTCCTCCTTCATTCATCAGTCAGAAAGGAAAGAATGACCTTTATAACCCTTTTTAATTTAGACAACTTGATATGCTTGTAGTCTCTTTTAACATCTACCAGGTTTTCCTTTTCACCTTAACTTTCTTGTTTAATGGTTTCTGCACAATTAAGGAATTATGAAGGTCCCATCAATATGCCACTGGCAAATTTATGGTAGCTGTATGTCAACAGTGTTCCAAGATTGTGCCACAAGTCGTATTTAAAATTATAGGAGTTCTTTTCCCCTAGAGCTGGTGCCATTACTCCATTATAGGTCAACATAAAGAATAACTCATTTTGTAAAAAGAGAAATCTTGTTTATATCCTTTTACACAAAGTTTCAATGAAATGTGAGCAATTTCGAGGACCTGATTCTCAAAGTAGGTACAAAACATAGCAAAATCATGGTTCTCTACTCATGTAAATTCAATACTACTCAGTCCATATGTTTATGCTGATCAGGGGTAGGTTTCTGCCAGTACTATAGAAGAGGTTCCACAAATCTACAGTGCCGTTTAGAACCGGTTCCAGCTCCCTCCCCCCATCCGTCCGCACATCATCAAGATGAAGAGCAAGAGGAGGAATTCTGGGAGTTGAAGTCCACAAGTCTTAAAGCTGTCAAGTTTGGACACCCTGGGTGTTTTTTTTCTAAAGGGTTAGGGGTGCAAGGGTCTTGTAACTTGACAGCTTTAAGACCTGCGTGCTTCAATGCCAGAGTTCCTCAGCCAACATTTTGGTTGCTAAGCAAGAGCATTGTTAAGTGAGTTTCACCACATTTTACAAGTTGGCCATGCCCACCCAGTCACATGACTGCCAAGCCACTCCCACTCAGCCACATGGCTTGCAAGGCACTCCCACCCAGTCACATGGCCAGCAAGCCACTCCCACCTGGTCACATGGCTGGCAAGCCACTCCCACAAAGCAGGCCACACCTACAGAAAAGGTTCTAAAAATTTTTGAAACCCACCACTGATGCTGACTTATTTTTTTAAAAATGAAAATGCCAACTATAACAATATTTTAGTTTTATAATTTTTGAATTTTCATGATTTTCCCAAGTTAATTGTGAGGGTTGTCAACTTGCTTCGCAAAACCCCTCAACTAAAGCTACACAAAAAGAAAAAAATGTTTTCTAAAAAATGAAACATAAAAAACAAGTCCTTCCGTCTATATTTAATTCAAATTAATTTAACCCTCCATCCTCCTTCTTCTTCTTCTTCTTCTTCTTCTTCTTCTTCTTCTTCTTCTTCTTCTTCTTCTTCTTCTTCTTCTTCTCCCTCTCCCTCTTTCCCTCTCCCTCCTTCCCTCCCTCCCCCCTCTCTCTCTGTAGTTTTTAACCAAAAACGATTCCTAACAATTGCCTGAACTAGTCCTTGAAGGTTTTTTTGGCAATATTCCGGAAGCGGATTGCCATTGACTACTTCCTAGGGCTGAGAAAGAGTGACTGGCTAAAGGTCACCCTGGTGGCTTTGTGCCAAGGTGTGACTAAAACTCGTGGTCCCCTAGTTTCTAGCTTGGTACCTCAACCACTACACTAATTTGCCTTTTCCATTCCCAGTGCATTCAACTTATTTTTATATTTCATCTGACAAACCCATCTCTACAAATCGGCAAAAGCACAAACTTATTTACATCCATTATTTTTCAATAATCATTCATTCTTCACTGCAAATCACATACTACCCACTACTTATTACCAGCATTTGCACATCTTTATTTCTCCATTTCCTTGGTTTTCATAAACGTTCTGCCAAATTCACCTACTTGGTCTCATTTCTGGTAATGTGTGTCTTTGGGTGGATGGATGGATGGATGGATGGATGGATGGATGGATGGATGGATGGATGGATAGATGGATGGATGGATGGATTGATAGATAATTAATAATTGTTTACTTTATTTACCTCATCAAACTCAAGTACAGTACTTTGGTTTTCAATATCCATTTTCCTTGTTGTGTTATGGAATCTGTTTTACATTCATTGAAAATCAGATGTATTCTCAACCAAAAGAGCTTAATTTTTTATATGCATATGTACATCCCCATAACATATCTCTTAATGTAATCACAAGCATTTTTAATTCATGTATCCATGGCAGCCTTTCTAACTTCTCCATCCTCATTTCAGTTTGTCCAGGATTTTATTCAATAATGTAAATAGCCCAGTGTTACCCATTATAGACATCTGTAAAATGCTTTACTTTTAGAATCAGATCCAGCAAATTCACATGCGTAGATATTCTCATTTCTGGTTTTCCAAGTCAGTGCAAAATTTCCTATCAGAGCATCAATGAGACTGAAAGATGACATTGCTGTTTTGACTCTGTTCTAGAACCACTTTAAACACATCATATCTGTATGTTCGGACTATTGAAAATGATGGTAATTTGAGATAAATGATAGAAGAATGGTGGGACCATCATATCCTAAAGAAGAGAGAGAAACTTCTCTTCATTCTTCCAAAAAGAATCTTGTCTTCTCCTTCAGACAATTAAGCCTCCATTAATTGCCTAAGTTTTTTTTTTAAATCACTATTTCCATTCACTTGTTTGAAAGCATCAGAATGAAGTTTTATCTCTGCATGAGATGGACAAGAGATTCCATAGATAAAATGGCTGCCAGTGGTGACACGGAATCCTCAGATCTAGTTCTACATATGAATAAGAAACTGCTTTCTTTGCTAGACAGCTTCTACATTAGTGGAAGCCTGGTATTATTCGAAGCTGGTTTTGATTCAATGATAAATTAGTGAATCTACCTTGACAAAAAGAAAAGGAAAGAAAAAAAAGTGAAAGAAATTGTAAGAAAGAACAAAGCAAAATCAGAGGTGTGCTTTATTTAAGAGGAATAGCCTCCAAACTATATAGTCTGTTTAGATGAAGTCTGAGAATAATAGCGGTTTTATTTCATTGAGTTATTTGTGTTTCTACAGAATCAGTAATTGGGCAGGGAGCATTATTAATTCCCCTTTCCTCATTTAAAAATGTATGTTTAGGTACGGCATCAAAATGAACGGGATATGGTCAGTGACTATCTCTTTACCCATCGCTTGATGGCCTTATTAAATTGGAAATATTAAGGGTCTGCGTGGAACATGGTGAGATCAGAGCCATAGGCAGCTCCTGAGATGCCGATTCATTTTTCTTTCCTTGAGCTTTTTGCATTCAGCTTTGGTGCCTCTGATCCCTTCCCAAACACATTGTGAATCCAAATGCAGTCTTGCATCAGCCAAAAGGGGTCAGTGTAAGCTGAAAATCTATTTCTTGTAAAACTCTTCCTGTGACAAGAGGACAAATGTTTCACTTTCTGCTGATGTCTTAATTTGTTACGGACTGCCCAGAGCTTACATCTAAATCTCCTCGGCAGGATCGAGTCAACATATTTGAAGACAAATGCTTCTCTGAACATGCCACTTAGCTGACCATGTCAGGGATTAGGAGACAGAGCTTCAGACTTCTAGTTTCTCGGAAGACTTGTATTCAAGAACTCTCTTTTCTGTTTTGCTTCTCTGTGATGCATTTCATCTATCTATCTATCTATCTATCTATCTATCTATCTATCTATCTATCTATCTATCTATCTATCTATCATCTATCTATCATCTATCTATCATCTATCTATCATCTATCTATCTATCTATCTATCTATCTATCTATCTATCTATCTATCTATCTATCTATCTATCTATCATCTACCTACCTACCTACCTACCTACCTACCTACCTACCTACCTACCTACCTACCTATCTATCTATCTATCTATCTATCTATCTATCTATCTATCTATCTATCTATCTTAGAGTAGAATATAATTCTTTATTGGCCAAATGTGATTGGATACACAAGGAATTTGTCTTTGGTGCATATGCTCTCAATGTAGATAAAAAGACAAGATACGTTTGTCAAGAATCCTAAGGTACAACACTTAATGATAGTCACAGGGTACAAATAAGCAACCAGGAAACAATCAAAATCAATATAAATTGTAAGGATACAAGCAACAAAGTTACAGTCCTGCAGTCATAAGTGGGAGGAGATGGGTGACTTACTTACCTACAGTTATGCCACCTTGATCGCAAAGTAACTCTTGGTAGCTTAAAGAACAGGTTTAAAATAGATAAAAGAAAGCAAAAATGAACAAGTAGGTAAAAAAAAGTCACCAGTAAAATACACAATGCCCCATTGACAAATATTATATAAATAAACATTCCCAATTAACCAGGGAATCAATGATTATTCTGCCCCAGAGTCTGTTGGACAGCTCTGGATTTGTGGCTATATGAGAACTCAACAGAGTTTGTGCTAGGTAGATCACAGGGTGAATGCACTCCTGGATGGCAGGTGCAGCTACTGAGAAGATGTGTCTCCCAGGTCTCACAAGATGTTGCTCTTTTATAACTCTTTTATAACTGGAAAATTAAGATTTTCAGGTGCCAACTAAAAAGTACAGCATCTTGTGAGACCTGGGAGAAACATTTTTTCAATAGTTGCAGTTGTGAAGCCCAAACTCTATTGGGTTCATATAGCCATGAATCCAGGCTTTTCCATAGACCTTGTGATAAAACAGCCGCTGACTCTCTGATGGTGGTTGGTTGGGAATATGTTTGTCTATACAGCCTTCTCTCAATGGGGTATCATGCAGTTTATAGGTGACATTTTCTTTCACTTGTTCATTTTCATTTGTTATCCGCCCTGAGTCTTCTGAGAGTAGGGTGGCATACAAGCTAAATAAATTCAATTCAATTCATTTTCTTTTATCTGTTTTAACCCTATTTTTAAGGCACCCACAGTTACCTTGTGTTCAAGGCGGCACACTCATTAATAAACAAATGGTCAAGCAGAACTAGCAGGATGAAGATGGTCCCATAAGTAACCAAATATTGAGCTCTTAAGCACCTTGCTTTAGGGGCTTTTAATTCAGTGGATGTCACTGTTCATGTGAACCTGAGGGGAACAGATAGCAATTTCCAATAACTTTGTTTAGGTAGCAAAATCCTCTACACAACTGCTGAGAAGGCAGGGAAAATCATTTCTCCTCATCAATCCACAACCTATAAGGCCAATGTCTTTGATTGGAAGTCAGTTCTATTTGTTTGAGTTTGAGTTTCATTTTATTTATATGCCTCCTGGAAGTCCAGGAGCCAGAAGATACAATGGGGCAAAAGCACCAACTACAAAAAAATATGGACCACATTCTATAGAACTAAAATTTTGGAAAAGGTGGAGAAGAAAACAAGTCATATTGCAATTTCAAACAATTTAGCCAAAAATAAATGTCTTTTTGCAGGAGTGATGAAATAATCAATGTTTTAGAATGGGACCTTTCAGACTGGTGCAAAACCTTTAGATAAATGTTCTCCTAGTTCCCACATGGAAAACTTATTAGATTGCTAAATTTGTTGGGAAAAGTTATTAATCTACAGCAAGAATGTGATTATATGGGAGATTTGTATTTGATATCATTTAATTTTGTTCCAATTATTCCTGTAAAAAAATTAAAAAATGAATAATTATAAAAGTAAGGTCAACTCAATTTTTCATACTAATGTTTTTAGTTACCAGACTCATTATAGCTAATTTCTTTCATAATCTTTGCCATCTAACCCCATTTGTTTCATTTATAAGTAGTGAAAAGTGAGCATCATGAAACTTCAGTAAAAACAAAGTAGCAAACCATGTCATTCTCATGGTTTCCCAAGAAAGCAATTATCCCTTGTTAACCTTTATAGAGAGAACTGTCTGGATTATTCTTAAAATGGTTATTAAATGAAATCCTTTCGATGTATTATCACAATTTCTGAAATTATAACTAAGTGGACTTCTAAAACTCCATTTTCTCTGGCTTAGTGGCAAAACTACTTGGCTTAGTTTGACATGCAATGTAAAATTTAATGCAGTGTGAGCATTAAACTGTTTTGAGCTGGCTGTCTTATGGGGAAGAAACATGACCAGCTGAATTTAAGGTATGAATTAGAAAGAATTCAGTAAAAAAAAAAACTACCACAGAATTATCCTTGGCCTGAAACTGTACTAACTATTGGCTGCTTACATGTGTGTGTGTGTGTGTGTGTGTGTGTGTGTGTGTATTTATGAATATATATTTGGACACTAATGGAATTAGAGTAAAAATAGCAGGGAAAATTCATATTTGGGTAATGCTTTGATTAAGACCACCAAAAATATCAAAGAATTGTGTGAAAGATTTCAAATTTTGAATATCCCCAAATTCTTCTAATTGGTGAACTTGTATAAAATTTGTGGGGTGGAAGAAGAAGGTAAAGATGGGGTGACATGCTGATCAGATTTAATCTCAAATATGTGGTGGAATGCATTATTCGGTTGTTGATATGGCAAATCGTCAGACTGATACTAAGGATGAAGAAGCAACAGCTAAGCTTCCAATTCCAAAAAACACAATATCCAGTGATATATCAGAAGTACCTCCTGCCTTTTGTGGAATTTCTCATCCAAGGTTAAAAGCAGAACTAGTACACAAATATCCTGGAGAAAGTCCTATTTGGATTATGAACACATATGTGTCCTATCCAGCGATGGGTTTCACATTTTGTTACCGCCGGTTCGTAGGCCCACATGCCCCCTCCGCACATGCACCTGGGCTTCTGCGCATGCACTTTGCTCTTTCTCGCACTTTCTGTTCCTGTGCACGGCCTCAAAAATGTGCCTAAATAGGGCAGCATAGAGCCAGGGTGGGCGGGCGGCTCACCCGCGATTTCCGCTGCCAGTTTGGGTGAACCGGTCTGAACCTGCTGAATACCACCTCTGGTCCAGAAAGGACACAAGATAACACAAAACTGGTTTACTTTTAAAATGATCAAATATCAAATATATGAAAAATAAGAATAAAAGTACAATGTCTCCGTGAGCCATGCCTACTGACTGCATCCTAGTAAACTGCACCAGTAATTTGAACCCCTTGCCTCTTTATACAGTATATTTCTACTGGGGATTTTAGTTTCTCAGTCATTAACCTGCTTATTCCCCTTCCCCATCCTAAAAAGACAGCAATATGCTATTAAAACGGGATGTGTCCATTCCCATTTATGAATCTTAAAAGAAGAAAAATAAATCCCTACAAGATTTGAATCATATTGCCTGGGAATTCATCATATGCTGGCACATATTACTTGAGAATTTTATTCACTTCGTTTAAAATTACTTCTAACACACAGCAATCAAATTTAAGGAGTGCAAGGAATTCAAATGATCACCAGGCATCAATGATATCTCGAGAGGCAGCTTTCAAATCACAGGCAAGGTATAAATTCCTTTAGGAATTGTACATTTTAAAAAATTAGATCTAATGACTGCATACATCTAAAAATAAGGCAAGCTTACTCATATTGTAAAATCACTTGATTTCTGCATGTTAAAGAGGGTAAATTTAATATTTTAAACAGTCACCCATTTCCTCTTAATTCCAACACACAAACTGTTTTGTTGTGTTTTGTGGCTACTATTCTGGAATACATCACCCATCAAGTCCAAATGCAGGAATAATACATTCTACTGCTTTCTTAGAAGAGTTGACTGGAAATTGGAGGTCATCTTGTTCAAAATCTGAGTCAATATAGTAATCCAGCACTGTACGTACCTGACAGGTCCTCTACATCAATCCTCTACTTAATACCTTGAAAGAAGAACCCACCATTTGCCAAGGAAGCGTCTTCCATTGTTGAATAGCTCTTTCTTCCAATTATTTTTGGTCTTGTCAGCTGGAACATGTCTCTGCCACCTTCCACTTGAAGGTAGCTGTGATTCCCACCCCACTAGTCATCACCAGTCTCAAAATATTGGACTGGAGGCTAAAACATATGAAGAACTGTTGCAGGAATTGGGTATGTCTAGTTTAATGAAAAGAAGGACTGGGAGTGCTATGATAGCAATGTTCCAATATCTAAGGGGCTGCCACAAAGAGGGGGTCAACCTTCTCTCCGAAGCACCTGAAGGCAGAACAAGAAGCAAACTAGAACTAAGGAGAACATTCCTGACAGAACAATTAATCAGTGAAACGACTTGCTTCCAGAAGTTGCGGGTGCTCCATCACTGGAGGTTTTTAAGAAGAGATTGGACAACCATTTGTCTGGAATGGTATAGGATTTCCTGCTTGAGCAATGGGTTAAACTAACACACCTCCAAGATCCCTTCCAACTCTGTTATTCTGTTATACAGAATAACAGAGCATTTTTAGGCTCCTTTTCATCTTGGTTACTGTTCTCTGGATTTTTTTTCAATAATCTTTCTAACCTGTAGTTTCCATTCTTTTTTATTTGATAAGGAATAGTTTGGATCCAATCTTGAACTTCAAATGCTTATATGACTTTGAGCACTGCAACATTTTTCTTACACACTTACATTTTTTTTTACAGATTATTATCTAAGTCATGTTTGTTAGGATATAATAAAACAGTTTAAGTATAAGGTGCGCCAAAGAATTATCCTTAGTGATCTCCAAAATAATTGAAATGTTGACATGGAACTTGACAGAGGAAGCAAAGCAGAATATATATCAAACCACAGTCTTCAACATTGGTCTTAAGAAGGTTAAATATTTACAAACGTTCAAACAAGAAACAATTAAAATTTATTTATGAATAATCATTTAACAGTTTGGAAAAACATTATAGAAGATATTTCCAGATGGAAAAATTTCAAATTCTCTTGGCTAGGAAGAATTGTAGCCACTAAAATGAATATCCTACCAAAGCCTCATTTTTGTTTTGAAACGATTCCAGTCCTTATTGAGAATAAAGTACTAAATGACTGGCACAGACAAGTAACAAATTACATACGGTCTAGCAAAAGGAGAAGAGTTACTTTCCAGAATCTGCCAGATCTGCTAAGAGAATGAGGGAGCCAATGCTCCCAAATGTTAGACTCTTATTATGTTGCTCAGTGTGGATTTCAGAATAGATTATTTTTTCCATATAATTCTATAACCCCAAAAGAAGGGGAAGTCCATCATTTCTTCAGATTGTGACACATTATTAACAATAGAACAAATATATATTTTTCTGTATCTATGACGGAATAAGGTGGGATACCCTTGGTGTTTTCTGAGCCCGGTTGTTTTCTTGCAGACATTTCTTTACCCAAAATAGGTAGATGAGATCTAGCACTGATGATGTTATCTAGTTGGGTAATGAAACATCTGCAAGAAAACAACCAAGCTCAGAGAGCACCAAGGACCCCTCATCTCAACCTGGAGCTACCAACAAATACAATACAAATACTTTCCCTTATTGGTTGGGGTTTATTTGTTGGAGATTATTGGTTGGGGATTGCTGCTAGCATTTGGGAAAAGCAGTGGCAGCAAGGCAGAAATTCTTCTCACCCCACTTCCTCAAGACTCAGAACAGGTCATGATGTTTCTCAAAGGCCTATATAGACATTTGAGAGGAGAGGGGGTCATTCACTCACTCACTCACTCACTCACTCACTCACTCACTCATTCAATGAATCAATCATCACTCCTACAAATAGTTTACTCACAGGCTGATGTTTTAGGTGTCTGTCTAACTGAGACACATCTGGAATTTTTAGGAATGTACCAACATTCATAGGCAGCCTCCCCACATCTAGAAAACCTACAAAAATGTGGGTGTGTAGGAGAACAGGAGAAAGAAAACAGCAAGCAGACAAGGAACCAGGAGAGTATGTCTGGCAATTTTCAACTCCAACAGGCAGGCGAGAGGGCTCTCTTTTAATTGCCAGGACCAGAAGCTATGATGAGCAGCATATCTTGATGGGATTCTTCCCTGGGGCTTAGCTTAGAAGCTCAGCTAGAGCATTTATTAGTAATACTGTTTAAGAGCAGAGTTTGAAGCTTGGCCTGGAGCTCTGCAGCATCCAGGAAAGGAGCAACACCTCATCTCAACCAATGCTAGAGCTTTTGAAGGGAGGAAAAGTTTGTATGCCACTGTGGAAAGCCCCTCCCTGCAGAAGAATGAAGTATTTTGGGGAATATTAAAAAGGCAGGATAGAAAATATTTCCCCTAAAGAAGAAATGGAAAAAAAAAACCTTAAGGGAGGCAGAAACCAACCCCAGTTTCCATGCCCCAAAGCAGAAACTGAGGAAGCCAGCTTTTAAAAATGCAGATTTGGTAATCCATTCAGGAAGACTGGGTTAGACAGAAACTCAGATAATAGCAATAGCACTGAGACTCATATATCACTTCATAGTGCTTTTACAGCCCTCTCTAAGTGGTTTACAGAGTCAGCCTATTGCCCCCAACAATTTGGTCCTCATTTTACCCACCTCGGAAGGATGAAAGGCTGAGTCAACCTTGAGCCTGGTGAGATTCGAACTGCCAAATTGCAGTCAGCCAGCAGTCAGGAGTACTGCACTGTAGTACTGCACTCTAACCACTGCGCCACCGCGGCTCATACAAGTAACAAGCCAAATAAGCAACCAATAAGCAACAAGTCAAAGGTTGACCAATTAGCCCAAACACCTAGGGTTTGCATTTCCCCTTTTGCCTATAGAGCCACCATGACCCCCTACATGACCCTATAGGAATCTAGAAGGTATAAAACCCACCCACTCTAAACTCCATTTTGTCAGCTGTTGCAGAATCACATGTGGTTGGTGGTTCTGCTTCATCAATAAAGGGAACCTTTCTTTCCAATCAGTCTTATTTCCAGTGCATTACTCCCAGCTTGGACCTGGGCCTGGATATTTCTTCCAACACCACTTTACAAACTTTTGTTTCCTTTAAGGACTACGTATTAAAGATGTATTTCTACGACAACATCAACTTATAGGCCTAGGAGGGTAGAGTTAACCTACCAACCACGTCAGCCTACTGTTGGGCAAAATGTGTGCCATAATAAAGCATTGTTATAGTTATGTGTTGGGTCCTTGAAAGACAAAGAATCCTCATAATGTCTTTTACCATACAATGTTCTACTCTATTTGATTGGTTTCATTATCTTCCAATAAGTAGAACTGCAACAAAAGAACTACAGAAACAAGAAGGAACGTTGAAGGATTTGACTGAAATTGAAGATATTATAATACATAACAATGAACGACTGATAATTTATGAACTACTATTCATAAATTTGTTAGATTCATAATCTGAACAAGTTAACGACTGGATGATTATATGGATGAAGAATATAAATGTACTTATAGATACTAACAGTGGGAATTTCAATGGAAGAAAAATATTAAATTTACTTCAAATATTATACTTGGAAAGAATTGATTCTAAGGCTTTTATTCTTGATTTATTATCTTAGCGTTGAGTGCCAAAATGAATATTTTCCCCCCTCTAAAAATGTTGGAAATGTAAAGAACAGGCTGAATCCTTTTTTCCCATATGTGGTGGGAATGTTATACAGCCCCAAAATACTGGAAAATGTTTCCTTATAGAATGAAACAAATTTTGAAGGTTGTAATTCAATTGCAACCTAAGGTATTTCTATTAAATTTCATCAAACTATATATTCTTTCAGAATTTACTGCACATTCTATACTAATGGCTGTAAGGATTTTATATGCCTTTTATTTGAAAAGATCGGTACCTTCTTTGGAAAAATGGTTAATTAAATTATGGCAGTATGCTTCAATGCTAAGATTAACTTCCTAGATTAAAAGTAAATCTATTTTAGAATTTAATTGTAATTAATATCCTTTCCTGGATTATAATGTTATGTACAGTTTCTGCCATATCTCAAATTTGGATTTTCTTTTCCACAGAATGATATATCTTACTTGATTTTTCATTTTCAGTGCTGATGTATATATTGTTTACTTCTGTATTAGTGCTAGTGATTAGTATTGGATTCAATTTAAAGTTCAGTAAGGATAACTATCTGTACCTTATCTTTTGCTCTCTTACATGTAGTTCTTTATATCATTCTCTTTTATTTTCTCTTTTTCATTTACATTCTTTTAGATAAAAGTTTTAAAACAATTGTCTTGCAGCAGAAATAGGTAAATCACTTTTGCTCGTGTGTGAGGGGGATATTTGGGTCTCTTCAAGATACTTCTACTGACAAAATATATCTCACCTTCTGTGCAACTACAGAAGGTCACTGAATATACTTGTCCTGAATGGACTATTTGCTCAATAATCTTAGATAACATCATGCATGGAGTAAGAAAGAGTAAAATAAAAATTAAAGGCATGAGATAAGAAAAAATGAATAAATATATCTAAATTAGTTGGTGTCAATAATACAATAGCAGAGTTGGAAGGGACCTTGGAGGTCTTCTAGTCCAACCCCCTGCCTAGGTAGGAAACCCTATATCGTTTCAGACAAATGGCTATCCAACATCTTCTTAAATACTTCCAGTGTTGGGGCATTCACAACTTATGGAGGCAAGCAGTTTCACTGATTAATTGTTCTAACTGTCAGGAAATTTCTCCTCATTTCTAAGTTGCTTCTCTCCTTGATTAGTGTCAGCACTATTCAATAGACCTTTGTATACCCATTAATGCAAACCATGAAATTTCTTATCTCTCATATCTCTATATGAATTATACCACTGTCTATCAACCTATCTGCCTATCAGTGGTGGGTTCTGGATCCTGTTGCAATCAGTACACTACAACGGCGCCCGGCATCTACCATGCACATGCATGCATGCATACTTACCACCCACGATGCTCCAGCTGCTTGGTGGAGCATTGAGCAAGTGCTATATGCTCCATGCGCATGCCTGAAAGCCCCGATCGGCTCAAATACAGGTAAGTATTCTTGACCAACAAAATGGCCCATCTGCATCTAGGAATATATACATATTCATGCTCTCAATCATATAATCACAAACTTTCCTTATACATTTATATAAATTGCATTAAGCAATCAAGGGAATATCACACATCCCTATCTTACTCCATACTCAATGTTGAGTGATTTGTTAAGCATTTAATGCAGTCTTGTGCATGCTTAACTTTCAGGGTATATCACTTATCACATCCAGAAACCAATGTTCAGCTTCCTATTCACACGCCTGTTTCATAATTCAAGCCCATTTTTGTGACTCAGTTTCTTTAAATCACCTATTCTAAAATAAACTTCATCAGATGCATACATTTCATTCATACACAGATGACTAAATAACAAAATTAGTCATGGTCTATGACAAACTGGCTTTATATGAGTCATGAAATATAGAACTTCAATGGGTTGAATCTAGAATTTAGAATGCAGAGTTGTTCCATAATTACCTATGTCTGGGATTTGAAATGTGCTTAGGGTCCAATTTAATTTCCTTTATTGCTAATTGGTTAACTATCTCGGCTCTGGTATTTGTTTGGGATGTTTTAATTGTTCTATTTTTGATTTTAAGTTAACAAATGTATAGTTTTAAAACTGTAACTTGCCCAAAGTCACTTAAATGAGAGGAGCTAAGAAATTTGACTGGATGGATGGATGGATGCAGAGGTGGTATTCAGCAGGTTCTGACCAGTTCCGGAGAGCTGGTAGCAGAAATTTTGAGTAGTTCAGAGAACAGGTAAATACCTCTTCTGACTGACCCTGCCCAATCTATTCTCTGCCTCCCAAATCCCAGCTGATTAGGAGGAAATGGGGATTTTACAGTAACCTTCCCCTGGAGTGGGGAGGGAATGGAGATTTTACAGTATCCTTCACCTGCCACACCCACCAAGCCATGCCATGCCCATCAAGCCACTCCCACAGAACTGGAAGTAAAAAAATATTGAATCCCACCACTGGATGGATGGATGGATGAATGAATGTAGAGTGAGAATGTTACTGGGATTACATTGACTCAAACTTTCACTTGAATTCAACAAATTGAACAGAATAATTGTCTAAGGCCTGCTCAGATGTTGACAAGCATGGGATTGCTACCTATCAAAACTGGAGACCTTAGACCTCTACATGGGAAGTTAAACTCACTTTGACTAAGGGCTTTGTGTTTGACTGGTTATTTTAGTTGAAGCACTGACTATTGTGGTATGCCTCCCAAAAACACTTTGTGTGGCCCCAAAGTCTCTCTATTTCCTTTCCTGTGCCGTTTGCAAAAGCTGAACAAGCTTTCGATGCAATCTCTCTTCCTGGTACAGACATTGCTTTAGAGGTTGCAAGTGCCAGAGAACACCACCTTCTTTTATTTTTCCACAGCACCCAGAAAATCAGAAAAGGGCTCTGTGCAGAAATATGGAAATGCCAGGGTTCCAAGTAACACCCCCAATGAAAGAAGACTCTGAAACTTTGAGTTTCCTCAAAGTTCCATTTTATCAGAGATGTCATATTGGCACATCTGGGAAAACCAGAATCTGAAAGCTTCCCGGTTTTCCCCATCCAAAAGAAAGTTCAAGTCCCTGCTCAGTACCCACAGGTCCATCACATGGTCCAATCAATGCACCACCCAAAACTGGAGATGCCTCCCAGTCACCTCATCACAGATGCCGGGCAAGGTATCCTTGACTCTCTGAGAAAAGAATATTATTTTGACCATATATCTCCCATACTCCATATAATCCCCCCTCCCATTTCCCACACAGTAGAAATTGTGGCAGGCCTGAAGGCCCAGTGTAAAAGATGGCTTCCGGGTCTGACAGCAAGTTCAAAAGACTTTTGAAGAGGCCAAGGAGGGTCTGTGTGAAGCAAGGGATCTTCTGAGTTGCTTTGATGAACAAGTTCCAGAGTTACGTTGCTTGAAACTTTATTGAAGTGAAACATGCCTTTGAAGATCGCCGTTCTGGTAGACCCTATCTGAAAATGAAGTGGGATTGGGGAAGTTATGGCTCTCCAGATATTGCTGAATTACACCTCTCATCAGTGGTGGGATCCTACCGGTTTAACAACCGGTTCGTGATCGTGCACTTCGCAGTTCTTAGAAAAAGTACCTTCAACATTACTGCTGGGGAGGAAAACAGCTGAAGTGCAACTTAGCTGAGAAGATATAGGTGAGTAAAGCCCAGGGGCAGGGGGGCGGTGGGGGGCACTTCATCATCAGAACAAATCAGTTTACTCCCAGCTGATGGTCGGAGCTACCAGTTCGGCCAAACCAATCTGAACCGGTAGAATCCCACCCCTGCCTCCCATCCTTCTTTGCCATCATGGCATATATGTGGATCTGCTGGGAACTGTGATTGAGCAGCATTTAGCGGGCCAGAGGTTCTCCACTCATACAGCTATCACATATGCCAAGAGGGTAGCTTATGGGAACAGAAGGCAAGTACACTTGGCCAGGTCTTCCTGGTCTTTTGAATGTCTGCATGCAGCGATAATCCCTGTTTAGTGTGAATAATTTTAGAAACGTATCACTTATTGAAAAAGAAAGCACTGCTTCTTCTAACAAAGGCTGCATTTCAGTCAGGCCAGCTTTAATTTATAACCAGCAACAGTGTGTGTGGACTCAACAAGCAGTGATGGCTGACTGGCGAGAACAATAAACTTGTTAGTTAAAAAAAATTAACAGTGGTTGTTTAACTGTAATGACAGCAATAAAGCAGGAGATGTGAAGTTGATACAGTCACAACTGAATCGTAATGGATGAGATATTTACAGCAAAGCTGTTAAAACATTGAATAAAATATGGGGAATAAGCAGGAGCAGATGTGGTTTTATACTTCTGACTTGAAGCTTGTAAAGCAAGAGATCGTATGAGTAATAATCACAGGTTCTAGTTTGCTATGCATGAATAAATATTGATTGAGCCCCGGAGGTGAAATTTTCCAGATACAGAAATAACGTGAGAAAGCTGCACTTGTGTTATGTACAGCTAAGTTTAGATTTTTAGGGCATTTGTGGCAGGGCATATTTCAGAATATACAGGTTAAATGCACTTTTTTATTCAAACGATTCTAGTCAGGAAAAGATCACACTTTATAGGGTGACTGAAATGCCCCCCCCCCCCAAAAAAAAGCAGTGGGGGAATCTTGTCTTTCCTTTATGCACAACTCCCAGGACACTTTCCACAAATGCAGTTCTAGTGTTTTAAAACACTTGTTTTGAATCTGGCCCATTTTTTTTAAAAAAAATAGTCACTGTCTCTGTAGCTGAAATCTTCTGTGTGTCTTTACAGGAACAAAATCGGGTTATGTGGTACTTAGAGGGCCAGGAGAGATTCAAGTCCCTTTTCTGTGAATGTACAGTCTGATTTGCTTTACGCATTACACCAAACCATTGTTTCTTTAAGAATGGTTCATTTAATACATTACAGTTGCTGGAGTTTATAAAACATGCCAAGCCGAAATAGAATAAACCCCATTATGGGTGAGTGCAATGTACAAAGCTTAGCATCACCTGTTTTGTATGGCAAAGGAAACAAGATGAAGAAAGAAACAAACAGGTGCACTTCTAGACTGACTCCTTTGAGAAGATATGATACAAATTCAACTGTAGAGAAGTAGGATTTATAATGACAATGAGTGAATGTATGTCCAATTTTGTATTATCTGTATTTCATGCAATGAGTCGAGAACTCTCCTTTCAAAGAAGAATGGATGATCTAGACCAGGATTGTCAAACTCAATTTCATTGAGGGCCACATCAGGATTGTGTTTGATCTTGGAGGACCGGAGTAGGCATGGCCAGGGTGGGCTTGGCCAGCTTGACGTCACTCGCGTCAGAGCGTGCGGTCCTCCCAAGCTCCATTTTTGTTGGCAGAAGCACTGCAGGCCAGTTCTTTGCTGTTTCCCCGGGCAGCCCCGCGGGCCAGATCTAAGCAGGGTCTAAGATCCAGCCCCCGTACCTTGAGTTTTACACCCCTGATCTAGATCAATAAGGTTATTTAAGGTCATCAGAGCAGAGCAGATAGGCTGTGTTTTAGACCATGTGTCTGTTAAAAATATAATACTATTAAACTCCATTGAGTGAACTGGGGATCTGGTACCTCTTCTCACACCCTGATGCCTCAGATTTTGACAGGTCAAGCCAGTCTTGAAGGAAACTCTCAATTCTGAAGTCAAAGAGGAAGATTTACACCCTACCCTCCCTTTTTCTAAGTAGCAAGTTGTGTTTGATCTCAAGGGGACTTGCTCTTTGCTCAGTGCCAAACAATTTCTCTGGATGAAGAAATTCTTTGGGGAAGTCAAGTGCTCAAGGAAGAGAGCTTAGGAGGACCTTGTTCCTGACCTCCTCTTTTGCTCAGTCATTAAGTCATGCCAGACCCTTCATGACCCCATGGATCATAACATACTTGGCCCCATAGCATGCCAGCCCACACAGAGTGCCACTATCTCCCACAGTTTGCCCAAACTCATGTTCATTGCTTCAATAACACTATATAACCATCTCATCTTTATTTTGCCTTCAATCTTTCCAAACATCAAGATCTTTTCCATTAGTCCACCCTTCTCATTTGGTAATCAGTCTTTAAACTTCAGCTTCAATATATGTCCTTCCAAAGGACAGTCGGGGTTTATTTCCTTTAGGGTTGACTGATTTGATCTCTTTGCAGCCCAAGGGACTATCAAGAGTCTTCTTATTCCTTAAAATTCACCATCAGGCTGTTTGCCATCACATCCATAATTATTACATTCCCAAAGAAAGCCTTGATCTTCTGCACAAGTCCTCTTCCTTCTCCACTTCAAAGTGTTCTACTTTTCTTGGCCCCTGGCCAAGACTAGTCTGCTGGCACCAGCACAAACTCTGCCTTAACCATGGAAAACAAACGAGGATGCTAACATTTTCAGGAAAGTTATACAAACCATCCATTTGGAGATTTGATCTAAGGGAATTTGATTTCATCTCAATATTGAACTAGGTTTCCAGATTAGATTGAAAATTTAGTGCCAGTGGTGGAATTGAATCAAACACTCTGAATCACCTTGGATATCTAAATCAAATCCAAGCAATTAAAGTGTGGAATCAAAATGACTCTCTGATTTGGCTCACCAATTTAAATGAATGTGCTGAGTAGAATCAGATTAAAGCCACATTTCTGCAAACTATTCTCCAATTCTAGGGTAAATAACTTGGTAGCTATCCGATGTTTTGGAAGATAGCCTCAATAATCCTTTGGCATTAGGCATATTGACTGGGCATGAAAAGAGCTGACGTTCTAAATATTTGGAAGGCAATGTGCCAATCCTGAATTCAGACCAATTTTTTTTACTGCCGGTTCTGTGGGCATGTCTTGGTGGGCATGACAGGGGAAGGATACTGCAAAATCCCCATTCCCACCCCACTCTGGGGCCAGCCAGAGATGGTATTTGCCAGTTCTCCAAACTACTCACAATTTCTGCTACCGGTTCTCCAGAACCTGTCAGAACCTGCTGGATTTCACCCCTGATTCAGACCTACTTAAAATCAGAGCAGCACACAAGGACAGTTTTCCCCCCAAATGCCATCATTCTGCTAAAGTATAGTATAGTCTTTATTGCCATTGTACAAAATAAATTCAACAAAATTGGTTAAATAACTAATTCCCACAACACTGTCGAACTATTTACTAAGACTGTATTACTATTATTCTTCTCATCCTTCCTATTGCCTATCTCCTCTGACATGACTATAACCATGTTGCTTGTATTTTTACGATTTATATTATTTTGTTTGTTTCCTAGTATGATTTAATTGCTTATTAGTAACCTATGACTATCACTAAGTGTTGTATCGTTTGATTCTTGATGAATGTATTTTTTTTCTTTTTATGTACACTGAGAACATACTGTATGCACCAAAGAGTAATTCCTTGTGTGTCCAATCACACTTGGCCAATAAAGAATTCCATTTATAACATTAAAGCTGGACTAGTTGTGGTATGATTCAATCAACTATAGGTAGTCTTCAACTTATAACAGCTCATTTGATGATTGTTCAAAGTTGAAAGGGCAATGAAAACAAAATAAGTTATGACCATTTTTCACACTTATGATCGTTCCAGCAGCAGCATTGCTATTTGATCAAAATACAGATGCTTGGCAACAGACTCATACTTATGACAGTTGCAGTGTCCCAGGGTCATGTGAACACCTTTTTGACCATCTGACAAGCAAAGTCAACAGGGAAGTCACCTAACAACTGTGTTACTTACTTAAGAACGGCAGTGATTCACTTAACAACTGTGGCAAAAAAGGTCATAGAATGGGGCAAAACTCAATAAATGTCTAACTTGGCAATAGAAATTTTGGGCTCCATTATGGTCGTAGGTTGTGGACCACCTGTACCTGCCTCCTGGGTTACAGAACCAATGTCACAGGTGCAAATCACTTTAGCAGAAGTAGTGTGATTTTGCCCTACTGCTTTATTACATTTTAGCTGACTCCAAGCAAGAAATGTTTAATAAAGCAGGTAAGCTTATTAAATTTATCCATATGGAAGTAGAATCACTACTATACATAAGAACTGTGAATGGGAACTACATGGTTTAATAAAAGGTGCAACGTTCTACCAGGTGTTTTTCAAGAAATACATTGAGGAGTTTCCTCCACTGAAATGCAATAGAGATAAAACTCTCTTGACTTACAGTAGCCTTCAATTCTTCATTAATCATTACAATCAAATAATCTCAGCAAAAAAAAAGAAAAAAAGAAAAAGAAAACTCCACTAAAGCACCAATATTTTCTCCATATTAAAATGTACTTTCAAGAATATCTTTTTTTTCCTCTGGTTTCAAACCATGAAGCAGATTTGCACTGGAGCACAGTTACATTTGGCTGGGCAGCTGTTACAAGCTGTACTGTACAGTTTAGTGTGCAAAGAGCTAACAGTTCACATCTGGCCTGGGACTGAGATGGAGTTGTAATCAGACTAATTCATTAGGAGAGACAGATGCATCTGACAAACTAGAGATGCATTTTGATTTTCTCCCATTTAATGGCCTCAGTTTTATTTCTACTCTGCATAAGGCACAAATGGGAAGGGGGTATTTCCCTGGAAGGGAGTCTTAGGGCATTAAAAAAAGCCATTAGATAGTCATAGAATTATATTTTTTTCCTATTGAAACATTGTAATGAATTCCATTGGTTCTGCTTTTGGATACTAAGAACTGGAAATGTGCAAATAGATAAAGGTAAAGATTCTCCTTGCACATATGTGCTAGTTGTTCTTGACTCTAGGGGGTGATGCTCATCTCTGTTTCAAAGCCAAAGAGCCAGCGCTGTCTGAAGACATCTCTGTGGTCATGTGGCTGTCATGACTAAATGCCAAAGGCACACGGAAGGCTGTTACCTTCTCACCAAAGGTGGTTCCTATTTTTCTACTTGCATTTTTACATGCTTTCGAACTGCTAGGTTGGCAGAAGCTGGGGCAAGTAATGGAAGCTCACTCCATTAAACGGCGCTAGGGATTCAAACCACTAAACTGCCAACCTTTCTGATCGACAAGCTCAGAGCCTTAGCTACTGAGCCACCACATCCCTTTTAATGTGCAAAAATGTTGAGTCTATTTTTGAAACATCTGCATTGTAATTGTTATATTTTATGCCTCTATTAGCCCTTCCTGAATGGCTCAGTGCAATTTATATATATATAACATATAACACAATAACATTTTAAAATAATCAGTTCAATGTAGAATTTTGTTACAACCATTTTGAACTGTGGAATCAGTGGCCAAGATGCTGAGCTTGTTGATCAGAAGGTCAGCAGTTCAATGGTTCAAATCTGTAGCACCACATAATGGGTGAGCTCCCGTTACTTGTTCCAGCTTCTGCCAACCTAGCAGTTCAAAAGCACATAAAAATGAAAGTAGGGACCACCTTTGGTAGGGAGGTAACAGCGTTCCATGCACTTTTGGAATTTATTCATGGCAGCCACATGACCACAGAGATGTCTTCGGACAGCGCTGGCTGTTCAACTTTGAAACAGAGATGAGCACTGCCCCCTAGAGTTGGGAACGACTAGCACATGTGTGCACGTGAAACCTTTACCTTTAAACTTTTGAGATTGAGCTTGTCAAATAGGTTGGCTGACCGTTTGAAGACAACGCAAAGGGTTCTGTTCTACTGCCTAACTCAATGCTGCCAGCAGAAACAGCTGCCTGAACAAAGCTCCTTTTGGCAGCTTCTCCAAGCTTGGGACTTAACAGGCAAACAGTGACAGAGTTTGTGTATCCGATCAGGCTCTGACAGGTTGCCCTGGACTTCTTTGAAATACAGTTTCTTGTAACAGCTGTAATAATTTAAGAAAGAGAGAGAAAGAGAGTGCAAAAAGAGTTGTCACATGGAAATATGTGGCATGCGGTATGAACCCTGAGTGTTTTTTTTTATTTTGCTTTTTTAAAAATCAATCACTGCAATTATTTAACTAAATTATTTTAAACTGTAGTGTGTCCAGAATTTTTCTTGTTAAAATGTCTGCTGTCAAAGTCTCTTTTCTCCTCTGACTCTGACCTTTTTGATGTTTAAACGCATGTCAGTATGTAAAACGAAAGCAAGCTGCAAGCTAGGTGGCTAAAACAATCTTTTGTCTTGTTTCTTCATGTCATGAGAAATTCAGGTACAAAGAATATTTACCCTCTTTCAAGGCAAGTCTAGTCAAGCAAAGGAACCAACCTCTCCCTTCCTTCCTCTCTTCCTCCCTCCCCCCCTTCTTCCTTACTCCCGCCTTCCTTCCTCCCTCCCTCCTCCCTCCTTCCCTTCCTCCTCCCTCCCTCTCTTCATCTCTTCCTCCCTCCCTCCTTCCTTTCTCCCTCCCTTAATTCTTCCCTTCCTCCCTCCCTTCCTTCCCATTCAGTAGGCACTATGTTACATTCATCTTCCTTGTAATATGAGCAGAAGCATCAGAATGGAAGACTTAAATGATGCATATGGTGAATGGTTGACTTGATGATGAAGTGTGAAATGCCCATTAAAGCACTGACCATTTATCCCTAATACTGCTCTCAGAATGAAGTCCCTATACAAAAATGAATTTAGTGGTTCCAGCTCAATACCTGCTGGACAGGAGCCTATATATCACCAGTTCTTGATTGGTGCATGTAATTTAATATTGGCATCGACTCTAATTCTGGAGAAACATGGATAAGATTCCATTAAGGGAAGTGATGCTAAAGAATCTGAGAAATTAAAACAAGCAAATGTTAAAGAAAAATAGGTTGGGCAAAATATATTCAGATAAGATATAAAGGACAGCAGGCTTGTTTCCCTCTCATTTAGCAATGAGAGTAACGATATTTAGTTTCTCTGGGCCCATCTGAAAAGAAAATACTATTTTTATCTCTATGTGCATTTATATGAATAAAACAATTTTAATTGGACTCTGTATGGAATGACAGGGGCAGAGGTAAGCCAGCTGATGCCCTTCGGATTCTTTGCACTTCCAACTTCCACAGTCCCTTGCCATTAATCAAGCTGGCTAAAAGAGACCATTGTAAAAGCTCAACATCTAGAGGGCAACAGTTTGTTTGTCTTGACATAAGGGGTATCTGATAATATAGGATGAAACCTGAAATGTTCATACTGTTAAGACCTCAAGAGGGCAAAGGAGGGCATATGAACAGTGGGTTGAATCCAATTCACTTTACTTAAGGATCCATGGAAACTTCCAGGAAGGGCAAAAGGAGAAAGGTAATGTTGCCATTAGTTTGTCCTTTGTCCTTCAGTCCCCCATTATTTCCCAAAAATAAGACCCTATCTTATATATTTTTTGCTACCAAAAAAGCCACCAGGTCTTATTTTCGGGAGGGGGAATATCATCCACTGACTCACCTAACTTGCGTGCATTGCTCCTGGTCTCCTTTTCACTGTCAGAGGCCTTCAGGAATTTCTTCAGCCAGCAAGGCTTTCCTGAAGGCTTCTGCAGCTGATAAGAGAGCTCCAGATTGATCCGGAGCTCTGTTGTCGGCTACAGAGGCCTTCAGAAAAGCCTTGCTGGCTGAAGAAGAAATGGGCTGAGGTGTGCGAGGCCTGGCTGCATAGGGCAGCTCTACCCTCCCCCCCAATCCCCACCCTATCTTAATTTTTACTTGTGCACCCTGGAGTGGGCAAAGTCTTAATTTGGGCTTATTTTTGGGGGTAGGGCTTATATTGGGTGCACATGTAAAAATCAAGCTAGGTCTTACTTTTGGAGTAGGTCAGATTTTGGGGAGATATAGAAGTTTTAGATAATCATCAAACCTGCAAAGTTGTATAAGGCAGGGATGAATCGGTGAATAGCTGGTCTTTCTCTTTCATTCATGATGGGGAAAAAGAAGAGCCTCTAAGTGTTATGAAATGAATATATTGTATTGTGAAGCCCAATGCATTCTGGACATCAGTTTTGCCTCAGAGGATTTTTTTCTATATTGCAAGAACAATGCAGGAAAAAGGTTTAGAGACTCTCTCAAACAAAAGGAAACTGAATGGGAAGAAAGAATTGCATTCACCTTTGTTTCTAGACCAGTCTCTAAAACATTTTCCTTGTGTTGAAAAGTACACTGGAGAATTGATTGTTATTAAAACCCTATTGGATTTCACAATAGAATATCTTCAGTTCCTAACATTTTAGGTATCTCTTTTTCATTGTTGGTGTTTTGTTGGTGCAACTTCCTTTTCTTTCATAGACACTACAGCACTGACTAACACCTTCTTATTTCTAAAGTTACAATCTTATATTGATCAATGGGATTAATTCAGATTTAACAGAAACAAAGGTTAGCATTCAGGCATGCTGGTAGATTTAAATAAATGTAGTTGCATAGCCAGTTCAATGTACTGTATATAGCACTTAATTGAATGGTGGAATGATAATCCTCTTTTTAAATTGAGTATGAGATCATTTTTCTTTGCTATTAGCCTAAGTTAAATTTTGATTGTGTGACTCAGGTAAAATCAACAAGACTAGAAACTTGATTTTTTGTATGTTTGTATGTTTGTATGTTTGTATGTTTGTATGTTTGTATGTTTGTATGTTTGTATGTTTGTATGCATGTATGCATGTATGCATGTATGCATGTATGCATGTATGCATGTATGCATGTATGCATGTATGCATGTATGCATGTATGTATGTATGTATGTATAATATCTGGGGGCCAGATATGGTCCGCCAAAGTCATTAATCTGGCCTGCGAGGGACCACAAGGCTGCCCCACCCACATCACCCCACCTACCCACCAGCCCCCACCCACCTTCTGGAGGCTGAAGAGGCCAAAAACATGATGCATGGAGGCCTCAGGAAGCCAAAAATGGGCCCATTTTGTGGCAGCAGATTGGTTCTGGAGGCTGAGGAGGCCAAAATTGGGACACATAGAGGCTCAGGAGGCCAAAAAGGGGTTGGTTTTGGAGGCTGAGGGGTCCAAAAATGGCCCCATTTTTGGCCTCCACAGCCTCCAGAGAGAGGGAGGGAGGGGAGAGAGAGAGAGTGTGTCACACCATGCCACCCAGCCACGCCAACCCAGTCACATGACCACCTAGCCACACACACCCAGACCCCTCCCCAACAGTCTGAGTGACTGTGAATTGCCCCCCTGTTTAAAAGGTTTGAGGACCCCTGGTCTAATATCAGGCAGCAAAACCAGGCTAAACCGCAATCAGGTTAATTCTTGCAAATGTTCGCTTCCTCATTTCAATGTATTTATTTCTACATATCCTGTAGATCCATACCTTCAACATGCATTTATGTTTTACAGAGTAGTTATAGCCATTGTATCAGTGAGATGGGCTGCATAAACATTTCATAAATAAATAAAAATAACAAGTTGATCTGCATGGAACAATAATTAACCACACAATCCAATGAATTAAAGTTCTAGTCCTACTGTATGTATGAAAACTGGCTGGGTGGTTTTGGGCTGGCCACTCTCTCTCTTAGCCCAATTCAACTGTTGCTGGGAAAACAGGAAGAGGAAGGAGCATTATGTATGCTTGACATCTTAAGTGATTTATAAAAAAATAATAAAGGCAGAATGAAACAAAAAGCTAAAAAAATCAAGTGGAAAGTTTTTGCTTGATGTCCATAGGATTGCAATGATAGATCTTTCTTTTAAGGCTTTCTTAAAACAGAGGAATGCCCCACTTCCTATATTTCAAGTAATGGAGGACTTTAGAGGTGATGAAACCATAAATGGGATAGGTTTTCAGATCCCCTGAAAAAAAATTGAGGTTGGGAAAACAATTCAGCTTTCTCCAACTTTTTATCCAGAATGACAATTCCTAGAATTATTGAACATGGCCTCTGAAAATATTTCCTGTCCTCCAATCTTCAATGTATAACTCAGTAGTCAAAATGATTAATGACACTGGAAGCCTATGATACCTATCCCTAGAACTTATTCAGTGGTGAGATTCAAAAAATGTTTAACTACTGGTTCTGTGGGCATGGTTTGGCTTGGTGGGCATGGCTTGGTGAACATGACAGGGGAAGGATACTGCAAAATCTCCATTTCCTTCTGATCAGCCGGGACTCAGGAGGCAGAGAATAGATGGGGGCGAGGCCAGTCAGAGGTGGTAGTTACCAGTTCTCCGAACTACTCAAAATTTCCGCTACCGGTTTCTCCAGAACTGGTCAGAACCTGCTGAATACCACCTCTGAACTTATTTCAAGTGCCTATCGATATGGCGAGACAACATTTGGTCCCTAAGAATGGCCCTTCTAATTTATCGCTGCCCAGTTCTGGAAAGCCATCCCAGAAAGTTATGATTGTCACTTATTCTATTATGCTTCAGGTGCCATACGAAGACCTTTTTCTTAAATAAATTCTAAAGCCTTTGTGTTCATTTTTCTGCACTTTTTAAAGTACCATGGTCTTAGAAAATTTTTGCAAGAATAAATACAATCTTTGTTTTTACATTTTTCAGTTCCAATAACTTATTGACTGTATTACTTGATTTTTAAAATGTTTTTGTACACATTTGAGTAGTTTTTATTAATAAACCATTCTGAGGATTTTTTGTTCATTTTCTATATTGTTTTTCATAATAATTTGTGGGATATTTGATTGGCTTCTGCCTTGGGAAAGCTGATTTTGAAAGATGACATGTATTTCCAACAAATAAATTAATAAATAAGGGCACCCACCGTTTACTTGTGCTGGTGCTAATGAAAACAGGCCGAATGTTTTCCTTTTTCCAGAAAATAATGTGAATAACCAAAGGGGGAAAATGTCCACTACTTAAAGCAGCAGAGCTGAAAGATGGAAACCAAGAACATTAGATACCATATTGCAAAGGAAAAACGAGTTAAATTGTCATGAAACTGAAAGGAAATCAATGTGACAATATTGCAGCCCCATTTCAATCTGTTGTTGACATTGTTTTCTGTAGTAATTTTCTCAAAATGTTAACCGTATTGAGTTTGCTTATTGATTCTATTATTTTTGACCTTGCATTAGTGTGGGCTAATCTTGGATGGCATAAAATTTCCTTTCACAGCTAAAAATATTATATGGCTCTAGGGGAAGAGGGTACAAGAGGGGATTCACAATTGGGGTCATGGCCCCTTTAGGAATCTGACGAGTTACTAATCATCAAATCTGAGTTATTTTAACTTTGCCCACATTCTCACGCCGTTAAAAATCTCATTAAAGAGTTTAAGAAGGATCATCAAAGAAATAATCATCATATTGACCAAACCGGCAGCATCCCAATAGTCTGAAAAAAAAAAAAGCAATGCTTTTCCCCAAGGCCCCTATTCTCTTCAATACACAAGCAAAACATGCCATAAGCAAAACAGCAAAATACAAACATATTATTCATTGGCTTTGGCATCCTATTGCAATTGTATATAAAGACTTGACACGTCCATGACCAGATTTATCACAATGATGGTGACATGCATAGATTTTTGTAGCCAAGTTTCAAAAGTGACAGCAATAAAGCCTTGCTATGTTTCACTCATGCGTGACAGGAGAGAATTATGAAGGAAGCAGCAAAATGGACGTAGATGGGCTGATGAGCAGGCAAGCTTCAGAGAAGGCCACTCAATTATTGACCATGATTTAACCTTCCAATGTCGTTGAGAAATACTTCTCTTGCATGTGCTCATCACTTTACGTGATGTTCATTGACCTTAGATGTTCTTTTGACTCCATCTCCAGGCCCAAACTATGGGAAAAATTAAACTCTTCCTCAATGCACAAAATACTTATATATAAGTCCATTGTCTCAGAGAAGAGCAACCAGGGTGATTAGGGGACTGCAGGCTGAAACATATGAAGAACGGTTGCAGGAACTGGGGATGTCTAGTTCAATGAAAAGAAGGACTAGGGGAGGCATGATAGCAATGTTCCGATATCTCAGGGGTTGCCACAAAGAAGAGGGAGTTAACCTACTCTCCAAAGCACCTGAGGCAGAGGTGGGTTGCTACCAGTTTGCACCGACAGCGAACTTCTCATCCAAGAAGCTTCTTTAGCTATGACAGGATAGTGGGGAATGGAAGAATTTATACTCCTTGCAGACAGCTGGTCATTTGCATTTTTTATAGTCATTGAGGCCATTTGGAGGTTTATCTGTGTCCTTAGAATCACCTGAGTAGTGCAAATAGGTGTGGAGTATAGAAGACACTATGTCCTCTCTCAACAGAGGGGGAGGGATATGACATCATCTATCTCCAACACAGTCCTTTCAGCAGTTTCATGAAGGCTCCACCCCCATTTGCAGTACTCTGGTGACCCTGATGACACAGATAAGCCTCCAGATGGCCTCAAGGACTCTCTAAAAGAATGCAAATGACCAGCTGTCTGCAAGGAGTATAAATTCTCCCATTCCCCACCATGCAGTCAGAGCTGAAGAAGCTTCTTGGATAAGAAGCAAAATATCTTCAATTCCACACACCCCCCCGCAAGAAAGGCCAGTTGCTTCTTGAAAAAAGCATCTTTGGGAGTAAGGGAGACCTAGAACTCAGTTTCTAGCCCAGTACCTTAACCATTACATTAAAGTAGTTGTACAGAATAAATGAAAAATAAATGCAGAATTGTACTGATTTACTTTCAGTTTCTAATTAATGACCATTTCATTTTTTTCACATAAAGTATTACAAAGCTATAAGGGCGGCTCAGTGGCTGAGACGCTGAGTTTGCCAATTAGAAAGGTCACCAGTTCGGCAGTTCGAATCCCTAGCACCGTGTAACGGAGTGAGCTCCAATTACTTGTCCCAGCTTCTGCCAACCTAGCAGTTCGAAAGCATGTAAAAATGCAAGTAGAAAAATAGGAACCACCTTTGGTGGGAAGGTAACAGCGTTCTGTGAGCCTTTGGTGTTTAGTCATGCCGGCCACATGACCACGGAGACGTTTTTGGACAGCACTGGCTCTTTGGCTTTGAAACGGAGATGAGCACCGCCCCCTAGAGTCGGGAACAACTAGCACATATGTGCAAAGGGAACCTTTACCTTATTACAAAGCTGAGCACATCTTTGTTCAAAGGCAATATAAGAACTTAGTTAAAGGGCTGTAGCAAAGATACATGACATTTCTTCAATTAAGAGATCACCACTTGTACACCACTTGTAGTTTGAATTCTGTATCTAGTTACTGTACTTAACATGAGCAGAACCTCAAAGATATAAATATCCATGGAGGAAGTTGGTCCTTCTAGGGACTTTGATCTTCAATTATATGAGGCTTTAAGGAGAATCAGTGACATTGAGGGTGGGGGTGCTCCACAACATCGAAATAGTATGTGTACAGTTAATTCTCACTGATTTACTGCAGTTAGAACCAACAACTTTGTTGCTAAGCAATATGGTCATTCATGAGACATTAGGTGACCACATTAGTTCCATCTGTAGTTATTAGGTGATTGATAATTGAAACATCACACAATTGAAACTTGGGATATCCTACGGCAGGCGTGTCAAACTCAATTTCATTGAGGGCTGCATTAGGGTTGTGTTTAACCTTGGGGGGCTGGTGTGGGAGTGCCTAGGGTGGGCATGACCAGCTCAATGTCACTTGTATTGGGGCCGTCTGTGGTGGCCCAAGCACTCTGCCAGCCAAAATGGGCTCCTGAGCTCTGTTTTTAGCTGGGACGGCCTCCTGCAACCCTCTGTCAGTGAAAACAGAACTCGGGTGGGCTGCACGAGTCCTCATGAGCTCTATTTTCAGTGTCAGAGACACTGTGGGCCAGTCCTTTGCTGTTTCCAAGGAGGCCCTGCAGGTCAGATCTAAGAGCCCCGGGGACCGATCTGGCCGCTGGGCCTTGAATTTGACATCACTGTCCTACAGGCTTCCCCACTAACTTTGCTTATTAGAAGTTGACTGTGAAGGTCATAAATAGCAATCATGGGATCATGGGATCATGGGACACTGTGACTATGTTCAAAAACAGGCCAGAACTAAAAGATATTATAAACCCATTATAGAAATGATTAGAGATTGGATTTCTGTTGACTTGGGCAGATGTTTGAAGTGGTGCTTTGCATGGATGGTAGTTTACGTGACTAGGTGTAATGACATCACAGGACACCATCTCGGACAATGAGGAAGACCCGACTCTGCAAAGCATTTTGTGGCCATCACAAAGAGATTGCGAGCTGTAAGTTCCTCCACCTGTATACTGGACCCGTGTCCCTCTTGGCTGACTACCAACAGCAGAGAGGTGACTACCAACAGCAGAGAGGTGACACGAGGCTGGATCCAGGCGGTTGTCACCGCCTCTCTTCGGGAGGGACACCTCCCCACCGCACTTAAGGCGGCGGTGGTGAGGCCCCTCCTGAAGAAACCGTCCTTGGATCCAGCAGTTCTTAACAACTATCGTCCAGTCTCCAACCTCCCCTTTCTGGGGAAGGTTGTTGAGAAGGTGGTGGCCTTACAGCTTCAGCGTACCTTGGAGGAAGCTAACTATCTTGACCCCTTCCAGTCTGGCTTCAGGCCCGGTTACAGCACTGAAACCGCTTTGGTCGCATTGACCGATGATCTCTGGAGAGCCAGAGATGGAGGCTATGCGTCCATCCTGGTTCTCCTTGACCTCTCAGCGGCTTTCGATACCATCGACCATGGTATCCTTCTGCGACGACTGCGGGAGGTGGGGGTGGGCGGCACTGTTTTACAGTGGTTCTCCTCCTACCTCTCGGACAGGTCGCAGTCGGTGTTGGTGGGGAGGGAGAGATCGTCCCCGAGGCCCCTAACCTATGGGGTGCCGCAGGGTTCGGTTCTGTCCCCCCTGCTATTTAACATATACATGAAACCGCTGGGCGAGATCATTCGGAGACACGGGATTAAGTACCATCAATATGCGGACGATACGCAGTTGTATCTGTCCGCCCCGTGCCAACTCAATGAAGCGGTGGACGTGATGAACCGGGGCCTTGAGGCTGTTAAAGACTGGATGAGAGCTAACAAACTGGTACTCAACCCGGAAAAGACCGAGTGGCTGTTGTGTTTTCCTCCCAAAAATTTGGTTAACGTTCCATCAATCAGGCTGGGGGGGCAAAATTTATTCCCCTCAGATAGGGTCCGCAACTTGGGAGTCCTCCTGGATCCACAGCTGAGTTTTGACCACCATCTGTCGGCTGTGACCAGGGGGGCATTTGCCCAGGTTCGCCTGGTGCGCCAGTTGCGGCCCTACCTGAACCGGGAGGCTCTCACAACAGTCACTCGAGCCCTTGTGATCTCTAGGCTGGAATACTGCAATGTGCTCTACATGGGGCTGCCCTTGAAGAGCATCCGGCGACTTCAGCTAGTCCAGAACGCGGCCGCGCGAGTGATCATGGGCGCACCACGGTTCGCCCATATAACACCAATCCTCCGTGAGCTGCGCTGGCTACCTGTTGATCGTCGGGTGCACTTCAAGGTCTTACTTACCACCTATAAAGCGCTCCATGGTAGTGGATCTGACTATTTGAGAGACCGCCTCCTGCCAATTACCTCCCTGCGTCCCATCAGATCGCACAGAGTAGGCCTCCTCCGAATTCCATCCGCCAGTCAGTGCCGACTGGCGACTACGCGGAGGAGAGCCTTCTCAGTTGCAGCTCCGACATTATGGAACAACCTCCCCGTGGAGATCCGTACCCTCACCACAGTCCAGGCCTTCCGCACAGCCCTCAAGAACTGGCTATCCCGTCAGGCCTGGGGATAGGATTACTCTCACCCCGCCCGAATGTTGAGTGAATGTTGTGTTTTTATGACCAATTTCCTTTAATCACGATTTTTTTTCTTTTTAAGTTTTGTCTTGCACCCCCTTCCCTTTATTGCTGTAAGCCGCCCTGAGTCCCCTCAGGGAAAAGGGCGGCATATAAATTTGCAATAAAACTAAAAACTAAAACTAAATTGCTTTGTCCTTTGTCACAGGAAAAAGCAAGCACGATGTCCAGAGGTTAAATTATTGCGACTTGTTATTTTGTCCACCTCATCTGGAATATTTCTCAGTTTATTTTCTCTTATCTATTTTATAAGGTCCTCATTCAAGTTATGCAGAGCAGAGGTGGTATACAGTTCTGAAAGGTTCTGGAGAACTGGTAGTGGAAATTTTGAATAGTTCGGAGAACCGGCAAATAGGCTGGTCCTGCCCCCACTGCCTCCCAGCCTCCCAGCTCAGCTTCTTTTGTTGCCCTGAACAGGAGAATGGAGCTGGAAAGCAGGTTAGTGGGGTGGGGGAGGGAATGGGGATTTTGCAATATCTTTTCCCTGCCATGCCCACCAAGCCACACACACCAAGCCCTGCAACACACACCAGAACTTTTTTTACACCAGTAAAAAAAAATTGAATCCCACCCCTGATGCAGAGCCAATCTTGAATTCATAACTGGAAGAAAGGCAAAAGGTAGAATTGAATCTTATCCGTGCCATTGGTGGCAGTCCAGTCAAGCTGCTGGAAGACATCATCCAGGGATTCATAAATCAGAAATAAAGGACCAATAGCCAGACATCAATAGTTGGTTGCTGGGACCACAGCGCTCATCTTCCTCCCAACATCCTCATATCCATGAAGACGGGCAGTCATGTCAAGGAACAGCTGGGAACAAATATCATTTTTTTTCCAAAGGAGATATCTTTCACCGCTCAAATGATGATGGGAAGTGCTCCCTCTTGGAAAAGAATGATGAACTTGGCAAAGGGGGATTATATCAGCACTAAAATGTCATACTTCTAAATCATGCATGAAGTCTTTAGAAGTTGAGAAGTAGATAGCTGGGATGAGCACTTGATTGCAGGACTCAATCTTCAGCTTAAGACTTATTTGTATCCATGTTGCCCTTTTTTTTTTTTGTACAAGTAACCTGAATAAGGCTAATAGGGATGAATAGCAGTAAATCAGAAATAAAAAGAAAGAAAGGAAGGAAGGAAGGAAGGACGTTGAAAAAGAGGAGAAGAAGAAGAGGAGGAGGAAGAGGAAGCGGAAGAGGAGGAGGAGGAGGAAGAAAGAAAGAAAATACATTTCTGTAGTAGCTGTGCAAAAATTCAGCTCTATCATTGCAACCTTTTTGTATTGCAGCCCCTAAAGTTTAAATTCTATTTATGCTTTAAATTCTATTTATGCTTTAAATTCTATTTATGCTTTAAAGTGGGTGGAAAAGCAAAGAAAATATATTTCATGTTAGCTTCCTGTAAACTTTCACAGATGTAGAAGAATTTATCTTCACCTGCTGTAATTTTTGCTTATTGTGCAACTGTTAAAACTAGAAGACAGAAAACAGGAAAAAAAGGGATATCTCTTTTCCAGGGGGAGCATTATATTTGCTGTTTCAAGATACAGCTGCTCTACTGAATCCCCTGTAATATCTAGATCAGAAATGCAGGGTATGCATTGTTTATATAAATATAAATATATAATCTGCCCTTTGGCAAACAAACACTAAATATACACAGGAAGGATGATATAAAGCGGTGTTGGAATATATCTTCCCTCCTCTGAAAAAAAATATATGATGATGACAAAGATGAATTTCAGGATGCATCTTAGAACTGGGAAAGTGAGGCTTGCAAAGGCTGCCATTCAGATGGCTTCTTTGTGAAAGGGGAGTCAGGCAGAGGCTCAGAACATGGGGAGTGCTGGCATTTGTGAATATAGACTCAACAACAGAGGGCATGGTTGAAATCAGACCTTCTTCAAAGAAGGCCTTGTTTGGGAGCACTTTGCAAGGAGGAGCTCCTTTTAAAGTGATTGGTAACCACCAGCAGGAACCTGGATCCCAGTGATCTATAGACCAGGACTGCAAAGTCATGATGTGACTATGGTTTCCAAACTATGGGTGTTGGAAGAATAGGTCCCAAGCACCACATGAAGTCCCTGAGCATTTTTGTTTGTTTGTTTGGACTAGAGTTTGAGTTGAGTAGGTCTCGGTTGGTTTGGTCTCGGTTGGTTTGGTCTAGTAGGAATCGGTTGGTTTGGTCTAGTAGGAATCTTTTCCTGTGGAGTTCGTTTCTGATTAGGGCTCATTCAGTTCTTTTCAGGATCCTTTCAGTGGCTGAGGTTTTTGAATGGAATTTTAGTTGGAAGCATGTGGGGATCAGGCTTTTGTCTCGACAGTTGTGTAGGAATGTGAGGTCACATAAGATGGTGGCTCTTCGGACTTCAAGTTTCTCATAGCATCTGGTAAGCAGGACGGTTTCCTCCCCGTAGAGGTAAGATATTTGTTTTCATAGATTTCACGGGTGTAGGTAAACTGGTCTTGTTGTATTCGGGTCTTTTCCCATGTAAGATTGAGATTGTCTTGGCAATGTTTTGGCAAGGTCTCACTCACCATCTTCAGGCTGCATTTTGGGCTTAAAGCATGGTCGGAGCTGCTGTCTTTCTATAAATCTTGGTGGGGGTGTGTGGATTGCTGGTTTTGTTTCAGTAAGTGGAATGATTGGTTGTGTGGTTGTATCATGATTGGTGCTGATTGGTGCTGGCTGTGTGTCCGTTGTTGTTTTGTGTTGTAACGGCCTGTGTGGTGGGTGGAGCTCGTTTGTTGACTAGGGCTGGTTTCCAGATGTCTGGTAAGTGGGAGTTATCATCACATTTATTCATGTTGTGGGGGTGTTTCTCTATTTCGATAGCTTCCATAATTATTCTTTTGTTGAAGTGTTCAGTTTTGGAGATTAACCTGGTTCCTTCAAAATTAATTTCATGTGCTGTAGCTTTAAGGTGCTGGAAAAGGGAGGAAGTTTTTTCTTTTTTTTTTCCTTACTGCATTCTTGTGTTCTGCGATGTAGTAAAACTTTGGAGTTTTAGTGCTTTGGAGCAAGTATGGGAGGGCTGGATTGGACAACCACAATGTAGAACCCTATGCAATGCTGGCTTTATACACTATGTTAAACTTTGGGTTCTTTTTGTTGAATCCAGCATTTGGATTCCCAGACTACATTACTAATTAATTGCAAAATGAAATATACTTTGTCCTGAAGCAATAACAAACAAAATTTGTTGAAGTTTAGTGCAATGGGTCAACCCATCTAGGTAAAGTAAAGGTTCCCCTCGCACATATGTGCTAGTCCTTCCCGACTCTAGGAGGCAGTGCTTATCTCCATTTCAAAGCCGAAGAGCCAACGCTGTCTGAAGATGTCTCCGTGGTCATGTGGCCAGCAGGACTAAGTAATGTGAGCTTACTCTGTTACACAGCACTAGGGATTTGAATCGCCGAACTGCTGACCTTTCTGATCAACAAGCTTAGCTGTCTTAGCCACTGAGCCACCCTGTCAACCCATCTATTGGGGAACAAATTCATCCTTTGAATATGAACCAGCCTTTCACAACCTGGTGTCCTCCAAAGTACTGGGGTAGCTCCAATTAATCAAATGATCAAAGATGACTGAACGATCCAGGTGGGGAAAAATCTATTGATGACAGTACTAAGTTAGATGGATCAACGGACCAGTTCAGTAGAATGACATCTTCTTTTACTCCTATTTTAACCTGTGTTTTAGCAAGTGACAAGGGGACTCTGGTGGCCGGGAAGGACAGTCTCAAAGTGCCTTCCTTTTTCTATTCTTTATTCATCTCAAGAGAAACATGGTTGTGGAAAAGATTTATTGTTCAAAGCTTCAAACTGGTTTCCCTTGTGGACATCAGTGGTCCTGAAATTGCTTGATGAAAATGAAACTTAAAATAATATCCATAAAAATAGCCAAGGTAAACTTATATAGCATTTGCATTCTGCTAGGAAAAATTGCTTGAATTTTTGTTTTCAAGTTTAAGCTGAACTTAAGATTTCAATGTATGTCAAGTATGTGTTTCATCTGCAATTCTTACCATCTGTGGTGAGAATGTGAATGCAGCTCTTCAGATGTAATACAACAGACCGGTACTGAACAATTAAAGCAAATTGTTCAAGCAACTTTGTTTTAAAGTAAAGGTAAAGGATCCCCTCACATATATGTCCTAGTCATTCTTGACTCTAGGGGGCAGTGCTCATCTCTGTTTCAAAGCGAAAGAACCAGCGCTGTCCAAAGACGTCTCCATGGTCATGTGGCCGGCATGACTAAATGCCGAAGGTGCATGGAACACTGTTACCTTCCCACGAAGGTGGTCCCTATTTTTCTACTTGCATTTTTGCATGATTTCGAACTGTTAGGTTGGCAGAAGCTGGGACAAGTAATGGGAGCTCACTCTGTTACGCAGCGCTAGGGATTTGAACTGTCAAATTGCCAACCTTTCTGATTGACAAGCTCAGTATCTTACGCACTGAGCCATCGCATCCCTAACTTTGCTGTAGGGAAGATGAAATAGTAGTCATCTAAACTAGGAGGTGAATTCTAGGCAAACCTAAAATTTGACTCCAACTATGCACTTTCCTTTGATCTGAGAGATAAAGCAAAATAGTTATACCCTGAATCATTTCAGTAAGTTTGGTCATAAATCTGAACAAATAAACCAGTCAATTAATTGACTTCATTAGAGTCAAATAATCGTGGAAGAGCCTTGAAATCTATTGGCAGTCTTATTTAGAATGGAGTATTATTAAAATTACAGGTTTAATACAGTAAGTTATTATTAAATTATTACAATACATTCACAGGTAGTTTGCTTGGAAACAAGTCCTATTAAGATCAAAAAGGTTTTGTTTCTAGCAAGCTCAACCAGTGATGAGGGATATTGGGATATTGTTTCACTTCAGCAACATATGGAGGGCCATAGATTCTGTATCTCCAATCTGAGTTATGTAAGAGGCCTTATTAAGGAATGTAAGGAACTGGAAATAAGTCAGTAAACAATAGCACTGTCTGCAATTGAAACCCACCCAATCAGTTTTTATTCAGTTTATCTTATCAGTGGTTGACTTAACTACAATGCGTCATATGCTCAACTCTCTTTGATGTTAGAATTTTGCAAGCACAGGACACAATATTTGTCAGACTATTCTTTTCCTCCTGCACCTTTATCAACAAACAATTCCATAAGATAATTTTGGGTGATAAATATGGATAGCCCAAAGTCACCAACTGATGTCCCAGTGTTGTGCAGCACTGACCATGTTGCCAATACAATAACATTGTCTAGTGTTTTGCATCTAGTTTTATGTAAGTTCCCTTTGCCAATATCTAATTACTTTATTCATCACAAGTACACGGGACAAACAACTCATAGAAAGTAATAGGTAATTGAAATGAAAATCATAAAGAAACTAGAAAGACATTAACTATGTTACAGTCTAAACTTAATCCATTTAGTGAATAGGGACTCATATACAAGAGAGGAAAAATGCACTTATGATATATAAAGATAGCTGTAACACTCATCCACATATATTCTTGTCAATTCAAATATCAAAATATTAGAGGGGAGAGCAGTCAAGTGGCCTTTTTAAACAAAAGGGTTTTGATCATGAATATGTGAAAGAGATTGGTGTCAATGCTCATTGAAGATCTCAAGCACTGATTTATCTAAAAAGAGTTTAGATAACACCTTGATCACTGGCAATCCTGTGATTTCTTTAGCCCTCATTATACATACAACTAAAGTGAGGTGAAACCTTGAAATATAGGATGTCTTTGCTTCTCAACATCATTTGAAATGCGATTCTGATCTTTAAAAGTCCCACACTGGATAAAGTATACTAGATTTGAGATGGTTTAATACTGTAAAGTACCTGATTCATTTTTGTTTGGGCAGGTAGAAGGCAATTCACACTATTTTAAGGACCGAAGCTTAATAAATGACTTCTACACTGTTGTTAAAAAAAGATATGGAGGTGTTGGAAGAAATGTCCATCTGGCTTCAGTTCCAAGTGGGGAGAAAGACTGGAAACATGGTGGCTGTTTGGAAAGATGGTTTAATGGTGGACAGGATCACATGGTTTGAGGTCCTGGGCAAAAAGGCACATGGGTGAGAGATATAGATTTATACCCTCTGTTGGGTTCTGAATTTGAGCTTGTATTCTGATTGGTTATCAGACTCCTATGGGGCCATGCAGGGGTAACTTTGTAGGTTGTCTTTGAGTCCCAGGCTTGGTTGACTCTTGCTGGGTGATGATGTAATGAAAGGGTTTTGGGCAATTCTTACTATGGCTCTGCCTGAAGGAGGTTGATTTTTGTTATGTAGAATAGACTGGTCCAGGCATTACTGGCCTATTGTACTGACTGTGTACCCAGGTCTGGGACCAGTGGTGGGATTCAAAATGTTTTACTACTGGTTCTGTGCATGTGGCTTGGTGGGTGTGGCTTTCTTGGTGGGCGTGGCTTTGTGGGCATGGCAAGGGAAGGTTACTGTAAAATCCCCATTTCCTTCTGATCAGGGAGGCAGAGAATAGATGGGAGTGGGGCCTGTCAGAGGTAGTATTTACCGGTTCTCCAAACTACTTAAAATTTCTGCTACAGGTTCTCCAGAACTGGCCAGACCCTGCTGAATACCACCTCTGCCTGGGGCTCAGAATATATTAAGGTCCTGGTTCTTGATTTCACTGCTTGTTAGCTATTTTGGCTATCTATCTTGGCTGCTGTATGCATTTATTTTTGGACGTTTTGGTTGTTTTATTGTTTTAAATTATTTTAAACTGTTTTTACAGTTTTAGAACTGCAAGCTGCCCAGGATCACATGACTGAGATGAGTGACTGTAGAAAATGAATGAATGAATGAATGAATGAATGAATGAATGAATGAATGGCAAACAGAACCAGTAAGTTCTCTTGGAAGTCATTTATTATGAGTGAGAGCCATTTCCATTTGAAATAGAATGGAGACAAGATGGAGCTATGTGAAAATGATATGATTATAATGGTGCAAAAACTCATCCCTTGGCCATCATAGCTCATCCTATCAAGTCCCTTCCACGATTAGTACTGTATTTTAAGGCCCAAATAGAGCTTCCCACTACCACCATAGCTCTTTGAATGTGCATAAAGTTGTGATAACACTCAAGCACCCTTCCAACCTTTCAAATGACAAATTAGACATTTGCTTTTTGTCACTGATGAAATGCCTAGTCTCAATGTCTCCTAATAACTTTTACTTTAACAGTCTCTCGAGTTAACTTTAAAGCTTTTTCAAAATTTAATACTTACTGTACATGCATCTGCAACAAAGTAAGCGATGACTTCCAAGTGTTTTGATTCTTTACAGCTCTAATTAACTGCCTCTCACAATTCTGAACTGTTTGCTTATCAAAACAGGTTCTATTGAAAGTGCTTTCATCTCTGCAAGGTCAGAAGAAAAGGAGCTTCAGCCCAATCCTTTATTTGGCTTGCTAGTTCTGCTTTGACACTCTTTTCCTCTGTTCTTCAACCAGCTTGACATAACAGTTTAGTGGCAAACATTCAGCTATACATAATAGATGGGTTGAGGCCAAAATAATGTGTATAACACTGAACTTGTGGATCAGATGTGCCTCACATGAATGCAAGCAGGTTTTTTGAGACATCAGTTTTCCAGTGAGAGCCAGATTAAGACAAGGTATAGTTTAGGACCTCAAAAGTGATGGGGCCTCTCAAAATTTATTTTTTTATAATTTATAATATAATGAAAGTCTCTAGTTTATGTTGACCCTTAGTTATGCTTTGTCTCTGAATGCAATCACAATTTCTTTTCGAAAAGGGCTGCTTGTGAGTTTCTTGTGCATGGTGGAAGTTCACTTCTTACAAAACTGCATTCTCTGTCAGCATTTGCCTGTATAGTTTAAGGACTCAACATGTCTAAATCCTGTCCTACTTTCTATGCAGAATTCCAGATATTAATTTGAATAGGGAAAATATTAATTAATGGATAAATGAGGCTAGGAGAAAAATGTTCATCTTAATCACTGAGAAGAAAGAAGGGAGTTTTTAAAAAATTAGAATGCATTTGAAGTGTAATATATACATGGTTCAGTGGCTAAGGCACTGAGTTTGTTGATCAGAAAGGTCGGCAGTTCCGCGATTCGAATCCCTAGCACCGCATAACGGGGTGAGCTCCCGTTACTTGTCCCAGCTTCTGCCAACCTAGCAGTTCCAAAGCATGTAAAAATGCAAGTAGAAAAATAGGAACCACCTTTGGTGGGAAGGTAACAGCGTTCCGTGCACCTTCGGCATTGAGTCATGCCAGCCACATGACCACAGAGAAATCTTTGGACAGCGCTGGCTCTTTGGCTTTGAAACAGAGATGAGCACCGCCCCCTAGAGTTGGGAACGACTAGCACACATGTGCAGGGGCACCTTTAAGGGCAGCCAGATCTTAATGCCTTTCCTAAACCCCAACTGGGTTGATGCCAGTCTAATCAGAGAGAGAACTCTGTTCAAAAGAAGAGGGCAGCCATGGAAAGATGAGACATTTATCAGTTTTATTTGTCTTAGTTAATTGCCAGATTTGAACAGACTGATGATGGTAGTTAGGAGTAGAAGATCGAGATCTTAAAGTGCTGCTCAGTATGGTATCAACATTTACATATTCCAAGCTTGCAACATTTTTTTAATGTACAAGCACTTCATCTGCAAATCCTTACCTTTTGCATTTCTAGAAATAGTTGCTAATTCATTATTGTCAGTGACATTTCCTGTACTTTCTTGTGTTGCCCTAGCTCTGCCTGTTTCCTCCATTTCATTATTATGAAACAGCTCGGCTGTGATAGACTGCTGATCCTCATCTTCATATTGATTAATTTCATTTCCACATACATCATCCTGTTTTTCAACAGCCTCAGCTCAGTCTTCTTAAGAATGAGTCATTTGCAAGACAGATTTTTCATTACCAGGCTCATCTTCTGAATAGGAGGATAGCCAAGGAATAAGGCTGAACCCTGAATCCAACTAAACTAGCATAAATTGGGAATCAAATGGAGTTGTTCAAATTTGCAATGAAGGAATTTGGAAAGTTTTCTATTTCTTCATCTGGCTGCATCGCGATAGGAGCATGCTGGTCACACACACTGCTATCATTATATCATTAAAAATTCAATTTATCTTTTATATTAATTTGTTGAAGCTTTTATCTTTGAACATCAAAAAGTTGGCTGAAGCATTTCTTCTGGTATACTGAAATTAAGTATATTTACTTCTAAAAGCATGTTAGTCACAGATATTTCTATTTCTATTTCTTATTTATTTTATTCTGATGTTATATATATATATATATATATATATATATATATATATATATATATATATATATATATATATATATATATATATATATATATATATATATACACACACACACACACACAAACACACACATATACATACATACATACATACATACATACATACATACATACATATCAGTGGTGGGTTGTAGGCGGTATGCTCAAGTACAGGCGTACTGGAGCCTGCCCGGAGCACCGGATACCGTTCACTCGCCCACCCGAGCTCCTTACCTGTCTTTTAAGGCTTCCGCGCTTCTGCGCATGTACATGGCACATACAGCACCTGCGTGATGCTCTGCGGAGCAGCTGGAGCATCATGGAGGCACTAAGACACATGCATGTGCTGTACATGTGTGCACATGCACTGTGCGCGTCCATGTAGACACCGCCGTACCGGTTGGAACTGGATCCGGAACCCACCTACATACATAAATATCTTCTAACCCTCACAGCTTCAACCTTAAACTGTCTACAGTGGACCTCACTCCATTCCTAAGAGGTCCGTAACGGGGGTGTGCATAAGTGCACCAGCGTGCCTACCATCCCTGTCCTACTGTCCCCATTTATTTGTACTGATTTCCTTTGTTCATGTCCATATTTATATTTATTCCTGCTATCTTGTAGATGTTTGACAAACTAATAAATACAAATGAAAATATAAAGTTACAGATCAATCTATCAATCTTAGTCTTATCTATCAAACAGTCTTAGACCAGAGACCAGAACAAATAAACACTCAGTAAATTCACAATTAAAAATTCTAATATAAAATAATAAATAACAACTAAAATCTGTAATAAAATCCAGTCTGTCAATTATACATTGTCCAACTATACTAAAATTACAATCCATAAACTGTGTGACCCATTGTTCGTTCAATGCTAAAAGGGAAAGGAACTTGCAGATGCATGCTGCAATGGTTTGAGTCCTAGCACTGCATGTTGGGGTAAGCACCAGTGGTGGGTTTCAATTTATTTTAATACTGCAGAAGCATCCGGGTGGGTAGGCAGAGTCTCCCGCCACTACCAGTTTGCCTGATCCGAGGCGAACTGGCAGAAACCCACCTTAGTAAGCTCCCATTACTCACCTCAGAGTCTGTCCACACAACAGTTCTATGCAAGTAGATAAATAGGTACAACTTTGGTGGGGAGACAAATTGGAACTCCACACAGGTAGTCAGATTTCTGCCAGCACTGAAGCTTTCCAGTGGTGGCGCCCATTTATGAGGCAGCTCTGGGGAGGGAGAGAGCCTAGGATGCTGCTGCAGAAAGAGCCACTTGTCTTTATTTCCGGTGCGAAGCCTGCTTGCCCTGCTGTGGTGCACCTAGGAAAGTGTGCAAGCATTTCCTACAAAAGAGATGATATGTTGGCAGTAAAACAGTGGTGGGTTACTGCCAGGAGCACCGGGTACCATTCTGGTATGGTGCTCCGGAAGGCCCATCCGCCCGCACTCCTTACTGGTTTTTGAGCTCTTTGGCGCTTCCGTGCATGCACACGAAGCATACGGCTCCTGTGTGATGCTCCACCGAGCAGCTGGAGAATCATGGAGGCATCGTAGAGTGTCGCAGGCAGTAAGTACACATTTGTGTGCTACATGTGTGTGTGCTGCACACATTCATGTGGTGGATGCTGGGCCCTATTGTACCGTACCAGTTGCAACAGGATCCAGAAACCACCACTGCAGTCAAACTATACTCTGCAATAGCATTGTAATCTCCTGGCTAATGTAACAACGCCATACACTAATAGTAATAATAAATAACCTACAGATGCATTGAAATAAGTAGGAATTCCAACTGTAAAGAGAATGTAAAGAACCAAAGACCTTGAAGGAGTTACAGAGTTAAGTCAGCTTTTTCAGTTACTCATGGTTTGCTGTGGTCCTGGACAGCGGAGAAGGGATTTTCTTTGCTCCCTGAAATAAACATTCTTTTCTTTACTTAGGCATCTTATCTTGTAATCCTACACACACTCAGAGCTTTTCTACACTGCAATCTTCAGCTGCCAGTCTTCCATGTGTAAACTGTTTGGAAATAAAGCTGTCTTAAGAAACCCCTTTCTAGATCTCAATTTTTTCCTCTGCCTTGACCACAGTGCATGGCTTTTGGGACATATTGATCAATCATGTCTTTAACCGATTGGTTCCCCTCAGCGGTAGGCTTCAAAAATTTCAGCAATGGGATCTCTCCTCGGTTGCTGGGTAGGCGTGGCCATGATGGGCATGGCCTAGTCAGTCTCCTGCAAAACTTCCTCTGCCGGGACAGAAACAGGCCCATATCCAACCTTCTGGAACTTCCAGGAGGCCTGTTTCCCCCCTCCCTGAGCCTACGCATAGGCTCATATCCTTACCTCATATTCAAAATGTACTGCATGGAGACTCCTGGGAGGGGTGGCGAGGAGTGAGAGAGGCGGGGATGGAAGGGTGAGGTTAGCCAAAGATGGGATTTCGAGGTTCTCCGAACCAGCCATAATGTTAGCTATGGGTTCTTCTGAACCCGGCAAACCCATAGCAGCCCACCCCTGGTTCCCCTGCTTCTTTACCCTTTTTAGCTGAAAAAAAAAGTTTTCACCTATTTAACAAGGATATAGTGCCGCTTGAGCTGGCCCAGGTCAGAAAACATTACTCTTGAAACACATCAGAAAAATATGTTGCTAGGTGCTGGTAGAGAACAGCTGCATGTGTTCCTGCCCTCAAAAATTGGTTAGTGGCCTCTAAGTGTGCTGGGCCCTGATGATCAACCCTTGGTTTGAGATAATGCACTTACTTAGCTAATGCGTTTCTTCTTTAGAATGCATTTTGTAAAATTGGCTTGTATGTGCCGTTTGGAACCTCTGGGTTGAAAAGACTTGAGTGATGAGATATTTGCCCTAGAATCTGGCTTATTGCCATAAATGAACATGTTTTCTGGCAGTCAAGGGATAAAATCTTCCCACACTGTTTCTGTAATCAAAATCAAATCTAACTTCACTTCCAAAGTTGAATCCATACCGATAATGGTACTTATATAAGATGGGCAATTTCCCATGCTGCTTTCCGAGGCTGTATATAGAAATGGGGAGGGGAAAAAATATTCACCACTCTGCTAAACAAATAATTCCCTCACCACTGTCAAACTATTCACTAAGGCTGCATTACTATTACTATAAGTCTTCTCACCGTTCCTTTCACCCATCTCCTCCCACTTATGACTGCAGGACAGTGTTGGGTTTCAAAAATTTTAGAACATCTTTTGTAGGTGTAGCCTGCTTTGTAGAAGTGGCTTGCCGGCCATGTGACCGGATGGGAGTGGCTTGCCAGCCATGTGAATGAGTGGGAGTGGTTTGGCAGTCATATGACTGGGTGAGCATGGCCAACTTGTAAAATGTGGTGAAACTCGCTTAACAACGCTCTTGCTTAGCAACCAAAATGTTGGTTCAGAAACTCTGGCATTTGAAGCACGCAAGTCTTAAAACTGTCAAGTTACAAGACCCTTGCACCCTTAACCCTTTAGAAAAAAAAAACCCAGGGAAGTTCAAACTTGACAGCTTTAAGACTTTAAGGTTTAGATAGGACTCTTGGGGGGGGGGAGATTGGTGAGCCAGCCAATTGGTGAGCCAGCCAATCAGTGAGCGGCGGGCGGGGCAAGCGTGGTGCGGACGGGCAGGGGGAGGGAGCTGGAACCAGTTCTAAATGGCACGGTAGATTTGTGGAACCTCTTCTATAGAGGAGGTTAGAACTGGTAGGAACCCACTCCTGCTGCAGGACTGTAACTTTGTTGCTTGTATCTTTATGATTTATATTGATATTGATTGTTTCCTGATTGCTTATTTGTATCCTATGATTATCATTAAGTGTTGCACCTTATGATTTTTGACAAATGTATCTTGTCTTTTTATCTACACTGAGAGCATATGCAGCAAAGAAAAATTCCTTGTGTGTCCAATCACACTTGGCCAATAAAAAATTCTATTCTATTCTATTCTATTCTATTCTATTCCATTTTATTTTATTCTATTTATTCTAGTCTACTCTACTCTGCTCTACTCTATTCTATCATTAATTCAATTAGAGTTTTCATTGTAATATTTTGTCTCATTTTACTATAACCATTTTCAGATCCAAATACAAAATCCATTTACTGTCCAAATTGCCTTAAAACAGGAGCAGACTGGTATGTAAGGTTTACCTGCAGGAAAGCTACCTGTCTGAATTGTATTGTGTTAACTCCTGGGGAGGACAGTTTGATGAGAAATAGCATTCCCAAGAGATGGGTGTCACATTTTGTGTGGAAGAAAAGCTGGCAATCCTGAGTATGTACCCTCTTGCACATCATAAAGAGGTGACAGTGACGATGGTGGTTATTAGACTGGAAATTTTTCATGTCTCTGTGGCATCTGATAACCATTGTGTGTGTGCTTATGAATGACTCACTGGTGGCTTTAGGAAATGAGACAGTACATCAAGTCAAAAAAGCAAAATGAAGCTCTGATGTACGGACAAGCAGCTATACACAAAATATTAACCTTGTTTTGTAATATGTACCTGAGGATAAACATCTATTTTAATTTAACAAGGTGTTGTTTATAATATTAATAAATGATCTCACTCACAAAAGCTCTAGGTGATTTAGAAAGTTTAAAAATGAATAATAAACATTAATAGTTTGGAAATACAGAGGACTAAGTTAAAACTATCAGAATTTATGAGAAAGAATGTCTTAGTGTATCTCAAAGCGAGGAAGTCTCAATATAACATAGCACTCTGTTGTGGCCCAGCAGGATCCGGTTGAGCTGCTGATGGACTCGGGTAGCGAGGAACCATATGAGTCTGCCAGGGAAGATAGCAATAGCAATAGCAATAGCAGTTAGACTGATATACTGCTTCATAGGGCTTTCAGCCCTCTCTAAGCGGTTTACAGAGTCAGCATATTGCCCCCAACAACAATCCAGGTCCTCATTTTACCCACCTAGGAAGGATGGAAGGCTGAGTCAACCCTGAGCCGGTAAGATTTGAACAGCCGAACTGCAGAACTGCAGTCAGCTGAAGTAGCCTGCAGTGCTGCATTTAACCACTGCGCCACCTCGGCTCTTGGAGATGTGGAGGACCCTGAGCAGGATTCAGACTCAGAGCAGGGACCAGAGAGGCTGGTTGGCCACCAGGAGGTCCCTGAGGCATGGAGCAGTGGGGAGGACTCAAGACAGTTTGTTCCTGACGCCAGGCAAAGGAGGGCGGCAAAACGGAAGCAGCAGCTGCAGAGGCAGACTCAGAGATGATAATTAAGCCCAGGTGGTTGTGGCTTGGCCCCTCCCAAGAGACTATATAAGAAAAGAAGTGGGAAGGAGTCATTTGCCAGATCCAACCATTTGAAACTGTCCTCTGTCCTCTGTACTCTGTACTCTGTCCGTCGTGTATCTGTGCCTGCTGGATTTTCAATTAGTCTTCATGTGAGTTGTGTCTGAGCCTTCAGCAAAAGGAGTTGATAAAGCTGTGATTAAAGAGTGGCAAACAGCCAAGCCTGTGTCTGCGTAATTTGCAGGTCGGAGGGGTGGGTGGGTCAGAGCAACACTCAATAGGCAAAATGTTGGATCTGGGATGCTGAGTTTAAATGAATGCTGAGTATTCAGTCTTCTCAATTTTAGGAAAGTAAACTCCTTCTGTTCGTTGTACTTATATAGGAAAAGAAGTAGAAAGGCTTAGGAAACAAAGAGATCCTGCATTCTCTATAAGATGGAGGGGCTAAAGCTCTTAAAAAACAGGCATTTCTTGGTTTGGGTTATAAGTATCTGGAGGTTAGGAATTTCAGTAGAAGGGAAATTTATAACTCAGGGTTGAACTGTGGAGTCATTGGTACTCTCTGAGCTTGATGTTTCATTGAAGACATTTCATTACTCAAATAGGTTACCCTATTGTTTGAAGTATAAGATGCACCAAGATTTTGAAGAGGCAAATTAAAAAAAAAGGTTTTGCACTCTGCAGACCTCCCCAAAATGGCCTGCTTTTCGTGAAAACTGGCCCGTTTTTTGTCAAAAAAAAGAGAGGCATGCATAGCCTTTAGGAGGCTTATAGAGTGCTTCTGGGGGCTGGGGGGTAAAATTGAGGAAAAATGGGCCGTTTTTCTGCTCATTTTTGCCCTCCCCAGCCCCCAGGAGCTTCTAAAAGCTTCCTAGAGGCTCTGCGTGGCCATTTTGGTGAAGGGGGTGGGGTTTCAGGAGGCCAAAAATGCTGTATTCGGTGTATAAGACGCATCCAAATTTTCACCCTCTTTTTTGAAGGAAAAAGGTGTCTCTTATACTCTGAAAAATACAGTACCTAGTTGGGTAATGAAACATCTGTAAGAAAACAAACTCCACAGATTAGGAGTTCAATCAGGTGATCATTGATAAAGGATGGGCAGATAGAGTATGGGAGGAGTCTTTGGAGCCTAGAAATTTGTAAATCTAGTTGTTCATAGAGACTAATAAGTATACTTAGAACACCAGTACAGTGTGTGTGTGTGTGTGTGTGTTGTGCTTTAAATGGCTGCCCAGAAATTTTAATAGTAATATGATGAAAAACAAGATGTCCAATCTTCATAGGATATGTATCGAACTTGCCCTGAATTTTAACTACAAAGTGGAATATTTTAAATAAAAGGAGAGAATTGTGTACAAAAAACACAAAATAAAATCTTATTGAGACTAATCTGAGTTACTTTCCTGGTAACTTCATGGACACACTCAAATAGTTTTCTTAGCAGCTATATAGTTGTGGTCTTCTTCTGGGTTTTCTTTTAACTTCTTAGTCAAGTTTCCAGTCCTTAAATTTCTGCAGGTTTCCCAACTAAGTATTAACCAGGTCCAACTTTGCTTAGCATTCTAAAATAATTTAAGTTCACAAAATTAGCAGGCTATTACCACCTGTTGCCTCTTATACTACATAGCATATTTTTGTAGCTTTAAACACTTTATCAGAAAACAGGCTACCTCTTCCAATGAGTTAGAAAAAGGGTGTTATTACAGTAAAACAATTTTCTGGATTCTGAAAATATTGCTAAATGCTTTATGAAATGGAGCTTTGGAATTCAGATTAGTGTGTTAGGCAGAGAAAGAGGAAATGGGTATATGGCATCAACATGAAAGATGTAAAGTGACTTATATTATTATTTATTTTTTATTTTTTTCTTACCTTTACTAATTTACTCAAGGTGGCAAACATACATAATATTTGTTTCTCCCCCATTCCCACCCCACTCTGGGGTCACCCAGAGGTGGTATTTGCCAGTTCTCTGAACTACTCAAAATTTCTGCTACTGGTTCTCCAGAACCTGTCAGAACCTGCTGAATATCACCCCGAGCCTACCCTGCCCTATCCTATGATCTGTGGTGGTACAGTGGTTAGAATGCAGTACTGCGGGCTACTTCTACTGACTGCCGGCTGCCTGCAATTTGGCAGTTCAAATCACAGGAGGCTTAAGGTTGATTTGTCTTTCATCCTTCCAAGGTGGGTAAAATGAAGACCCAGATTATTGGGGGCCATATGCTGACTCTGTAAACTGCTTAGAGAGGGCTGTAAAGCACTGTAAAGTGGTATCTAAGTCTAAGTGCGATTGCTATTGCTACTCTTCAAAAGGTAAATGTGATTACTGAATAAACGTTTCCTGCCTACGACTGAAACCCACAAATATATTCTTTCTTTGCTCTTGTAATGCCTCTTCGATGTGGTGAACAGGGGAGTATAACTCTGATTAAAATAATTTGTTTCTTTAGAGCCTTAGTAGAGATTATTATAGCAAATATCTATTCTTGGTCTTGTGAAATGTGCCTTGAGCATTAATATGTGGAAAAAGATGATAATGACTTTTGAATTATGTTTAGTTCCCATGGCTTGTATGTTTATATAGTTTTCTTGGCAACACTGTGAAATGTTGCATGTGTCTTCTTCTGACTTTCTAGTCTAGCTACAGTCCCAAGATCTCACAAGTAGTTTTTAGCTAAGTACAACTCCAGTCCAGCATTTATCTGCTTTTATTTTGAGGTCATCTAAAATTAGCTAAGTGCTACTGCTGTGATTTTTAATATTATAAAAAATAATATTGTATTCTAAAGCATGTTTTTAATGGTAGGAACTGGTGAGAATTGATAGAGTAAGACTTTTAAAAAAATCTGGGAGCATGGAACAGCTTCATATTTAATTTCAAATAATGAAAGAAGGATTTATTCATTTAGCAAAATGATTTATGGTGGCCCATATAAACAAATGAATAATGTCTGGTGCAGGCATGTACACAGGAATGTCAAAAATGTCAAGATGGTAGCCATAACCATGTTAGATACTCCTCCATGGACACTCATTTAGGTCACCTACAAAAAATAAAAACAGACTATAGAAATCCATTTATCTATTGAAAAAGAAAAAAAAAGGTTTTAGATAGCTAGATAGCTAGATAGCTAGATAGCTAGATAGCTAGATAGCTAGATAGCTAGATAGCTAGATAGCTAGATAGCTAGATAGCTAGATAGCTAGATAGCTAGATAGCTAGATAGCTAGATAGCTAGATAGATAGATAGATAGATAGATAGATAGATAGATGATAGATAGATAGATAGATAGCTAGCTAGATAGATAGATAGATAGATAGATGATAGATAGCTAGATAGCTAGATAGCTAGATAGATAGATAGATAGCTAGATAGATGATAGATAGATAGATAGATAGATAGATAGATAGATAGATAGATAGATAGATAGATATAGATACATGATAGATAGTCAGACAGAAAGACAGATAGATAAATAAACAGATAGTATAAAATGCTCATTTATATTTCAATTCTTCCAAAATATATGTAACTTTTAAAAAGGAGTAAGGATTTATGTACAATGTCCATCCATCCATTCATCCTATTTTAGTTTAATTTGATTTTAAAACATATAAATATAGATACTTATTGAGTTTGCTAAATCTGACAGGGACTCATTTATTTTCATGACAGAAACTGCCTCAAAACTGTGTCTATCTTTTCTGATGCAGGCTACATGGCTTGCTATGTAAAAGACTTAGCTACTTTATTATTTGTTTCTCATCTTTGAAATTCCACATTCCTCTATTTCCTAAGCTCATTCTTAGAGGAGGTATGAAGTGAAGTTATGGAAATATTGCCAAAGCTCCTCATTTGCATAGGTCTTGCACTATTGCTCAGTATTATTGGCCCTTTAACAGGCCTACATCTCAAGAGTTCTGATGACAACAGTGCTTTAAATAACCATCTGATCATGAATAAAGTTTGATGTTTCTTTCACAACAATTTAAATAGCCTCAGGAAAACCAGATCATGTGGCTCTTGAACTCACAGCTCAGCACAGAAGATGTGGCTGTTTCCTCACTAGTGACTTATAATGTCTCTTAATTTCACCTAGCCATTGCTGTACAACATCTAGTCTATTCTTGTTACTATTAAATTGGCACAAGTAGGGATGAATGACATTTATAAATCATGTCTCGTGTGTCTAGTCTAATGAAAAGAAGGATTAGTGGTGATATGATAGCAGTGTTCCAATATCTAAGGGGCTGTCGCAAAGAAGAGGGGGGTCAACCCAGTGGTGAAATTCATTTTTTTAAACTATTGGCTCTGTGGGCGTGCCTTGGTGGGCATGACAGGGGAAAGATACTGCAAAATCTCCATTCCTTCCCCACTCCTGGGGGAAGGATACTGCAAAATCTCCATTCCCACCCAACTCTGTGGCCAGCCAGAAGTGGTATTTGCTGGTTCTCTGAACTACTCAAAATTTCCAAGACTGGTCAAGCTATTCTCCAAAACACCTGAGGGCAGGACAAGAAGCAATGGATGGAAACTAATCAAGGAGAGAAGCAACCTAGAACTAAGCAGAATTTTCCTGACAGTTAGAACAATTAATGAGTGGAACAACTTGCCTCTAGGAGTTGTGAATGCTCCAACACTGGACGTTTTAAAGAAGAGATTAGACAGCCATTTGTCTGAAATGGTGTAGGGTTTCCTGCTTGAGCGGGGGGGGGGGGGGTTGGACTAGAAGATCTCTAAGGTACCTTTCAATTATGTTATTATGTTAATCACTAGTGAGGAATATAACAAGTCAACCTGCAACTTTTAGAGGGATTTTTTTTTTGCCGAACTAAATGGCAGCAAGCCAAACTTGATTTAACCTAACAAAGCTAGACCTGGATATTTCTTGGATCTTCTTCCCTATTTTCTCTAGACTCGGGATAGAGTGAGTAACGGGGGGGGGGAAAAAGTCAGGAAAAAAAGGAGTGACAACCCAACTACATGGACATAACTTGAGTTTCTCAGACACTTTTCTTCATGGTCATCCTTTTTATGCCATTCTGTTCTAAAGTATTCATTGCGGTATGGAAGAAATTGGCCTCTTTTGATTTTTATGCCAGAATGTTCACAATTTATTCCCTGCGGTTTGTTTATAGAGACTATTGCTGAGTGTCCTGCTGCTCTTGCAAAGGATGTAAAATAAGCACGTATATGTTTTCCTATAAATATTCCTACAAAAGAGCCTTGTTTCATTTGTGTGCAAGACTAACACTTCTCTACTTATTCTACCCTAAAAATATCAGAACAGCGTACAGATTTTTTTTTTGATTAAAACAGTAACGAAGCAAGCAAATCCAAGAGTTGTACAACAGAGAACATCACATTTTGAAGTGTACCGCATCGCCGTAACTGATTCCAGAAACAACATGTTCAAATGAGAACGTTACCTAAACGTGTAGAATGAAATAGATTGTGCTGTATTCTGGTACAGTCTAGATGTTTCTGCCAAGAAGACTCCAGCATCATTTTCTCTGATGGATGTACTTCAAAATAGGGATTTCCCTGAAAACTCAAGCCTGGAGGCATTTTTTTATCCAGAGGAAGCAGCTGTTACATACATAAAAAAACACACAAACCATTTCCTGGAAAAGCAGGTATGAACTCCTAATCTGTGAATTATGAGGCCTCTTTCTACATCTAATTAACTGTTTCTGTTTCTCCACCACTGAAAGGTGGAGAAATCTTGAATCCCAAGTAATCGGTTTGGCTTCTCTGCCGGCAAAGTTTCCTGGTGCTGCTGTTATATTTCACTGTTTTTTCCCTGTTCTTCCCTGTCCATTATTTTGATTCACGCACAGCCCAGAAGTCTTCTGCCACAAACACAGCTTGCTGGAGCAGAGAGAGGCTGTTAAATTCTGTCAAATTTAATCTTTATTTGTCACAATTGTGAATTTATCACAAGGCAGACATGTGGTGCTCCTTTCACAATGGAGCTTGCCTAGGAGTGTAACAGATGCCACTTAGGAAAGGTAAGCTCTGTTTTGCACAAAAAGTGTGTGCCAGATTGTGCCTTTAATAAATCAGTGTTGCCAGATGTACAGAATTTTGATACATGCATGGAAATCAAGGGCCTGCATATGACAGTACAAAGATGCTTGCACGCTCCTGAAAATGTGTTGAATATTTAGTGGTATTGTCAGCAGTCCAGGGTGGGAAATATTCCTAGTGTACAACATAGAAATAATCTTCAGGAAAGAATGCAAGAACCATTAAACAAAATATTTAACTCACTCCTGGTGAGAAAAAAAGGCAAGAAAAAAGAGAAACTCAAAGTAACCTGACCTTAATTCTGTTTGGGGCAGAGGAAAAGCAGAGAGGAGTAGGCTTAAAGAAAAGATGCAGTGGCCATTACAAAAACAATTAGCTTAACCTAAAAGGAAAGAGGGAGTTTAAAGTCTGACTGTGCTTTAAAAAAAGAGGGAGTATATTGCAGAATTGAGAGCTGATGAAAGGAGAAAATGGAGCCATTCTTCTTTGTCTTTGTTTGTGGCTCTCTGGAAAAAGAAATGCTAGAGATTCTGAACCTTTATATTTCTATATTTCTGAATACTGCTTGTAGGCTCTTTCTTAATGAAAGTTCTGTGGAATAGGTAGATTTTTTTTCCAATATCCAACTCTGCCCAAACCATTTGGAACAAAAATCAAGGCTCTGTTGATGCTCAGAAGGTTCTGACCAGTTCTGGAGAGCCGGTAGTGGAAATTTTGAATAGTTCAGAGAACCGGTAAATAACACCTCTGACTGGTCCTGCCCCCATCTATTCTCTGCCTCCCGAGTCTCAGCTGTTTGGGAGGGAATGGGGATTTTGCAGTAACCTTCCCCTGGAGTGGGGAGGGAATGGAGCTGTTACATTTGGCTAGTATTCCATCACTCAGGCTGGGGGGTGAAATTTTATGCCCCTCAGACAGGGTTCGCAATTTGGGAGTCCCCTTGGACCCACAGCTGACCTTAGAACATCATTTGTTGGCTGTGACCAGGGGGGCATTTGCCCAGGTCCGCCTGGTGCACCAATTGCATCCCTACCTGAACCGGGAAGCACTCGCAACAGTCACTCATGCCCTCGTGACCTCAAGACTGGACTACTGCAATGCGCTCTACATGGGTCAGCCCTTGAAGAGCATCCGGAGACTTCAGATCGTCCAGAATGTAGCTGCGCGAGCTATTGTGGGTGCATCTCGGTACACCCACGTTACACCTATCCTCCGTGAGCTGCACTGGTTACCGATTGGTCTCCGGATACGCTCCGGCCCTTTTGAACGAACTCCCCGCAGAGATTCGGACCCTCACCTCTCTCCAGGCCTTCCGAAAAGCCGTTAAAACCTAGCTGTGTCGGCAGGCCTGGGGTCGATGAGTTCCCTTCCCCTCTCGAATTGTGTGGCTGTTGGTTGTTCTTAAATGCCCTGTATTTTTGTAGTTTTTGTGTCTTTCCCTTCCCCTCCTTGGGTTTGTGCGCCGCCCTGAGTCCCCCCGGGAATAGGGCGGCATATAAATAAAATGAAACTCAAACTCAAAGTCAAACTCAAACAGTATCCTTCCCCTGCCATGCCCACCAAGCCACGCCCATCAAGCCATGCCACACCACACCCACAAAGCCACAACCACCGAACTGGTATTAAATTTTTTGGAATCCCACCATTGATGAGGATACCAAACTGATGAGCTGTAACAAACACTTCAACCCACTCAACAACTTTGATTTATTCTATTCAGCCCACATTTATCAAATGTGGATAAACGAAAGCATCAGATATTGCAATGCTCAGCAAGGAGGCATCTTCTTGCATTCCCATGCTCAAGCTGCTATTATAAGCATGAACAACAGCATGCTTGACTAATAAATGCTCCTGCACTTTTAAGGTGGCAGCTTCTGGTGGTGCTGTTCTCATTATGTAGGGAAAATAGGAGACTAAAAAGAAATTAATGCTCATATAGCAAGAAGAGCGTCTGAAAAATTTCATGCAAAGCTCTGCAATCTATGCCTATCCACCAGCGCTTCCAAAAAGATGAGGATTAGTACGCTGAAGTTTCCCCCAACTGACAAGTTCTTTTTTGAAAATTATGAAAGCAAAGGGACCAATGCATAGATTTATAATGCGTGCTGAATAGCTCCTGTGATAGATTTGTAGTACGTAGTTTGCCTTTGTTAAGGCTTAATATTAATGTCTGTAAGTACAGGGGAAAATCTTATCACTAAGACTTCACAATCTTATTTTTCAAGGTAATAAATCACCTTGCAATGAATAATCAGATATCTGGAAAACTAACATAAAATAATAAGATATATATTAGGAGCAAGGGAAGGAAGCCTTCTCATTTTGGGTGATGGGGGGTGGGTAAAAGAATGAAATCACTGTGAAATAAATAAGTGAGGGAAAGGTTGTTGGCTTTGAAGTTTTTAAGCAAGGGGTGCTTCTCATTTCTTGCCAGGAGGATCTTAAACTTATTGTACACTTAAGAGTTAAATTTAATCAAATATTTTGAAATGGTAATAAATCACAGAAACCCCCTGAGTCCAGAAAGATCATCTAGATCATATTGTTTGTGAGCTGGAAACCACTACCATCTGTTGGCTATTTGGTGGTCAGCATGAAGTAAAATCCCAGGTCAGTTCCCAAAGGACAATCTGCTCCATGGCAAATACCACCCTCTTCATTTGTTATTCAAGGCTACCATAACAGATTTGTAAGGATTTCATTTGTTACCACTCAGAGTAAAATGTTACATCTAACTTATAAAACCTTGAAAGCTTGATAATCAAATTATTGACAATCTTAAACAAAGCATCAAGAATAGTGAACCTACTGCAAGAATGAACTTGAATCTTAAAAGAAAAAAAAGTTCAGATTTGATTATTTCAAGTTATTTGGCAGGGGAATTTTTTTTTTGAATAGGCTGTGTGATTGTTTTAATTACTTCGGAAGATTGAGAGGTAGCATGTGGACAGTTACCGGCTGGGGAATAGCATGGGAGATCCCTTTTTGTTATTTCAAAATATAATATTCCTTGATCTCTCTGCAAAAGATCTTGACAACAATGGTCCCTTCTTATTAGTAACAGTAAGTCCGCAAGAAATGGCAATACTTATAAAACTGTCAAGAAGATAACCTTTTCAAGTTAAAAGATGGTTAAAAGATAACCACTTGTGTATTGTTGCCAAGAAAGTAACATGGTTATTATAGTTACCGGAAATCAAGCTCAACTTGAGAGAGCTTCTACCATTAAATAAGCATGTGGGATACAACGCCTAATTAATGATATAACCCCCATTCATTCTCTCCTTCCCCACCCTAAAAAAACCTGGAATTTAAATGTCAAGGTGGATGGAAGGAGATGAAAGAGCAGAAAACTTCAGCTGAGCAGGACTAATTGACCAGATCATTCCTTATCCCATCAATTATCTCCCTTCCTCCCAGGAATTTATCCCTCCCCAGGAATAAATTCTGTGTGTGTGTGTGTGTGTGTGTGTGTGTGTGTGTGTGTGTCTGTCTGTCTGTCTGTCTGTCTGTTTGTCTGTCTGTGTCTACTTATATAAGAATAATATGGAAAGGGAACTGTGATAGTTCCCTAGTTCTACCATTTTGTACCATGTGACTGTCGAAGAAAATAAAATGAAATTGAGGTTTAAGATTTCTTTTAATCCACTTTTGTTATTTCTATAAATAACTCAAGATGACAAACATATCTAATACTCTTTCATCCTGTTTTCTTCGTGGCAACAATCCTGTGTAGAGAATTGTGCTGAGACATAGTGATTTACCTAAACTCACCCAGCCAGCTTTCATGCGTAAAGTGGAACTAGAATGCACAGTCTCTAGGTTCTAGACCGGTGCCTCAATTACTAAACTAAACTGGCTCACCTTTTCCCATGAATTGCTTTTACTTAAGTTCCCTGCCTGAGGTCAGGGTTTGTTTTTTTTAATTTCCTTCTGCAACATTCTCTCTCTCTCCCCCTCTTCTCTCTCTCTCTCCCTCCCTCCCTCTCTCCCTCTCTGCAAACTTTAGGGTTTTCCCAAGTATAACTTCATTTGTTAGGGCAATTTGACAAACTATTGCTAATTGTTTACTTTGACTTTTCTCCTTCTCCTACAAATTGACTATTAGACATATTTCCCATAGGATTTTAGTAGAAATCTCAGTTGGTGTTTTCCTTCACTAACTTATCTATTAAGACAAAAAACTCAGCTTGAAGTTAGTATTCTGCAACATTTATTTATTTACCAATTTTATATGGCTGCCCATCTGACTAAAAGTGACTCTGGATGGTGTACAACAATTAAGTAAGAAAAATAAATATATGAAAGTGTTGTGGCCCAGCAGGAGCCATTGGAGCTGCCACCAGACTTCGACAGCAAGGGGCACTATGAGTCAGCTCTGGAGGATGTGGAGGACCCTGGACAGGGTTCCAACTCCGAGCAGGGCGTAGAGAGACTGGTTGGCCACCAGGTGGTGCCTGAGCCTTGGGTGGGGAGGAGACAAGGGAGAGTGATCCAAGGGAGAGTGAGTTGTTCCTGGATGCACGCCATCGAAGAGCTACTCGGCGTCAGGAACAATTATGCAATTACAGGAGGTAATTGCGCTCAGTGGATGGTCATTAGGCTCCTCTCCAGACTATAAAAAAGACTGCTTGTGACCCGCCCTTCTTGCAGAAGTCAATGCATTGACTAAAAAGAACGTAACTAACTTGGCAGGCTTGATTGCTGCCAAGGTTTATCTGAATTGCTGCCAAGGTTTGTTGGACTTGCTGCCAAGGTCCTTATCTGCTTGTTTGCTTGGCTTTCAGCCACCAAGATTATGGTCTTGTTTTTAAAGGACATTCTAATTAAGCTTGTCTCGGCTTTCGTTACTGGACAGAGGAGGGGGTCAGAACAGAAACACTCATTATTAAAATATAGAAACAGCCATTATTAAGATATTTAAAAGGTACAGGTAAGAGGGAATATTAACTGCAAATGTTGGAAGGGTTTTGGAATGTCACTCATCCCCTGAAAACTCCAGGTCAGATGGCATGCTAGCTTTCCTTCCATTATTGTTTTTAATTAAAAGAATCTAAGGAAAATGAAGATAAATTAGATGGGTAAAGGGATCTGGTGGGCACCTAGTATTTTCACACACATTGGTCTCATTTTGGAGATCTAGCCTTGGTGTATGGTAGGTGACTAAAATGACAGATATGGTGGAATGTAGTGCAGAGCTAAAGGAGGCAGGGGAAGGGACAAAGAGACATGGCAGCTTGAAATCCTTGGTATGCAGAAACAGGGGAAAGATGGACCATCTCTAGCTGTTCACAGGGTTTATCTAGTACAGGGGTGTCAAACTCAAGACCCGAGGGCTGAGGGTGCTTAGAACTGGCCCTGGAATCAGCAAAGGAGTGGGCCGCGGTGCTTATGCCAACAAAAATGGAGCTAGGAAGGAACACCTGGGCTCCATTCGTGGCATCCCCAAGCTCCATTTTCACTGGCAGAGGGCTGCAGGAGGCTGTCGTGGCTGAAAACAGAACCTAGGCAGGCTGAAAATTGAGCCTTGATGAGTGACGTTGAACTGGCTACCCCCATACCCCATCCATCTGAGATCAAACACAACCCTGATGTGGCCCTCCATGAGATTGAGTTTGACATCCTTGATCTCGTAGTAATGGAGACAAGGGCCTAAAGAGTGGCAAAATTCCTATTTATACATGAGTAGCAATAAATACATTATCCAAACCAACTCCTTTTGTCCTTCTTGATTCCTTAGAGCTTACAGCAGTTGAACTCTGAACACTGCTGCAGAGGGCACTCATGACTGAACGGAATAGAATAACAGAGTTAGAAGGGATCTTGGAGGTCTTCTAGTCCAACCCCCTGCTTAGGCAGGAAACCCTACACCACTTCAGTTATCCAACATCTTCTTAAAAACTTCAAGTGTTGGAGCATTCACAACTTCTGGAGGAAAGTTGTTCCAGTGATTAATTGTTCTACCTGTCAGGAGATTTCTCCTTAGTTCTAGGTTGCTTCTCTCCTTGATTGGTTTCCACCCCATTGCCTCTTGTCCTATCCTCAGGTGCCTTGGAGAATAGCTTGCCTGGGTCACTGCCGGGTGACCCAGGCCAGCAAACTACTACCAGTTCAGTCTTACCAGTCCAAACCAGTAGGAGCCCACCTCTGATCTAGTGCAAGACCAGATATATTTGACATTAAGGTAAAAGGTAAAGGTTCCCTCACACATATGTGCTAGTCGTTTCCGGCTCTAGGGGGCAGTGCTCATCTCCATTTCAAAGCCGAAGAGCCAGCGCTGTCCAAAGACATCTCTGTGGTCATGTGGCCAGCATGAGTAAAGGCCAAAGGTACACAGAACGCTGCTATCTTCCCACCAAAGGTGGTTCCTATTTTTCTACTTACATTTTTACATGCTTTCGAACTGCTAGGTTGACAGAAGCTGGGACAAATAACAGGAGCTCACTCTGTTACATGGCACTAGGGATTCGAACTGCCAAACTGCTGACCTTTCTGGTCGATAAGCTAGCATCTTAGCCACTGAGCCACTACATCCCTATATTTGACATTGATATTATTAATATTATGGATATTTATGGATACCTCCTCCCATTTCCTCCCCCTTCTCAGTCCTTTGTTGCAGAAAGCTTCATAAGGCCTATCAATTTGTTTAATAAATAAATATTTGGGTTGTTGTTGCCATGGGGTGGAGGGGGGGGGAAGACTCCTTTTCTGGATTTCCAAACAAAGTAATGGATTGCAACCGTCTACAATTTTCCCCCCCTGAAAATGCTTTTGGGATCTATATGTTGTTCATCGACATGATTGAAAATACAATTCAAGTTTGAGAATTGGTGTCTTGCTTAGTAGCATGCTAGTCCCTCTCTTCATTTATTTCTTTTAATTAAAACATTCTTTAAAAAAAACCAAGGCAGGAAGAGAAACTGGTAGATATCAAGAGGAGTATTAATGAGAATGTTGAACTCTTCTGATGCCACTTTGAGAACTTTTGCAATAAAGTATGAAAATTGGCTTTCAATCTTTCAGAATTTGCTCGCTCTACTCTGAGGGTATCCAGTGTGATGCTAACCAAATGTATTCTAATATATTCTTGAGTATTGCATACTAACTTTCAGTGTAACTTAGATAATTAGTGTTTTCAATGAAAACCAACATCTCGCCCCCTCTCCGCAGTCTATTTTTGAAGGAAGATTGAGAGATATGAAAAGCTTACAGAACATACATATCTATCATGTAATTATAAATTCTCTTATTTCTTTCTCCCACCTTTTTTCCTTCATAAATCCTAATTGCTTATCCTGCTTTGTAAGTTTCAGACTGGGTTTGCCATGTAATTGAAACCAAGGAAGTTCAAAAATTAGGGAAAAGAACTGGCATAATTCCTTAGCTATCTATGAATCCATGCTAGAGGCTGAACATTGAATCACTTGATCTGTTCCTCCTCCACTGTTCTCTGTATGGGTGGGCTGCTTGGAACAGTGATGGGATTCAAAATGTTTTTACTACCAGTTCTGTGGGAGTGGCTTGGTGGGCATCACATGGCTTGGTGGGCGTGGCTTGGTGGGCATGGCATGGGAAGGATAGTGTAAAATCTCCATTCTCTCCTCACTTCAGGGGAAGGTTACTGCAAAATCCCCATTTCCTCCTGATCAGCTGGGACTCAGGAGGCAGAGAATAGATGGGGGTGGGGCTAGTCAGAGGTGGTATTTACTGGTTCTCTGAACTACTCAAAAAGTTCTGCTACTGGTTCTCCAAAACTGGACAGAACCTGCTGAATACCACCTCTGGTTTGGGAGAACCTCTAGCTAAGAATCTGCCCAGTTTGGAGAATCTGCAAATCCCACCCCTAGCTTGCCCCACCCACACTGCCCTGCCCTCCCACCCCACCAGTCCCCTCCCAGGAGTCTCCACACAGCCTGTTTGGGATGCCAGATAAGTTCAGGACCCACATAGAAGCTAGAGGAGTGTGAAAAACAGGCCTCCAGAAGTTCTGGAAGATGAAAAGAGCCCTGTTTTCAGCCTCCGGAGCCTTGGGGAGGCCATTTTCACTCTCCCAGATGCCTTCGCCCAGGGAGCGCCCACTCCCACCGTGGTACAGGAGGCCAAGTAGGCCATGCCCACCATAGCCACACCTACCTAGCAACCAGGCACAGAACACGTTGCTAAACATTTTGAAGTCAACTCCTGGTAATGATCTCAGAATCGCCAACGGAGAATTGGGTTTAATTTAATTTCAATTTTAAAAAATATTGGAGCAGTAAAGATATTCCTCAACTTACAACCACAATTGAGCCTAACATTTCTCAACAATTGTTGAGTGAGTATTGCCCCATTTTACAACCTTTATTGTCACAGTTGTTAAGTGAATCCTTGCAATTCGTAAGGCAGTACCACAGTTGTTAGGTGAATCTGGCTTCCCTATTGATTTTGCTTGTCGGAAGGTCGCAAAAAAGGGTCATATGACCCCGGGATGCTGCAACCATCATGAATAGGAACCAGTTCCCAAGTGTCCAAATTTTGATCCTATGACTTTGAAGATGCTGCAGTTGGTCATAAATGTGAAAAACAGTCCTAACCCACTTTTTTCAGTGGCATCGTAACTTCAAACAGTCACTAAGTGAACTGTTGTAAGTCAAGAACTGCCTGTATTTCTAAAAGCTTCATTGATGTGGGGAACCGGGGAGCATGAAAACAGAAACACCCCCTTCAAATGGCTTGTTTGCAATGCGTTTTTCAAGGTTAAATCCGTATCTCCCTCAAAATGAAAATAAATATGATTGATAATTTTTTTCATATCCAATAGGTTCCTTTCACTGTTGTGTCTGACTGGCTGATTTAAAAAGGCATCTTGTGAGCTCTGATTTGTGAGTCCCCCAAAAAGGTTGATACACATACCCCTGTTGGCCTCCCAGAAGCACATGACAATAGAGTTAATTGTGCCCATGTGTTTCCATTTCTAAAGAGTGGGTACAGGTAGACGTTAGAAGCAGGGGTGAAATCTACTTACCTTCGCTACTGGTTCACAAATATGAGTGTGTGTGCACCTTCCACGCATGCTCAGAGCATCAAAAATGGATCTGATGATGTCCAGGCAGGTGAGCGAAGCCTGCTGCTGAGCACACCTGCAAAGGTAAGTAGAACAGCGAGGGGAGAGGGAAATCCTCTATGTCACACAATTTAGATTAGCTAGAAAGCAGGAAATCCTGCTTTCTAGCTAATATAAATCATGCATCACAGCTGATCGTCAGAAATACTGGTTTGCCTGAACCAGTAGCTTTTTTTACTAGTGGTTTCGGCGAACCAGTCCGAACTGGTAGCATTTCACTCCTGGTTAGAAGCTGTTATTTCTACAACAGTGTAGGTATGGATATGATTGGTTGTGGTAACTGGTACGGGTTCATTAAAAAAATCATTTACTACTTCCTCCCATGAGAGGACACATCAACAAAAATCACCTGGAACTTTACAACCATCCAAATCAAGATGAAGAGGGCAAATGAGGCTCTGGATAATCACATCAAACAAATACATTTAAAAATTTAGCTGAACGTTGGAAAATAAATAGCAATAATAAATCCATAAAGAACAAAAACAGTCCTTGGCAGCAGTCGCGAACAAAAGATATTCCAGGACCTCAACATAATAATAAAAACAATGGAAATAAACATGAAAAATGAATGCAAAGCTATTTAAATATAAAGCCGGGGGCATTTTTGAAAATATAAAGGCTTAGTTAGTATTTGTCAAAATTAGTTTTGCTGTAAAAAAAACAAACGCTGCTACACTCTTTGCTGAGGTGGGCATCAGCAGGCTCAGCAAAATGTAGCTATCTGACTGCATCGGTGATAGATGACCTAGTCTAATAAAAGATCTTGACTTGCATGTATGTTAACAATTAATGGGATGTATCATACACTGTACGTTGAAGGTAATAAAGAGGCGCAAATGAGAATTACGCTGGTTAATTGGTGTCATTAATGGTTCTTTTGTTTTGCTGGAAAAGCAAGATCTTATTCTAAAGATGTCACAGAACTGGCTGCAGCCATCAAGCTAAAAGTGCATATGACTTAAAAATGCCACCTCAGCTGTAAATTTATTTTTAAGGCCATTTCTTAGCATGAAATCCTAGTTAGTGTAACACACTGTCAGTTTATTAATATATATATACATATACACATATATATTAGGTTTAGGTTTCATTTTATTTATATGCCGCCCTATTCCCAGCGGGACTCAGGGCGGCGCACAAAGCCAAGGGGGGAAAGGGAAACACAAAAACTACAAATACAAGCATTTAAAAATAACCAACAGCCACACAAATCGAGAGGGGAAGGGAACTCATCAACCCCAGGCCTGCCGACACAGCCAGGTTTTAACGGCTTTTCGGAAGGCCTGGAGAGAGGTGAGGGTCCGAATCTCTGCGGGGAGTTCGTTCCAAAGGGCCGGAGCTGCCACAGAGAAGGCCCTCCCCCGGGTGGAAGCCAGATGGCATTGGCTGGTAGACGAAACCCGGAGGAGGCCAGCCCTGTGCGATCTAATGGGTCTTTGGGATGTAATTGGCAGCAGGCGGTCTCTCAAGTACCCAGGTCCAATACCATGAAGGGCTTTATAAGTGACAACTAGCACCTTGAAGCGTATCTGGAGACCAATTGGTAACCAGTGCAGCTTGCAGAAGATAGGTGTAACGTGGGTATACCGAGGTGTACCCACGATCGCTCGCGCGGCTGAATTCTGGACGAGCTGAAGTCTCCGAATGCTCTTCAAGGGCTGCCCCATGTAGAGCACATATTAAACACACACACACACACCTATACACACACATATCTATATTTCTCTTTCTTGCTCTGTGTGTGTTTGTGTGTGTGTGTGTGTTTAATTTTTTTTCTTGCTGTATTCATTGCATAGTGCAATAAGCAGTTCATAAAAAGCCAATTATGTTGCAAGACAGTTTCCCAGCTAATATCTCAAATTCTCCATTGTGCACATAAATGCTTAAAAATCAGGTTAATATCACAGATTATGAAGCTGTTTTGGTATTAATGATTATATTTGATATTTTTGGGGAAAAAGTGCCACAAAATACTTACAATGCAGGAGGGAAACAATAAAGTTAAAATACTCATCCGTATTGCCTATAATTTGTTATTGCTCTGCTGTGTTGTTTAATGATATGGTTTGGAATGGCTTATTAGTGGTCTTCTACCTTAAATCTGGTTTGTTTTTATATCTCTCTCTAGCCTCTAGTAATCCAAGAGAAGAATAGGAAAAAAGAAAAAAAGAAAAACAGAAAGGATGCCAACCAGAAATCAAATGGACAAGCCGCAATTAGCCTGTTCATCTTTAAAAGACTGTATCTGGTTTGTTCAACAAATTGTAATGAAAACAAGTTAGACTGATAGATTAGCTCAGCCTATATCTCAGTGGCACTCTCATTCAAAACTGGAATGTGTTCGCTTCCATTGGTTTCCTTTACAAACAATAAACTTTGGACCTAAGAATGAATGAACAAGATATACATAAGGGAGAAACCAAGGCAAGACTTCATTTTTCTTACCTGGAGGGGGAAGATCTGATCTGCATCCATGCAAGTGCAATTCACAGGTTTGTCCTGGTCAAAGGAATTGGACAGTAAATTTAGCACATACATTATTTTATGCTATTTATTTTGGCATCTAGAAATGGAAAGAGTGTGAAGATTAGCATACTTTGCTCCTTAATAAAAATTCACACTGCTCAAAAGATTTGTGAGGTCAGTGCCTTTACCAACAAGGATTGGTGGTTTCTTGTCTTAGATTGTCCTGGATTGCCAAAAAGGTATTAAGAGGTTGCTATCCTAATTTTGTGAAGCTTCTTCTCCGGTAACATTGTACTGCAAACTTGGGCATACAAAGCCTTTGCCAGACCAATTCTTGAATACAGCTTGTCTGCCTGGAATCCACACTGTATATTGGACATTAATACAATTGAGCAAGTCCAGAGGTATTTCACGAGAAGAGTACTCCACTCCTCTGCTTACAATAGGATCCCTTAAGCCACCAGGCTTGAAATTTTGGGCTTGGACAACCTAGAACTACACCGCCTACGGTCTGACCTAAGCATAGTACACAAAATTGTCTGCTACAATGTCCTACCTGTCAACAACTACTTCAGCTTCAACCTCAATAATACACAGGCAAACAATAGTATAGTATAGTATAGTATAGTATAGTATAGTATAGTATAGTATAGTATAGTATAGTATAGTATAGTATCGTATCGTATCGTATCGTATCGTATCGTATCGTATCGCATCGTATAAATCTTTATTACAGTCAAAGACCAGCAATGCACATTACTTTTTACAATATATTAAAAAGTACTGACATTAAATATAATTAAAAAGTATTGACATTAAAAAAAAGTTAATAACATACATGTTCTCAAAGTGTTCAGGTCATTCCCTGGTTTACATGGGTGAAAAGCTGATAAGTATGGGAGTAAATACAATGGTCCAGAAATTGTTAGAGATATGTCCAAATAATTGGTACAAGATGACAACTATACTTCTGTAACCAATTTTTTTCTTGTGGACATTGCAGCAACACAGAATTTTGTCACTGCATACGTGGTAGCCGGGTTTGTGTCCTGGAGGAGAAAACCTACAAAAAAATTGTCTGCCCTCTCTGGCAATCTCTCTAATAAGGGGAGAATATGTGCAGACCTACAAACACTGTATAGCTCATAGTGTACTAGAACATGGGAGATATCTTCAACTTCTCCTTTACCACATATACAAACACGTTCTGCTATTGATGTTCTCTTATACCTGCCCTGGAGGAGTGCTGAAGGAAGAATGTTAAATCTGGCTCTGAAGAAAGCTATTCTTTGTTTTGGGAAGATCAGGTCATTTAGATATCTTGCCGATTCCCACACACCCTGTTTGATTCTGTCCCTACTGTGGAGAGGCAACCTATTTAGTTCTTCTTGGAACTCCATGTCCTCCATTCTATTGATCACTACTTGCTTTGCTTGGTCAAAGCCTAGAGACATTAAGAATACCAGTGAGAGCCCATAAGAGCCCAGCTTGTGATCAATTGCCTGTTTCCAGGGGGAGGGGAAGTTCACGGGCAAACAATAGATAGAAACTCAAGGTAAATCACTCCAAGCTTGATTGCAGAAAATATGACTTCAGCAACAGAGTGGTCAACGCCTGGAATGTTCTTACCTGACTCCATTGTTGCATCCTCTAACCCTCACAGCTTCAACCTTAAGCTGTCTACCATGGACCTCACACCATTCCTAAGGGGGCGTGCATAAGCGCACCAGCATGCCTTCCGTCCCTGTCCTACTGTCCCCATTTCTTCGTACCCATTTCCTGTGTTCATGTCCATGTTTATACACTTATACCTGTTATCTCATATATGTTTGACAAACTAAATAAAATAAATAAATGAATGAATAAATAAATAAATAGTTTGAAAGGTGCTTTTTTTCAAGAGGCAACTGAACTTTCTGATTTTTCTTTGAAGACATTTCGCTTCTCATCTCTTCTGCAAGGAGTATAAATCCTTCCATCTCCCACCATCCAATCAGAGCTGAAGAAGCTTCTTGGATGAGAAGTATCGTCAAAGAAAAACCAGAAAGTCCATTTGCCTCTTGAAAAAAAGCATCTTTGAGACAACCATGACCTGGATGACTGAGAATCTCCATAGACACTTGTCTTGGATTGATAGGAGTATATTGAAGAATTCCTTCTCCCTTTCCAACCAGATTTGATCCTATTGTAATAGAAATTCAATACAGTCCTGCCTCTAAGTGAGACATTTGTTAAGTGAATTTTGCCCCACTTTATGACCTTTCTTACTAGAGTTGCTAAGTGAATCATGAAATCATTAAGTGAATCTGGCTTCTTCATTAACGTTGCTTGTCAGAATGTCACAAAAGGTGATTGCATAACCATCATAAATATGAGTCGGTTTGCCAAGCATCTGAATTTTGATCACATGACCACAGGGATGCTGTGATGGTCATAAGTGTGGAAAATGACCCTCTTTTCCAGTGCTGTTGTAACTTTGAATTAAATAATCTGTTGTAAATTGAGGACTACCTATAGAATTTTTCCTATCTTTTCCTAAAAATTGACACTGCTTCTTATGAATTTATTTGGGCTGGTTATTTCAGCATAAAACTTAATTGAAGCTTAGAGCCACTCATAACAATCTGCCATCTACTTTCCTTACCAGAATAGGCATCTTGCTACAGTTTTCTTCCTTGCAGGCAAAGAGATATATGGCTTGTGGGATGTTTTCCTTCTTCCTTGACCTTGGATTTTCCATTGTAAAAGGAATTCATTTTACACTGTGTCAGTTGTGTTTCTTTTTCTTTAGAGATATAAGTCCTGATTTTATTTTTCTGCTTCAAGAGTCTTGTCAAGTTAGATGCTGCCACCTTGAGTTTTGATATTTAAGTTGGTATGGGTGACTGGTGATTTATAGGGACCAGAATATTGAGGAAACATACCTTACTCATCTCTTTGCAGATCTGGCAGGCTAGTAGGTAGACAGAAGTCCTATGAGAAAAGAGCTGACATGTTTTGACAAGAGTAGTATGGGAAGAGAAGTCTTTCTAATATAAAAAGAACCATCTGGGCAAAGGGATGGGAAGTCTAGATTTGTAGTGAAAAATCTCTTCCTCCCTGCTTCACCCCAAATAGGTGGTATTGTGGTTAAGGTGTTCTCTGGAATAGTGTAAGCTAAGACTCAAGTCCATTCATACTTATAGGAGCTCACTGCATGACATTTGGCCCACCACTCAATAAAGTAGTTGTTGTGGAACAAAAAAAATGGGAGGAAGAAAGGCAGTAAGAGCAGGAAAAAAATCTAACAAACAAACAATAAATAGTTCTCAAATAGTTCACTGATATCATTGTTGGGAATAGACACATTATCTCTTATTTATCCTTCAAATTATTTTTCTTGTGATCAGTCCAATCCTTTCTAGCTGATAACCTGGCATTGCCCGGGTAATTATTTATCCTAATTCTATATTAGGTTGGAGCCCCCTTGTGGAGTATTGGGAAGCCATTACCATGGCAACTCCACTGTGCTGTACAGTAGATGCTATCTTAAGGCACAACAGGCTGTATCCTAACACTATCACACTAATGCACACTATTACTGTCAAAAGTACTGTGATTTGACCCTATAGCTATAATTCATTCTTTTTCGTTTCAGTGAACCATGCATTCCAGAGTTATGCTGGAACACACACAAACACACACACTGATGAGCATTGGGGGGGGGTCTTCCCTCCACATTATTTGTTTCCAGAGAGTTAATCATCTGTGTACCAAGTTTGATTGAAATTGGTCAAGGCATTCCAGAGTTATGCTGGAACACACACACACACAAACACACACACAGTCCCTCTTTGAGGGACATGGGCAGTTCAGAAATGTGAAAAATGAATGAATGAATGAATGAATGAATGAATGAATGAATGAATGAATGGTTACATTACAGTGATTACAGTAATAAAAACTTATGTACTGTAAACTCAGAGAAAGAAAAAAGAGCAAAAGCAGAATAAAAAGTGCAAAGAAACCAAAAAGAAGAAAGAAAAGAAAAAGGAGAGTGAAATAAAGAAAAAGAAAACAAAGAAAGTTACTTTCAAGCTTCATCATGAGTATAAACAGGTTTGGTAGGTTTTTACCCCTATAATGTTACAAACATATCTTCTTTTCATAACCCATCCCTTAGTTATAAGCAAATACATAAGGTATCTTTTTCAATAATAGCGTAAGCAAAAAGTCAATGAAGGCTTACCAGAATTTTATAAAAAGTATGATTTTTAATCTTGATCAGATAAACCAACTTTATATTCCTTCCTTTTACCTTTGAAAATCTTCATCTTTAGTTCATTTAAATATTGTCAAGGGATTTTATTTCGCTTGAATTCTTCTTTGTTTCATCACTTAGGCTTTTTTGAGTTTTTTTTACAAGCCTCATTTGCTCTGTTTGTATATCCAGAAAAGAGCCTTTCCCTAGGTCATTCTCTTGACCTGATACTTCTACTTTCTCTATAAGTGTAATCCACATTTTTCTATCAATATTTCTAGTTCCTCTAGTTCTACATCAGATAAGATTTCTTTCACATCTATCACTCTTTCCTTAACACCCTTTAAATACCACACCTTACCCACTTTCCCCATTAGGAATATTTGACTGCATCGCTAATGCCGATAGAAATGAATCACCTTTATGGGTTTGTCTTCAAGTTGGTTACTGGCATAACTTTAGTATGTTACTGGCTTGGCCTTGGGTTGACTACTAGCACTTCTCATACAATGTACTTACCCTGGTTAATGAACTAATCCATTTTCTCCCTTGGCACTAATAGAGAAAACTAATCAAAGGGGTAGATTTAGAAGCAGACTAAATTACAAGACACTAAACAAGGTTAAGAAAGCTTAAGCTATACAAATGGTTCAGTTAGATTTTTTTTTTTACTTTGACCTGATTATTGTGTGAGTTCAGCCTATAGGTGAATACTGGATTCATGTTGGGCAAACAGGAATGTAGGAAAAACAATTTCATTTGCCTTGTCTGACAAAATGTGATAGCATTTGAATCCCTGTGAAATATTTATTTAGGCAGAATAACAGTATAATTTGAAGGTGGGATGGATCTCTAACATTTGAATGTTTTATACCCAAATTTCATTTTTCTCATGTATTGAAGAAAATCAGAATTCTCACCAATATATGGCAAATGTTGTTTTTACAGTTACTCACAGAATCTAACACACACACACACACACACACACACACACACACACACACACACCATTTCCTTGTAAAATCTCTCTAGACAGCCTTACTATACCTATAAATTCCATACCTATAAGAAATGGAAGAATAGATGAACATATGAAATCATGGTTCTCATACTGTGAAAATGGAGATATACAAGGTGGAAAAAAGTATTTGGTGAATGCATTGTGTTGCAGGGCAAAACAGGAAACAAACATGCGAACAACTAACATTTATGAATAAAATCTAAAGAAGTGGGAGATTGCAGCAGGAGTAATAAAAGAAAAGGCAAGAGCATCCACAGCTAAAATTGCAACCCCAATACTTTTTGTACTTGGGGCAGGCTTTTGATGATATGATTGTGATTGCCCTATTGACTCTTGAAACCACCCTTGTGGACACCTATCATAAAAAATGCTGACAAAACTCCATCTAATAAATAGGCTTCTTTCGAACTACATGAATGGCATGGAGTCTTATTATTACTGCTCCTGATTTTTACCTTATGAGTTGTACTCTTCTTACCATAGGTTTTTTTTTTGACGAGGATTGGCATAGTTTACATTTTTGTAATTGAACTGGTCATGTAGTACATGGAAAACCTACTGAAGGGTGGACTGCAAATATAGTAAATGAACAAACAGAAAAATAACAGTCATTGTAGATAGAGTGGTAATAAACTTGGTTAAAGAGTAAATAGTTCTCTATGTTCCTCAACAAGGTCAGCTTTCCTGACACAGTATATTTTCCCAAACAAATCCGAACCGCCAATGCCATACAGAATAAACCAATAGGCTAATATAGTGTAAAGCAGCTTCATTCATTCATGTGAGACCCTGAGGAGAAAACAGTAGATAAGAAGACTCTTTGCTTGTAGCATCTCCAAGAACTGAGAAGCCTGAGAGAACATCACCTCCTAAAATTGTATTTATAGTTTGCTTTTAAAGTGGTAAAGTGACTATTCCCTCTATTTTATGGTGTATGGGCTTTCCCCCTTCTGTTGATTACTGTCCTGCAAATCACTTGAAGACTTTGGATGCATTAACAGCATCCTTCATCATTCTAAGGACCTTTTTAGGGTTTTTGCCTCTCTTTTCCCCCCCTTAAAAAAACAACTCACTGAGTACTTCAAGTGCTTTCTTTCTCCTGGGCAACTATGTCTCTTAACAACAAACAGATGATAGAAAATGCATTTGGAAGATCATGATTTTAAAGGATTGCCTAAAATGTTTTTATGGAGGCAATTATAAAAGGAAAGAATGTGCTTTTCTCAAATGTCTGACAGACTCACTTTTTACTATCTCACTGCCTTTTTGGAGCAATCTTCGTCTCTTTCTTCTTAATATTACTTTTATTTACCCAAAAGGGAGATTGCTCTGAACTTAAGGCAACTTTCTCTGAGAAGATTAAATAGGGGGGGAAAAAAACCCTCATTGACTCCATTACCAGATTTTCAGTAAATTGAAGAAACTATCTAAATTTTAAGGATAATTTATTTTTTGGGGGGAAAGAAAAGAATCTAGCCTTTTTTCATGTAAATATAGTATATTATGAGGATATGTTTTGAAAGAAAATCTACTGAACTGCTAGTCAATGCAGTGAGTTTAAATGCAAGTCCTTATAACTTTAGAACTACTTTATTCAGGGAAACAAACTTGAAATAAAAAACGATTCACAGGAATTATATTGAAATACACTTCTTTACTTTCTTAATTGCTTAACATCTGAGACCTTAATTACTAGGCCCTCTTTTAAAGAAAAACTTCTTCTTTCCAAACATATATCAGTGTAGAAGGAGAGAGGGGGGAAAGAAGCTATTTTTTCTCTTAAGAAATGGCCAGGGAAAAAGATTTAAATGATTCCATTTATAATTAAAGAAAAAGTGGAATGAGGTCAAACAAATTCTAGGTAATATATCTTCTATCCCTTTCTCGAATGTCCCTTATTTTAATATCCACATTCCACATAGGAAATGTACCTGAACCTGTGAAGGATATAGACCAGTGTTGGTGAACCTTTTTGGTACTCAGTGCCAAAACGGGGGTGGATGCATGCCGGAAATCAGAAGGACAGCTGCTCGGTGCATATGCACATGCCAGGAAGATTGATCTTCTGGTTTCCGGCACACTCATGCACTCTGGCCACCTGGCCTTCTGGTTTCTTGCATGCATGCATGTATGAAGACCAGTTGACTGGTGCACATGCATGTGCCAGAAACCAGAAGATCAACTTCCCAGTGTTTGCATGCGCCCTGGGCATCTGTCTTCTGGTTTTTGGCCCTTCCACACACATGAAGACCAGCTGGACAGTACTTGGAAGAGCAACAGGTGACGGCTCACATGCCCGGAGAGATGGCTCTGTGTGCCACTTCCAGCACGCGTGCCATAAGTTCCCCATCACGTACATAGATATTATCATGTTTTAAGCAATGGATGGAAAGTAGTCAAGGATAGAATTAACCTAGAATTAAGGAGAAATTTCCTGACAGAATAATCAGGGGAATGATGAGCCTCCGGAAGTTGTGAGTGCACCAACACTGGAGGCTTTTAAGAAGAGATTAGACAACCATTTGTCTGAAATGGTATAGCATCTCCTGCTTAAGCAGGGGGTTGGACTAGAAGACCTCCAAGGTCCCTTCCAACTCTGTTATTCTATTATTCTATTATTCTGTTAATCTATCACACTATTATAACTGATCATTCTATCTGTTTTCTTTAAACCTATCTTTTCAAATACTTACAGGATGTCTCCCTTTAAAAAAAGAACCCAGTAAGCTGGAGTTTTGACATCTTTTGTTTTTATCATTTTTCTTTACCATCCCAAAACTACTTCTTCATATCTGCAATCTCGTTGAAAATAAGCTTCTTTCTCAGATTAACATAGTAGTTTCAGAGTATTCACTTTTCCAAAAAAAGAGCCCTCAATGCTACTCCATCCATCATCAGCCCACAATCTTATTCTTTTACAGTCATTACTTTAACAGTTATCCCCTGATACCAGTTCAGAGATTTCCCCTTTCTTTTCTTTAGAAGAAGAAGAAAAGAGGAGTGACTGCAATCAACTGCGCATACCATTCCTTTAAAAATCTAAATCTAAATCTACATGCTGGGTGTCTCCTCTTGAAAGATGGATGAACTTTCAGAAGTCTGTGGGGGCATCATTTCAAAGCAGTTGCTTCCAAAGTCTCCGTTCCATTAGTCCGTTGGCATCATTAAGCCCCTTTGCTTGCTGGAGAAATATTCAGAATTTCACCCCACCCTTCCCAGAATCCAGATAGATAGAATCCTCTAAAGGTTTAAAATGCAGTTTTCTTGAAAATAGCTAGCAGGGGTAAGTAAATCAAGCGTCTCCTAAATGTATTTCTCCCTGTGCCTTCGTACTCAGATCTTGCAACTAATGTTAATGGGAATTGTAGACAGGCAGAGGGGTTGTGATTTCTGCATGAAGTTCAGGTAATAGAATGATCAGTATCCTCTGTAGATAGATCTGAGAGCCCATAATGACCGGGAGTTGGCTGATTTGATAGTAGGCAGATGACAGCAGAAGGATGAATAATCTAAAATGGCCGACCATTTGCCAAGATGAAGTGATGTTTTGTAGCTACAAAGACTGTAGAATTTGTGCCAATTCACTTTTAATGGCTGAGCTCCATTATGCCAATACACTTTAATGCTGTAACCTAACAACATTAAGCTTTTTCACTTACGTTTCACTTGCAGATTTCCCCCCCCCCCGTATTTCTATTTACACCCAGAAGACAGGTTGGTGCTGCTACAGACAAGAACTAAATTTTATCCTCCAGTCCCAAAGTATAATGGGTTCTGTCAAGTCAAAAGGCATCCATCGTTGACTTCTGCACCAATCCTTTCTATCTTAAGTATGGTAAGTCAGGAGAACCAGTTGGCTAAATTTCCAAGCAAAAACGAGCCCTAGTCTTTCATAATAGTCACCCAGAGGGTCATCTCTGCTTTGACAGTGAGTCAAAATTTGACACCATTTCACTAAGTGAGGTTTCACTTATTGCTTTCAATGCTTTGGCATTCCCAATATCTGCTTTAATTGGAACTGTTGCCAACCAATGCACCCCATTTGTGTGTGACTACATTGCTCAGTATAAGGCAGGGGTGTCCCATGGGCCAGAATCAGCCCATTAGGTGGTTAGATCTGGCCTACATGGCTGCCTGAGAAACAACAAAAGACTGGCCCATGGGGCCTCAGCCCTGCGCAGGCTGAATGAGGCGAAACTCACTTAATAAGGTCTCGCTTAGCAACATAAATGTTGGGTTGTAAGCTGTGGTTATAAGTCGAGGGCTACCTGTAATGGATAAATGACGATGCTGGTTTGTATAAGGAAAGGAAGGAGGAGAATCTTTCCTAAGTAAATAACGTGCATTGCTTTTCCTGCCTAGGTGGCTATAATGTTTAGGGAACCATGTCTCCACTGCTAGCCTGCAGTAAAGTTTTGGGGAATTAAAGTTGAGTCAGTCTTAATCTTTAAAGCTCAGGTCTACTCTCTGATTAATTTTCTTCCCCCTAAGCTGACTTCTGAGGAGGAAGTCCAATTTAGCACATGACACCATCCTTGGATGCTATTCCAGGGCCAAATAATTGCGTCCTTGGTGCTCAGAATTGTACTTGGCTGTCCCCCCCCCCCCTTTTCAGTAATCTATTAGATAATCAGTATCTGTACAATTCCTGTCTACTAAACTGTGCTTTGTAAATTCTGCCTTGAATCAAGGTATGAAGATTAGTTAAAAATTACTAAGTGTGACTTTCATTTTATTAATGTGGGTATTTTTAATTTTCAGTTTCTGCCCTATGAAGTCATTGTCACAAAAATAAAGAGTTGACAAAAGAAACTGGCCTTTGTGAATGATTCAAATGTACCTTCAAATAAACATGTATTTTATTGTCCCTGCTAATCACTTGGTCTATTCCAGGATTTCTTTCTGGCTACACCCTCCCACCCCCACCCCCGCCGCCCCCTTCTATGCCTGGCTTATCTGAGACAGGAAAAAATCCTTAAAAACTGTATTTCTTTTGGTCCTTGCGTCTGATTTGGGGAACAAACAATCAGACCTTAATTGTGTACTGCACCACTTCTCTGCACAACATATAAGTGAGTTGCTGGAAACGGATACAAGAGGCACCTGATTGATTTAATCTCCTTGCATTTCTTTTTTATTGAGTTTTAATATTAAATTCAAAATATCTTTAAGAAGTAGTTTTATGATTTAGGTTTTATGAAAGACTAGCTTTTTAAGAGAATTGTAATTTTTAAAGGTATTCCGTTTCTATGAGTTATTTCTTGTAGATTCACATAATGACATTATAAATCTTTCTTTGGAGGCAATTACTAAGGCAGAAATGGCCTATTCCCTATTGGCTTTTAGGCTCAGCTTACTGACATATTACAAGAAGGCTTACCGTGGTCATTAAAAACTGATCTGGGATTTATTGTGCCTCTTTAAACTCTCAGTACTTTGAAAAGTATTGAACAGAAAAGAATACAAGGTGAAGTTACAAAGAGATCCCACAAGGCAATCAAGGGGAAAATAGACTTAATTTATCCCACCAGGGCCTGCAAGAGAAAAACCAATCTAACAACCCTACCACAAAAATATTTGAAATTAAACTCTTATTCTCTCATACAGGAAACTCACGATATATGTGGTCATAATGAATCAAATTGCTCCGTTTGCAATGTTGGAATTAAGAGAGTATCAATTTCAAAAGTGCTGTAACACTTGCAAATTCTTCTTTTTTATGGTGATTCCCTCAAAGAGATTCCTCACATAGATGACTGAAACAGCCTCGACTGAGACAAATGATTTTTTTAAAGCATGCTGTGTATCTTGTTTTTCTCCCATCCCCAGATTAATTATCTAGCCCATTATGTTCTAATTAAAACAGGTAAGAGGCCTTTGAAATTATTTGGATACAAAGGAAGAAAGCCACTGATAGGTTATGGATTGCCACTGTGTGCTTTAGATTTAACCCTCTAGGGTAATCGTAAGGTTGACAAACATAAATGGACTATTAAAATTTGGAAGTTTAGCATATGACATTAACAAGCAAATATTCAGCTTAAAATGTCTTACCTCACTTCTAGTTTGGATCAGATATCTAGGGAATAACAGACTCTTTCTTATCCCTTGGTAAAACAATGCAAATTGTTGACTTATCGGATAGCTGTAAGTACACCCTGGTAATTAGTCACTAGGTATACAATTATCTGTACCCATTCTAAATCATTCAAAATTGTCATCTCAAGATAATTGCCTATGTAAATTGAGCTATACATACATAGACCTGAAAAGCGAAAAGAGAGAAAACTTCAGTAGAACAAGTAAAGATGCATGTTCCATTAATTTATATATTCTGCATAGAGACCAGGTATATTCTAAAGTAATTTAAAAGAAAGTAAAAGTAAATATTGATCCATGGCAGGATGGTATAGACAAATTAGGAGATAATTATATGTACCGAATGTTAGATCATTTCCCCTTGGTTGGGTTCGGAACTCTCTCGCAATGAGAGGTTAGTAATCCAAGCCATGTTAGCATTGATTAGAGATCAAAAGTCCGTAGAATGTGACAGCAACTTTTGAAGAGCTAGAAATAAATTCACAACTTTGCAAATACAACCAATGTGAATATCTTTGAAATTCCAATTCCACAGAAGGCGGCATGGACTCGGAGTTTCTACATTTTTTTTTTAAGTTAATGTATCTGAGGTTTTTTGATTTTAAAAAAATGTGCAATGATTTTGGACTAATTGAAGAAATGAGAGAGTAGCATATAGCATTATTTAGTAATATGTAAAACTCTCTGTCTAGGAAAGTTTTAGTAGTATATGGATCAGTGGTGGGATTCAATTTGTTTTACTACCAGTTCTGTGGGCGTGGCTTTGTGGGCATGGCTTTCCGGGCATGGCAGGGGAAGAATACTGCAAAATCTCCATTCCCTCCCAATCCCACTAACCTGCTTTCCAGCTTTGTTTTCCTGTTCAGGGCAACAAAAGAAGATCAGCTGGGAAGCAGCAGGGGCGGGGCCAGCCTATTTACCGGTTCTCCGAACTACTCAAAATTTCCACCACCGGTTCTCAAGAACCTGTCAGAACTGGCTGAATACCACCTCTGATATGCATAGTTAAAGAGAGCGAGGAATCATAATGATGGAAAAAAGCATAACAACTGCAAAAGGATTTCGACGGAAAGGAAAATATGTTTCAAAATGGGTAAATAAGATTAAATAAGGAGCTTCTAGTAGAGACGAGGGAATTAAAAATAAAGGTGAAGAAGTCATTTGGGGTAAAATCAGTGAGGCAATGTTCAAATATTTTAAAGATTTATATGGAAATGATAGTGCTCATCAAAGAGCAGAATTGACACGAATGCTATAAAAGTATCCAAGAAAAAAGATGATGAAAAGGCAGCATGTGACAATGCCGAAAAATGGCAAGATGTAACCAGAGAAAGGTTAAAATATGGATTGCTTATGATTGGTTGATTGAATTAATAGGTTTGTAATGAATTGAATTATTCTTCCTCTGTACAAAGAGCGAGATACAGTAGCCTTCAACACAGACCGAGTTTCCATCATAAGACATGATGGTCATAAATCAAGGCACCTATGTGACTGGATCTAACTTTATGACTCTTTTGTGGTGGTTGTTAAGCAAATGCCAAGGCCAGAATGCCTACATTTATTTAAACATCCCTCCCTATACTGTATCTTTAAGCAAAAATATCATAATGCAAGTTATTGACTTTACCAGATGCTTTTGCTAAATCAACAAAATATAGCTAGTTTCATTTTGAAAATTCATTTGTTTCTCAATGTTTTTTTAAAGGCCCAGGGCTGCAAAAAGCAGGTACAAAAATTGGCAACAAATTGTAATTTTTATGGGATCAAAAAGGAAAACCTATTAAATGCATGTGGAGAAATCATATCAACTATCATTAATTTTATGTAATTCCCATTTAATTTGATTTTAATTTTGAATTAATCGCCATCCATTTTTTCCTCCCGCCTCAATTAGTACAGTTGGTTTTTTTTAATGGCATGCACATTATTCCACTCAAAGCATCATTCATATATGAACTATTTTTCCCATAATCCTATCCTGTACTGGATTTAAAAGACTTAATTGATAGCAATTCTAGTGAACTGCAAACTCTGAATCATAGCATACAATAGGCATCATAGCTTTGTCTTTCTGCTAGGTAACTTATAATTATATCTTTTACTATATGTGCACTGAGTTGCCTACAATCAAAAGAATAAAACAAGTGAAACAACACCGAAGAGGAATTAAGTTTAGTTATCACATGGCATGGAAGAATTAACACACAATATTTTTCACTGAGGAAGAATCTGGAGGAAGTAAATAACAGAAATAACAGAATAACAGAGTTGGAAGGGACCTTGGAGGGCTTCTAGTCCAACCCTCTGCCTAGGCAGAGACCCAAACCACTTCAGAGAGTTCACATCACAGGTATTGTGGTCAATGCATCTCCAAGTATTCATTCCAGAGATAGCATAGACCTGTTATTATTAATTACTGAAGCATCCTTTGGGGCATGGCATGTTATATTGTGTAATAAGATAAACCTTGATTCGAGCGAATTTGCAATTTACAGTTAGGCAGTAGTAGAACCAAAAAGATAGACAACAGAGAGATAATTAAAGGATATATCTAACTAAGCACAGTTAGGTAGAAATAGAATTTCTATGATTTGGGGATGAGACCCTAGAAATCAGGTTAATTTTGGCAGCTAAATTCATTTGGCAATAGTCACCTTTGTCTTAACATAATTTTTTCAAAATTCAATGGTAAAATGCTTATTGTCAGTGCCATGGCAAATACCCCTTCTTACTGATATGATTGGCCATTGTTATAGACTCACAAGTGCCAATTAAAATTAAAGCTAGTATTTTAAAACACATTTCTTGTTGAAATTTACAGGGTGTTTTTTGTTTTTTTGTAGAGTGAAGGACTGGCTTCTCTGTAAAATGCAAATACAACCAAGATTTTTTTTTTGACACTTTTTCAGTTTCTAGTCAGGTTTGGAACAATTCTTGTTTCCTAAAATATTCGCTAGTTAGGTCTAATATAGGAAAGAAACAATTGTTTTTCTTATAAATAATGAGTTAAAGTCATCAATGTACGTATGTGTATGTGAAATATTAAATATTATTATTGGTATTAATTTTAATTAGCATTTTTGAGCCTATGACAGTGGCCATGACCCCCCCCCTTCAAAAAAAACCCCAAGTTTTGTTATTGGAATAATTTAGTATTTCTTTTGATATTATAAAGCCACCCTTTGGAACAAAATAATTTTTTGTCAGTTTTGTATCCACTAATAATGATAATAATTAAAACAATATTTGTGCCACTATCTTCAGTGGCATGGTACCATACATATGGGACAACCATCATAGTTTAGAATAATAATATATCCAGAAACAAATCTATATGAGCTGAAAGAAGTTTCAATTATATCATCTGGAATATATATCAAATAATTCAGTAGATTATGGTTATAAGAATTATAAGAATAGAAATAGAATAAGAATAGGATTTATTTATTTTTTTTAAAAAATCAGCTAGTATCTATTCCATTTAGGATTTAGTATAATAAATGTGACTATCTTCATGTTTATTACTAGAAGATTCAAATTATCACGACCACCACACCATTGCCAAACCACTTCTACGATCTTCAGAGTTATCAGTTATTGATAAATTACTACCTTTTTAAAGAAGAAATTTATTCCAGACCTTTCAGAACTTTCAGCTTGATTTGCATAGATCCATCCCATTCTCGAATTGTGCCTATTTCTGGACCAGAAGACCCTTGTTAAAGTCATCGATCTGTTGGTTATCTTGTGTGTTGATTTATATGCTTTATATGCTATATGGGTGTGCCTTGGAAAACCATTCAGAAGCTCTATCTGGTCCAAAATATGACAGCATGAGCAGATGTATTTGTACCCGTGTTCCTTCCATGCAAAATCCAGCCTCTATCCATTGAATGATTACCATATTCTTCTGGGTTCAGTTCTAAATACTGATTGTCACTTCCAAAGCCCTACAGGCATAGGACCTAATTATTTGAGGAACAAAACAATGGTCAAACCAAATATTTCTGCCCATCCTGTAGGATCACAGAGAGTTGCCATGATCTGGATCCCATCCATTGAGTAAGGTCATCTGATAGGACCCAAAAGCGGGGCCTTCTCTGTCCCAGCACCTGTCTTCTGGAATTGCCCCAGAGATTGCACAACCTCAATCCTGCACTCCTTTAAACACATCTTGAAGGCACGGCTCCCCCAACCACATTTTTGCCTATATTACAATATAGTTTTGGGGTTTTTTGGTTTTTTTAAAAAATCTGTATACAATCAAGGATCTTCAAAGAGTTGGATGTCATAGAAATGTAAATAAGCAAACAAATAAATAAATACATAAATGAGGTTTTACCCAATTGCTCCAAGAACAAGAGATACCAACACACTTCAAATAAGTAAGGATTCAATCCCGTTATCAGTAATGCATGGAAAGGCCCAGTGCGACTTATATATAAATAACTAAAAATAAGGCTGCAGTTTTAAATCTCTAATTGTCTCTGCAGAAGCTGGCTCCACACAGACAGAGTAATCTAAAATTCTTTTTTCCATTAAGGCAAATCTCATTCAGACTTACATTCCTTTCTTGGAACATACACACAGTGCATTGATTTACACTTTAGCAGTAATAACTTTTGGCTATTAGAGCACTCTTATTATCCTTTTTTAAAATTGGCTTCCAGGATTTGATAGAGACTTGTTTCTGAACTTTGTACAATAGAAGGGATCCCATGGCAGAGATTTTGCATGATTGCTAACATAAACCCTTCATCACTTCCCATAACATCATGCATAGTGCAATAATATATTTAGCAATACATATTACCTTAACAGCCTTTTGCTATTATTCAAAACATCCAGACAACAAATTCACTTCAAATTCCAGGAGTACAATTTTGCTGTTAAGAGGATCCAAAATCCTTAAGTAATTTCTACTGTTAATAAAGTATCCAAAAATTTTGGCAAGAAGTTTGCCTTGCATCTATGTCTCTGAGTTTATTGTCTTTCAATCTTAGTTAATGTCATTCAGCTTATCTAGTGATATGATATCTGATTAAACAACAATCTTGATTGAAAATGTAAGAAATATAAGGTAAGATAAAGGTTCCCCTTGCACATACATGCTAGTCATTTCCGGCTCTAGGGATGGTGCTCCTCTCCGTTTCTAAGCCGAAGAGCCACTGCTGTCCAAAGACATCTCCATGGTCACATGGAGCGCTGTTACCTTCTCACCAAAGGTGGCTCCTATTTTTCTACTTGCATTTTTATATGCTTTGGAACTGCTAGGTTGGCAGAAGCTAGGACAAGTAATGGGAGCTCACTCCATTACACTGCACTAGGGATTCGAACTGCTGACCTTCTGATTGACAAGTTCAGTGTCTTAGCCACTGAGCCACCACATTCCTTGTAAGAAATATAGCATATGGCTAACCTATGCAGCAGAATTAAGTGGCAAAACAGGCTATTTCAGGATGCAAGTTCTTTATAAAGGGGGGGGGGGTTCAGTTCAGGGAAAGAGGAACAAAACCTTGGTCCATTAGGGACAATGATTTGTATTGTGTTAGTTTTTGCAGCAGTTCCTGTTTGAAGGTAGAGAAACTACTCTAGATTCATTCTCCCTCAGAGATTGCCCAAACAAGATTCTTGTTAGCCCCTTTGCAACGGATCTTAATTGGGCCTGCTGCTAAATCTTCCCTCACTCAGGGTGGAGGGTGGGTAGGAAGATACATCAGAGGGAATGATTTTCCCCAATAATTTATTTATATATGATAAGGAGTCGAGCTCTGTAGCTCAATGGTTAACACATCTGCCTAAGAGGCAATCGAGCACAGGTTCGATTCCCAGCAAGGGTATGGCTAGCTGATGAGAGCTAAATAGCTTGAAATAGATCTATACTAGTCTCCCTTTATTTATTTATCAGCACAAACATAACATACATACATACATACATACATACATACATACATACATACATACATACATACATACACACACACACACACCTTATTGATGAACAGCCAATGGCAATTCTGCTTTTTGCATTGGAAAAAATAACAACCATACCGATGGATTGTAGGGATGCAAGACTGGCTTATCTCAGGGAGATGGGTAAAAATGTGAAAATAAATAAAATAAATAAACTTAACAACAGTTTCATGGAAAGAATCTCCTTGGGTCCTAACAGAAAGTAAGCAGTTCATTTTCTCCAACATATCGAGCAGCATTCTCACAGGCACAGCATTAAACAAACTGTTAGGTCCAGCCCAACGTAGAAGAATGTAGAACAGCCCAGTTAAAGTTCAGTTCTTTATTTCCTCATACCATATAGACAGAATCTTGCCAGACTAAACCCTCACTATACTCACCCTAATGCAGTGTTTTTCAACCATTTTTGTGCAAAGGCACACTTTTTTCATGAAAAAAATCACGAGGCACACCACCATTAGAAAATGTTAAAAAAATTTAACTCTGTGCCTATATTGACTATATATAAAGTAATTCTCCCACGGCACACCTTACACTATGTCACGGCACACTAGTGTGCCACGGCACAGTGGTTGAAAAACACTGCCCTAATGGATATTCCTTGGGAGGTTCTAGAGGGTGGCTGTCCTAACTCTCTTTCTCAGTCCCCAATCCCGCCTAGGCCATGTTGTCTCTTGTCTTGTCCCTCCTTGGAATATGTTATCTTCTTCTTGGGAAACTACTTCTTCACTGTGATCCCATCATGCCACTTTCCCCTTCGTAGGCACAATCCATCACATTAACCCACTGAAATGATCATAGCAACATTGGACTCTGCCAAAGCCCCATACAAGACCCACACTCTCCTCTCCCTACCTCCTGTGTTTTATCTCCTCCCATGTGCTTCTCTTCTTAGCTATTCAACATTCCTTGCTAATAAAATTGCCTTTCTCTCTCTCATGTCAACTGATGCTCTTATCCTGTTACATTCCCCAAGAGGTCGCTCAGCCTTGAGAGAAGAGTCTAAGCTGGGTGAAATACTGAGAAAAAAATGCTTTAGTTTTTTTCTTTGTACTTGTATTCTCAGGAGTTGTTATTTCATCTCTCTTGATATAATGCTTGGTCCCTCATTTATTTCTTATGATTCCCCTATCTAGGCTAACTTTCCCCCCCATTTTCTTTTCTTCCTAGGCAGGACACTAGGCTAAAACTACTCCCTAACCCCCCGTGGATGTGCCTACATTCATAGCTCCATGGCATTTTATATCTTTCCTAATGGTTCTGAGTTTCATTTCTTGCCTCTCTACCATTTGGGACAAATATCTCCCTTGCCAGAAGTTCTTAATTCTGATTTCCTTACTGACTCCATTGCATCTAATAAGAATCATCTTATTGCTTCTCTTAATCTCTGCCTATAACTACCTTAGCATCTCCAAGGATCCTTTTTCCTCTGTCTCTTATTTCTTCCAGTTACAGACCTTTGGTATCAGAATACTAACACAAGGACATTTTAATTTCCTTTACTTACAGACCCCCTCAAGCAGACCTCTCCATTACCATGCATTTTGCTAGCAAAGTCTGGACCCTCCTTCAATTATCTCTCAGCTGTCAACTAATGGGTTGCACCATTTACAAGGATCCCCGTACATAACCTGCAATCCAAATGCTAACATTGTTTTTTCCATTTCATTTTGCTGCATGTGTGAACCAGGTATATGAATGTGATCATCCATGCTGGCTGGAAATAGGATTTATAATCCCAAACATTTGGAGGACACCAGGTTCGAAAAGATTTAGTATATTACTAGTCTGATAATTGTATTGCTAATGGTTTCTGTAGGTACTAATTCTTAAAATTCTAACCTTATTTAAATAATTAAAGGTAATTTTTTTAAAAAGAAAATCTAAAAGTGAGGAGTAAGAGCAAGAATTTGTGGCTCTATGATTCAACCAAAAATTGTGCAATTAGATTTGGAAGCTCTACAAGTGGTCCTTGATCACAATTAGGACCCGAATTTCCCCTGCTAAGGAAGGAAGCTGTTAAGTGAGTTATGCTCACTTTTATGATCATTTTTGCCAGGTTGTTGTCTATTAATACAGTGTGCATCCATGTATTAAATACGAGAAAATCTAGAAAAGGTACTTAATGATATATGATCTTGGTTGTTTACTTGCAGATATTTCATTAGCCAAACTAGCTAGCATCATGAATGCTAGTTACTATTAGTTGATTCTTTGATTTGACTGCTGCTTACAACTAGCTTGTTTGTCTACATTGGTTATTTCTTGATTGGGGTATTATTTGCTTCTTGATTGTTGGTCAAGTGTTAATCTTGGTGTTAATCTCTGCTTATCTAGGTATTGATTGCTGGTGAGGAGGTGTTTTGGTCTTTTTGTTTACTGTCTGGCTTAAGCAACCATTCAGACCACTGCCACCAACCCAGACAAGGCAAACCATGAGATTCTAAAATAAAAATGAACTACACTCCCTACTAGCACTGATGATGTTACCTAGTTTGGATTTTGAAATGTCTTCAAGAAAACAACCAGGATCAGAGAGCACCAAGGACTTCTCACTTCAGCCATAAGTACAAATATTCTCTTTTATTAGTATGAGAAAATCTGGGTGCGCCTTTCATCATTTCATACTTTTCTAGAAGAAATTTTGTATGGAATTTCCCACATCTGCACATCTGGGATATCTATCTATCTATCTATCTATCTATCTATCTATCTATCTATCTATCTATCTATCTATCTATCTATCTATCTACCTACCTACCTACCTACCTACCTACCTACCTACCTACCTATCTATCTATACACACACACACATATACATACATACACATACACATACATACATACATACACACACATACAAACACACACATTCACACACACACACACACACACAACCAGGAAAAAGGATGTGAACGGATTCCAAACATAGTTGTTACCTGGTTTGAAATAAAATCCCTATTTCTTCTCACATTCCTGAATAGAACTAAATAATTTGAACTACCTAGATAATTTATTTCAGAGATATAGGAATGCAAAATAATCCAAGGGAGAGAAAGCTTTTCTTTGTGCTGTAAGAGTCTGATGCTGGAGAGTTTTATTTAAGCTTTTTCCAACTCCAGACATTTCATTTGTGAAAATAAAAGTAAAATATTCTCTAAAATATCAACTGGAGGAAGGAGTGAGTATCGATTAAATACCATTCACACTCTTTAAAAAAAAACATGCCTACCCATTCAATTTATATTAGTGGCATTTATCTGTCTATCTATCAGCCTTTGGCTTCATCTGTTTTTCCCTGTTTGTGTTTTGTGTGAAATTTCAAGAGATGAATCCCATTTTCTATTAATTCAATGGCTGTCATCTTGCATTACCTCATGCAGGCCGGATCACAACAATGAGATCTTAGGGTTTAAAATTAATAATATTGCGATACACCACTCAGTTATAGGGTAGTACTGATCCTTCTAAGACCAGCATGTGGTACCTGACCTGTGGTCTGTGGTTGTCAGATCTTCCTAGATGTAGCTGAAATAGCATAAATCCAGTTGCAAGCAGTCTATAATTGTTAACTTGAAAACTGGGTGGTTATCGCGAAAAAGAAACATTAATTTAATTTGGTGTTGAGATTTAACAAAGGGTTTTCCCCCCCCTCTATTTTTAAAACGAAAATACTTGGGAGGGAAAGCTTTGGGGAACTAGAGATTTGAATTTCTGAGTGGCATTTTCCACACCTACAAATACATACTGACAGATAAGTACATTGCACTGCAATTACCTTGCATACAATGTCAGCTAAAAGCTACATGTAAAATCAGAATCTCAGATTGCCAAGACACCAGGGAGCAGGCTATAGATTCCATTAACTATTAAAAGTTGAAATTAAATTTTATAGCTGCTAATTCAGAAGAGCCAAGGGGCACAGGAAAGTGGGAACAAAATTGGTGTTATGAGTAAATCATCAAAACTACTACAAATTCAGGAAGGAATAAAACACGCCTGGAGGAAAATAACATACAAGATCAAAAACGGCATCCTACTGAACGTTTACCATTGTTATTCAGGCTTGTTTCTTTTCATTTTTTTGGTTTTGTTTTTAACATTGAAACCAATAAGTTAGAGAAAATAGATGTTTTAACTGGAGAAAAGGCTATGGATGAGTAGGTGGCAATACAAAGAAATTCATCTATAGCTCAATTGCGTTTTAACAATATAGCAACATAAAGCTTATAAACTCTCAGGAGCCTTTCTGTGCTGTTTGTTTGCACAGAGCACTCTGAAAGATTTTTAAAAATATTGATAAGAATGCTAGCTTATACATAATACGAAGCAGCCTTCGGTAAGCAGCCGGCGAAATTTGTATACGAGGATCATTAAGGAGAGTTGCCAATTGTCAAATGAGTTTCAGACCAACCTGCTGAGTGTAAATGCAAATTTACCACCTTAGGAGCGGCCTCATTTTACAGCAATTGATTAATGTTTGAACAGGAGTCTGAGAAAAGAGAGAGAAAGACAAGGGGAAGAAGCAGAAGTTGGCTTTTGAAACCTTGCCGCCGATGCATCACTGCCTTCATCCAGGTGTCTTGGGGATCTCGTGCTGCCTTAGAGAGTCAATCCAGGTAACTTAAAAGTGCGATATAATCAGAAAGGATTTGGAAATAAAGTCTTTGCCTTGTCACATTAATGCGGCCCTATCAAGTGGCAGTTTATCAAGAGGCAGCTCACAAGGTTTTAATGAGCATGCTGCCTGTTCTTGTACAATACTAATTAATCCCATTTTTTCCACACTGGTGTGATTGCTTCATGAAACCCGCATTGTTTTATGCTCAGCAGCAAAGCGGGTTCTTGCTGATTAAATCTCCTTCCCCGTGCTGGAGCCTGACAACTGAATTATACCTTGCTCAAAATAATAATGGGTATCAGCTAATAAATACGGTTTAACACACACAAAACTATGCAGCCAAAATCACACTACAAAATAGGAGTTTGACTTATAGGCACAGCAGTGTTTCATTAAACATCTGTATTATAATTCACTGGTTTTCCAACTGATGTAATAACTTAATTGATGAGAACAAAGGCAAGCTTATTTATTCATCCAATTGCTTGCTTCTTGACTAACATTCCCCCCCCCCCCCAACCACCCCTCTTTTTTTTCTTCCCCTTTGGCATTATTGTGGAAATAAATATGCAATATCCTTTTTATAGAAGTCTAATTTAAGCCCTCGCCCTCCCCCATGGAGAAATCAACATCACAATCTGTTTCTGACAAGTTCTTGCTACAGAATAGCTAAGGCTCATTATGATAAGACAGCACTGTTTTGTTCACCTAATGCAGAAGCATTCCAGCAAAGGTGAAAAAGGAACTATGCTTCAGGCAGTTAATAAGGAATAATTGCCTGCAACTTCCCATTAAAAGATTCAGCAAAGGAAGAAAAAAAAAGAAAGAAGGAAGGAAGGAAGGAAAGAAGGAAGCAAAGTACGTGTATGCATATACATCCCTCCATTGTCCACCCAAATCTCCAGATTATTTCAGCTCGTTAAGATAAAAGGAAGTTCCATGAAGATAGTTAATGTTTCATAGCACTGTGGCAAGATAATCCGAAGGTCTTTAGAGACGGCCCCAATTTGGGCTGATGGTCATAAATTGATTAATATTCTGTTACAAAAATCAATAGCATGTGGAACATATCAAAGATTGGAATTTATCCCTTCGTGAAGAATTATGGATTGATTGTGCATGGGGTGCAACAATATATATGTATGTATGTATATATGTATGTATGTATGCATGTATTAGTGTGTGTGTGTGTGTGTATTTGATATTGAAAGACAGCAAGACTCAGGATGACAATCTTGGATCCCTGATACAGGATCCCTTATTGTTTTGTGAACTGGCTCTGTATTATTATAATGAAAAAAAAAGGTAGTATTGTGTTGTTAGTTGCAAAGTCGTTTCCGACCCATCGTGACCCATGGAGAATGTAGTATTGTATGTGGTCGCTATTCAGCAGTGTGTTTAAAATTTGGATTATCTTTTTCTACATCAAATGTTTTAGTTGTTTTTTTCCCTTTCAGTTTATTTTTATAATGCTCTTCTCTTTTTCGTTTCTTCTCCTCTTTACTGTGTATATCTTTTTTTTTTGTACATTAAAGCAATAAAAGGAAGGAAAGAAACACTGCGTGCAGCTTATCTGATGCTTTATTTTGAATAGATGGTAGATGGTAAATAATATTTTCCCTCCCAACTGATAAAGGGAAACAAATGTTGCCACACATTTATTTAAATAGTTTAAAGAATGTTCATGCCTCCCTTTTGTGTAAGAAGTAAAACAAAACCTAAGGACTATTCCTTTTGTGCTGTGTGTTTGCGAGGGCATAGTAAGTTTTAAGAGACCCTGCAAATTTTACTTTTTCATTTTTCTCCTTTTCTTTTGGAGCTTCTCCTTGTGGAAATGAATCATTCAGTTCTTCAGCAATTAGTGTCTTGCATACACACAAGCACACCACACACAAATACACACAACCTAACACCAAGTTTTTTTTTTGTAGCATAGAAAGAGGTTGAAGGCTCACCTATCTCCGTTATCTATAGTGACTACAAACAGTCCACAGATATCACAACACCATAAATCCACCTTAAAAAAAACATTTATTTATTTATCTAAAATATAGATGCCACCCATCTCAAAGCACAACTCTGAGTGGCTCACAGCACCAATAAAACCAAAAACATAAAAGCATAAAACTAAAAAACTGCTCATGGACTAGCCAGGAGTCATTTACCATGTTTTTTTGGAGTATAAGACACACTTTTTTCCCTCAAAAAAGAGGGTAAAAATCTGGGTGCATCTAATACACTGAATACAGCATTTTTGGCCTCCCCAAATCCCGCTCCCTTCCCAAAAATGGCTGTGCATAGCCTTTAGGAGACTTTCAAAGTGCTCCTGGGGACCGGGGAGGGCAGAAATGAGCAAAAAATGGGACTTTTTTTGCTCATTTTTGCCCCCCCCCCCAGCCCCTAGGAGCACTCTATAAGCCTCCTAAAGCCTCCTAAAGGCTATTTATGCCCTTTTTTGGACAAAAACTAGACACATTTTGCTGAAAAACAGGATGTTTTTGGGAGGTCTGCAGAGTACAAAAACTTTCTTTAAAAATTTGCCTCTTCAAAATCTTGGTCCATTTTATACTCCAGAGTGTCTTATACTCCAAAAAATACAGTAAATAGATAGGAATTGGTCTTTGAGAAGAAATTTGTCCTGCTATGTGGTGACAGTTGAAACAAAATTAGTTTGACATGAATCAGAGATAATGAAGAAGTCATCTAATGTTGCATTTAGTATATCGGTAGTTTTAAAAAATAGGCCAGCCCAAGGAACTCTTACAGAAAGTAAACTATTCTGGGGTGAAGTTTCCCCCCCCCCCCACTGACCAAATTTGGTGATCTGAACTAATTTGTATTGCTTAGTAAAAAGGATTTTCCATGCCATACACATGTGTGTGTAAACACACATATGTATATATTGACATACCAATATAAACAGTGAAATAGTCATTGGTAAACTTCCCAAATGATTAGCCTGCCTTCTGATTTCCCAGTGATAAATTTTCACTTCAGAAATGGTTGCCTCTATCAGACCAAATGGTAATTCAAATTAAGGTTGTCATGGAAACAGATAATTCAACGAGGGGAAGAAAATCTTAAATAAAGAGGGAATTATTTTTCCTGGCAAACTTTAAACTCTTATTTGTGTGCCTTATGCAACAAGTCCCAGTCAAGAATAGATTTGGACTCATGTTCTGCATTGTTTAAGAATCTCTACTTTTGCAGTTTGACAAGGCCTTCCTGGTTGGACATGCTCCAGAGAGCCAATAAAATAGAAAAAGCATACCTTAATGTTGACTGTAATAGTGATTTATAACAGGGCTAGCTTCAGATGCAATGAAAGGCAGTTTTGATTATTTATTCCTCTCTTTCCACCATGCCAACAGCACACTAGTCAGGCAAACAGGATAGAAAGGGACAAGACATTCCTAAATGTTAGCTCAGGATGTTGGCTCTTCCTCAGTATTTAATGGAAAGATTTCATCTTCTTTGTGTGGACAAGTAAACCTAAGAGAAAACCAATGTTTGCTATGTAGAATTGTGTAATATTTCTTGCATGGACAATCAAAAGGGAGGAAACGGTTGGAAGATGGGCAATCCACTTTTTATCTAACTATCATTCACACAAGATCTGTCCACTCTGGCATGTCTGACGTCCATCTCATCAAGATGATTCTAGAAGAAACCTTTCTATAAGGAAAACCTGTACAAGATGTTCTACAGGTGGCACATCCCACCCACAAGATCAGCTAAAATTAACAAAAAATTATTGCCACAATGTTGAAAATGTAATGCTACTCTATGTAAAATATAATATGCCCATCCAAATATAATGCTTTTGAGTTACATAGTTTACTCAAAGGCGTGTAATCTGTTCTGTGGATATGCATCCCTCTCAATTATATAAAACTTCTAGGAGATCATAAATGCATAGTATGTATTTCTTTTTCACACCTTTCATTAAATCCACAGACAGAAAGGATAAATTAATGGCTGAGCCCTCACTAAATGTGAAGGGATACAGAGATGGCCTTGAATATATGATTTAGCACCTCTTAGGAGAACATGAACTTAGCCAAGAAAAACAGGAAGGCATGAGAAAGAAACTCAAGCATGACCTGCCTTGACTCTCTTTGGTATAAGAATGAAGGAAAGAGAACTACTCTCAAGCTTTCAGTCTTCTTAAAAGCCTATATCAATAAGGCAGATATTCTAATATTTGTGACTTGGTTTATATTGAATGGGCTGATATCAGGCCATGTGTAGGAGCTGAGACTCTCTTCATGTAAAAACCCTCTTAGCTAAAAAGAAATTAATTCTATACAAGAAAGAAAATGGGATGGTAGTGTCCTGAAAATAGTTAGACTGTATAACTTCAAATTGAAGGCCAGTTGAAAAATGCTATTTAAGAATCTTCCACCATGAAAACTGCATGCTCCATATAAAATGTAAGCCCAACATAGAAAAATATTCTACCGAGTCCTCTGATAATTTCCTAAATGTAGAAAAAAGGGGTTTTTTTTAATATCATGAGAGCATTTAAATATGTGTTAATTCATCTGTATATTGAAATGTTACTGTAAGTCCGTCAAACACTTTAGAACATTTCTGCTGGAGGCTAAACTCAAAATGGTAAAGAAAAAAGTAATTAAATTGCCTGTATGAAGGTTTCACTACAATACTTATATCAAAGAGAGGAAGAGACACATGACACATACTTGGGCAACCTGGCAATCATGAAAGACAGTTACATTATTTTGGATACTTCTTAACACTACTAGAAGCACTAATAATGAAGCTAGAACTTATATCTTAGATATATAATGAGAAAGCAAGACTTATAGCTGTTTGGAAAATTGAAGGAAATCAAAGAGGCAGAAAGTTAGTATTAGAGATGAAATAAGTATGGACTTACCAGTCTTGGTGAAATGAGATATGCTGGGTCAAAAAAGAATGGGAAAAATGAATCTACAAGGAATCTGCAGGAATCAAAGTGCTTCTCAGTACCATTTATTGAAGAATATAAGTGCATATGTGTTACTACCTGAGGACTTTCTTTTTTTCTGGATGGCCATTGAGATGATCACTGAGATAAGAGTTGAATGGACCAAGTATTTCTCTGCCCTATTGTGATTGACTTTCTAACATTTCATGAAGAGTAATTTCAGCATTGCTCACACAAAAAGGTCTGTCTGTCGGTCTGTCTGTCTGTCTGATAATCAATCTATCGATCTATCTATCTATCTCTACCTACCTACCTACCTACCTACCTACCTACCTACCTACCTACCTACCTACCTTTCTATTTATCTATCCTATCTATCCTATCTATCTCTATCTTCTCTGTCTATCTATCCATCATCTAGCCATTTATCTATCCACCCATCCACCCACCCTCCTACTTACCTATCTACCTATCTATCATCTATCTATCTATATCATCTATCTATGTGTCTAGCAGGACCGAGACAGTACACTTTGTAAGTAGTGGATCCTGTTGTTTGGTAAACATTTACCTCTGATAACCACCAGGATCCTACCCTCCTGTCCTCCCAGAAAAAAAATAAAGACTTGGATTTTCCCAAAAGCATTGGGGTAGAATGAGACTGGAGCCCAATAAAGATGTTTGGGGGAGGGAGGGGAGGGAGGGGAGGGAGAAGATACAAAATTTAGAAGATTGGCTTTTGGGATTCTTGGTATATTGATAAATCTGGCATAATGAAACATAATTCTTAACACCTGCTCTTATTCAAGCTCACCAAAGTTTACGGAGGTGCAGTTCTGAATACTCCAAAATGCCCAGTGGACCAACTGTTATGATAGAATCTCTACTCTTCCTCCCTTAAGGAAGGAGAGACTGTGGTGAGATGTGGTTGTCTATGTTCCCAGGAAAACAGGAGAAGTCCAATGTGGGACATCTGAAAAGAGGGTGGATCAAGGAAGTCAAGGTAGTAGCCATTTTTTTGACAATGTCCTTCCCACCAAGAGAGCCCTGGGTCTTCTAGCTTCAAAAATGTCATACCATGGGTTATGTTACCTAGGAAACAGACTAAACCAAAACAGCATGGATATTTCACTACCGTTGTTTCACAAAAAAGATTCAGTGAAGTGAAGCAATGGACTAATGAATGTCTGGCAGTGTGTGTGTGTGTGTGTGTGTGTGTGTGTGTGTGTGTGTGAGAGAGAGAGAGAGAGAGAGAGAGAGAGAGAGAGAGAGAGAGAGAGAGAGAGAGAGAGAGAGAGAGAGATTGAACTGAACTCAAAGGAAACTTTATGTACTTAGATTGTCCTATCAGAAATATAATTTAATCTTCATAGTTTGGTCTTTCCTAAAAAGATACATTTATTTCTGTATTTCAATTTGAATAAAATATTTGAAGATATTGTTTTAATTATTAATTTTAAACACTTTTGCCTTTTATCATATCATGTTTCAAGCAGATATTGTCCCAAGCAAATATTGTCATATGTATTAACTAAAACACCCCAGATTTTCACTCTCTTTTTTGAGGGAAAAATGTGAGACTTATACTCCAAAAAATACAATATGTGCTGGACTTTTGGAGATAGTCAGAATAACAGAGTTGGAAGGGACCTTGGAGTTTGTCTAGTCTAGTCCAACCCTCTGCTCAAGCAGGAAACCCTATATCATTTCAAACAAATGGCTGTCCAATGTCTTCTTTAAAACTTCCAGTGTTGGCATTCACAACTTCTGGAGCAGTGGTGGGTTTCAAAAATTGTTCGAACCTACTCTGTGGGTGTGGCCTCCTTTGTGGGAGTGGCTTGCTGCCCATGTGACCAGATGGGAGTGGCTTGCTGCCCATGTGACCGGATATGAAGATGCCGACCACACTTGTCAGAACCACCTTAAATTACCTCACACACAGCACTGGCATGCATAAGAATATGATGTCAACTTGTTTTTTAAAAGGCATCTTTGGTTTGTGTTAAAACAACTTCAACACACGCAATGTTCTGATTGCACCAGAAATGCAGTAGTCATCCTTACCTTTCACAGAGGCACTGAGTTTTATAAATATGAGCATGATAGTGTAGAATAATCATATCCAAGGACCAGTGGTGAGTTTCAAAAAATTTTGGAACCTCTTCTGTAGGTGTGGCCTGCTTTCCGGGTCCACTGGTGGAACCTCTTCTAACCGGTTCGGTAGATTTGACGAACCAGTTCTACCGAATAGGTGCGAACTGGTAGGAACCCACCTCTGTTCTGGAGGTAAGTCATCCCACTGATTCATTGTTCTAATTGTCAGGAATTTTTTCCTTAGTTCTAGGTTGATTCTCTCCTTGATTAGTTTCCATCCATTGCTTCTTATCCTGCCTTCATGAACTTTGCAGAATAGATTGACTGCCTCTTCTTTGTGGCATCCCCTTACATATTGAAACACGGCTATCATGTCACCCCTAATTCTTCTTTTCATTAAACTAGGCATATCTAATTCCTGCAACTGTTCTTTGCCTGCTTTAGCCTCCAGTCCCCTAATCACCTTTGTTGCTCTTCTCTGCACTCTTTCTAGAGTCTCAACATCTTTTTCACATTTTGTGATTGCCAAAACTGGATGCGATATTCCAAGTGTGGTCTTATCAAGGAATTATGAAGTACTTCACATGATAGAGCCGAGGTGGCGCAGTGGTTAAATGCAGCACTGCAGGCTACTTCAGCTGACTGCAGTTCTGCAGTTCGGCTGTTCAAATCGCACCGGCTCAGGGTTGACTCAGCTTTCCATCCTTCCGAGATGGGTAAAATGAGGACCCGGATTGTTGTTGGGGGCAATATGCTGACTCTGTAAACCGCTTAGAGGGGGCTGAAAGCCTTATGAAGTGGTATATAAGTCTAACTGCTATTGCTATTGCTATCTTGATTCTATTTCTCTGTTAATGTAGCCTAGGATTGTGTTGGCTTTTCTGGCAGCTGCAGCACACTGCTGGCACTTATTTAAGTGATTGTCCACTAGGGTTCTCATAGTTACTACTGGTACTACTAAGCCAGATGTTATCTATTCTGTACTGTGTATTTAGTTTTCCTTATCTAAACATAGAACCTTACTTTTGTCACCACTGAATTTCATTTTGTTAGATAGGATCCCATGTTCAAGTCTGTTATGATTCTTTTATATAATATTGTTTTGTTATAAAGTGTCACTGAATTTGAACAGAATTGCGAAGTCATACTTGATTCTTTTATGTGGATAAATCATCCCAGTCTTAGATATCTCAGCTGAGGGAAGAAGCTGTGTGCAAAGGTAGTGTTTTCAATATGTAGGAAATTCTCCTCATCCTAGCTTTGGATGCAAATATTGACTATAAACCATTAGCTATGGAGAAGTGACTTCTAGTAGGAAAGGTGACCCTTTTCAAAGAAATACATTAATAGGATTTGTTTTCCATAGAAAAATAATGAAATAGAAATAATATTAATTGTAAAAAATATTACAGTAAATAGATTTGCTTGAAAGATCAGTATTTATCAAATTTAACAAACCGGTTTTGGCCCAGTGGTTAAAGCAGCAGGCTAGAAATGAGGAGGCTATGAATTCTAGTCCCCACCCCACCCCAGGCATGAAAACCAGTTGGGTATCTTTGGGCTAGTCATGCTCTCTCAACCCTAGGAAGGAGACAGTGGCAAACAACTTCTGAAATGTTGCCAAGAAAACTGCAAGGATGGTTCCAGACAATTGCCAGAAGTCAAAAACTGAGTCAAAAGAGTACACATACATGCAAAAACCCCACAAAAAACCAGACTATATACTTTACCTATGGAAATAAAATCCCAGCAGAAACTCTACCAATTTATCTGAAAAAACCCTAATTCCATGAGTTTGTTTTGAAGCCAATAAAGCTATCTGGGACTCTGGGAATTGCACTTGGATGCAATAGAACATCAGGAACTGTGAGTTAAAGCTGCAAAAGACTTCATGTGAGAGTACAAATAGCGTCACAGATTGGATGAAGAAGAAGAAGAAGCTGAAGAAAGTTCCAAATTCATGTTTTGCCACAGCTGTTGATATTTGCAAGGCTTCTTCAGCATATGCCACAATGTGCCATGAACTGTACTGTCACTTTGCCAAGATGTGATGGCACAAATAGACGGAAGGGTCATCTGAAATGGAAAGGAAATAAATGCATTAGGGATTGATAAAGGGCCAGAAATAAACTGATGCCAAAACAAAAGGATGTTGAAGAAGAAGAAGAAGAAGAAGAAGAAGAAGAAGAAGAGGAGGAGGAGGAGGAGGAGGAGGAGGAGGAGGAGGAGGAGGAGGAGGAGGAGGAGGAGGAGGAGGAGGAGGAGACGACGACTAAGTAGATAAGAAGACAGGGTTGCAAATTACCTCAGCCAGCAATAATTTCCATGATGCTTCAAAAAACTAAGCAAACATATGGCCTGAGGCTTTCAATTAAATAATGATTTACTTATTTACAGTACATATAACCTCTATAACCTCCAACCGAAAAAATATTTATGCATTAAAACCTTAACTGATTTATCTGAAATTTGCCAGGTCTGACCTCCTGAAAAAGGTCAAACTTTGCCCGCAAATTTAATCCAGTTGTGCCAAAAAATGAAACAACTTCTTGACAACTTCCTTTCCTAAAAACAAAATAAAATGCAATATAAAATAAAATGTAAAGGTGGCTTACCACAATTCCTTCTCCCTTTATCTGTTTGGTATTGGGTACATTTTGTCCTCTCCTTAGCTTTTTACACTCCTGTCAAATGCACAGAAAATGTTATAGATGTCTGATGATATACCGTGATAGTCTGTGGAAAATATGGACATTAAGATTTAGATGCTTTGTGAAATTGGTTGGCTTTACTCTATTGTATGCACATCTCTATAGAAGACTTAAGGAAGATGGAAGAGTCAGATGGGCAAAGGAAGACTAAAGATATGTTGGTTCGAGAACAACCTGTTCAGTCACACCAAAGGCGGCCTCCTATTATGGCTAGCTAACTGCATGGATGAACATTTCATTCCTGAACATTTCTTCTTAAAAATACATTTAGCAAACCCTGGGTGAGAAACAAGACATATGATCTTTGCAGAAGAGATCAGGTTCCATTATAAACCTGGGCACTTACTCATTATCCCGCCCCCAAAATGTACTTCCTAAAGGATCGAAGGGATCATTTGTATCTACATAAAATGTGCCTTTGTAACTGTGTAGTTATAGACACAAATTTAGAATTAATTACTAATGTAGATTGAAAACTAGTACACGTGGAAAAAACTTGTGTGCTCGCTCATTGAGATGGCCAGAGGCTAAAAACTGATGAGCATGTTCAAGATTGCTGTTCATCATCACCCTATGGAATTCTGTATCTTGAACAGAGACTTAGATGGGACAGCACTTCAAATGAAGAACATGTTTATATACAAGAGTGTCCTTTGATAACTCTTCAAGCAGTAAACATAGGCACAAAAGGCTACGATCTAATGGAGTTTGCATGCATTCAGATACAGCATGATTTACACATGGAAATAAATAATTTATTGGCAACAAACTGCAGAAGGTAAATAAAACATTATAAGGGTATAGAGTTCCCACAGTCTCTTTTTAAAATTGTAATGGAATTATTAGACCTATCAAAAAGATATTTTTTTAAAGTCGCAATTCCAGAAATTATGACATGTGGTCATAGCATACAAATAACCAAGGCTACTTATGTATGAGTAAATTATTTGTACTTAGTGACATTTTTAATAGATTTTTAAAATGTGAGTAGATTTGTATAGGAACTCCCTTGCCATCTACACTGATCTGGATGTAAGGACCACTAAGGAAAGAAAAGCACACAGAGATGGTTCTATCAACAGATACATGGCTGTCCTTGTATGGTCTATGAATATATTCAGAGGTGGGCTTCTTATAATTTAACAACCCATTTGCCTAGTGTGGAACCAAAAATGGGAGTACATGCCGCTTGAAACACACAGTGATTTCCTGCGGGCGGCTTCCAGCAAACCTTCTTGGGCAACAGAGCGGGTGAGTAGAGCGGGTGAGGCATGGAAATCAGCTGGGTTGTGTGAGTGGGACAAGGAAGCAGAGAGTGAGATATATAGGACAGGATAGCACTGGGCAGGTGAGTGGGCCCAGCTGGTGGGCAGAACTACTGGTTCACCCAAACCTGGGGTTTCTTTGAAGAGTAACTTTTGAACAGGCCAGGGTCATGGTTGCCCCAAAGATGCTCCCCCCCCCAAAAAAAGGCAACTGGACTTTGAGTGGAACTGAAGAGGCATCTTGAATGAGAAACAAAACGGCTTCAAGGAAAATCAAAATCCAGTTGCCTTTTGAAAGAAGCGCCTTTGGGACAATAGGCCCAGAAGTGGGTTCCTACTAGTTTGGCCCGGTTCGGCCAAGTAGGTAGTAACTCGGCCTGCCACGCTCACAAACTGGTTTTCTCGGTGGCACCTATGGTGGCGCCATCTTGTTTTTTGCTTCTGTGTATGCACTGAAGCATTTTTTTAGTACTGCGTATGTGCACGTAGCGCGCCCCTGACAGAACCGGCAGTATCAGCAGCTGGAACTGACCCCTGAACAGGCCTTATGGTTATGATAGACAGGACAAAACAGTTTTTATGGTCTTCTTTCTCTTCCCTGTCCACCAAGACACAGGTTTGGTAACTTCCCCATTTTCATACCTGAGTATTATTAGGATAACTACTAAAGGGGGTGGGGAGACAAAAACTGCTTTAATCCAGGCTGATGTGTGACTTTGCATAGCACTTTGAATATTATTAAGTGTTTGAATTCCTTCCTGTGTCTTTTTTAGCCTCCATGAGTGTCTTTCTCTTTGGCTGACAGCCTCTGCAGGACCAAATTGACAGCTCTTTAAAGCAGCCTGACGAAAAGCAGCATTAATTAAGTCATTGCCGGACTGTAATTGTGTTAAGAAGTAAAAATCTAATATGAGAAAAGGTTAGTGAGTCCTCTCTTGTGTCAGATTTTCTACTCTCTATGAATATTAATGCCCTTAATGAAGACAATCTTTGCCTCATCAAGCCGAAGCTCGGTATTCAGGTGCCAAATCTCAGTGCCATTGATTTGTTTTTAAAGAACAAATATGTCAACGGAGAGTGACTGTCCTATTCCTTATCAACATCATAGAGAAGGCTTTTGTATTCCTGGAGTTTATAGACTTTTTTTTTTGGTATATGCTTTAAACAAGCAGCCTGTGTAATGGGAAGGATAGAAGAAGAAGAGAAAACATATGGGTGGGTGAGTTGGAAATCGTGCACAAATAAACTTTTGGAATGTGTTAAGAAATGTTAACAATTGTTGCAGTCCTTTGTTAGTGCTTCCTGGGTTCTTATAAGGGGTTATAGCTCTTGGTGTTAAACTGATGAATGCTGAGTGATCTACAAGATTTAGTGAAGAACTTTCTGATAGCTAATAACAAATTTTCCTGGTTATCTTTCCTCCTGGGAGTCTCAGAATCAATTATGACTCTTTTTGAAAAAAAAATAAGTTTCTCTATCTGGAAAATAGGGATCATTGAGTTGGTTGGCGCAATTGGTTACAAGAACATTCATGGGGTACAGCCAAAAATGCCAAGGTGGCACTCATGATAGCACATTTGAAACTGTGCCAAAGATCCACATAGAAACAGGTGGAATTTCAGTCAAACTGTTGTTGGCTATCTTGGCTATTTGGATCCTGCAGACACCTCTGAGTGTCAATTCTCAGTCCTACTAAAATTAGAGTGGAAATAACAGAAATGAAATTGTGTGTGTGTGTGTGTGTGTGTACTCTGTGTGTGTGTGTGTGTGTGTTTGTGTGTGTGTGTGTATTTGTTTTCGTAGATTTTCACGGGTGTAGGTATGCTTGTCTTGTTGTATTTGGGTTTTTTCCCATGGAAGATTGAGATTGTCTTGGCAATGTTTTGGCAAGATCCCACTCGCCATCTTCATCATCTGGTGTTTTCGGCTTAGTGCTTCTGCGAGTAAGGCGTGGTCAGAGCTGCTGTCTCTCTATAAATCTTGGTGGGAGTGTGTGGAGTGCTGGCTTTGTTGCTGTAAGTGGTTGATTGGCTGTGTAGTTGCATCCTGATTGGTAGATGGAGTTGATGTTTGTATATTGGTCGTCTGTTTCATAACATCCTATGTGGCTGAAGTGCTGGCTCTGTGTCCATTGTTCTTTTGTGTTGTAATGACCTGGGTATTGGGTGGGGCTCATTTGTTGACTAGGGCTGGTTTCCAGATGTCTGGTAGGTGGGAGGTATCATCATGTTTATTCATGTTGTGGGGGTGTTTTTCTATTTCGATGGCTTCGATAACAACAGTCACACAGCCAGCACAGCCACACAGGATGATACGAAACAGACAACTAATCTACAAACATCACCTCCATCTACCAATCAGGATGCAACTACAAAGCCACTCAACCCACTTACAGCAACAAAGCCAGCACTCCACACACCCCATCAAGATTTATAGAGAGACGGCAGCTCTGACCATGCCTTACTTGCAGAAGCACAAAGCCGAAAACACCAGCCTGAAGATGGCGAGTGGGACCTCGCCGAAACGTTGCCAAGACAATCTCAATCTTACACGGGAAAAGACTCGAATACAAAAAGACCAGCATGTATGTATGTATGTATGTATGTATGTATGTATGTATGTATGTATGTATGTATATAATATTTTGTAGCAATAAATAACATTTCTACACTATCTTAGTTAACTTCTGCTTATTATTTTATCTAACACACATGTTCATCACCTGTGTAAGCACATATATTTGGTAGAAATCATGGGCCATTTTCTCTATCAGTTCTTTGCCTCCTAAAATAAGCAAAAGTGACTGCAATTCAGAGCCAAAGTGAAAAAAAAAATTGAAATGAATTCATATTCATTTTCCTTGATTGTTAGCATCTGTAGTACCCCAAAGGACAGACCAGGGAACTATGACTTAATTTATTAGACATTTTAGTTTTATTCTAAAGAAATCACAAGACCTGTGAATTTGATCACAGGCAACAATATTTGGGGAAAGTGAGGTTAATATTTTTCCTATTCTCAAACCTGCATTTGTCATACTGTAGATTTTCTTTCCATTATAAAGAAATTTATGCAATATTTTATGCTGTACTGGTATCTCAGTATTTCAGGTTAGCTAGGATTCTATTGTTTGACTGGGATACGGCTGTAATTGTGTTAAATTTTAAAGGATTCTGTAGAACATTTAGTTTATGAGGTATTTTATAAAGACAAGAAAGAAAAGCTGGGATTATTTCATTAAGGAAGCTACTGTGAGAAATGGATTACCTCTCCTCACCTAATGGCTGCCTCTGAATTATCTGGAACATTCCATCATAATTCAACACATCCTTTCCAAAACCTGGGCGGAAAAACAGTGGTTTAACAAGTTTCCTGAAAGTCACTATCCTGATCTGGATAACATAAGGAAAGAAGAGAAGTCATAACAGAGAAGGCTGTTACTGAAATGTGGAAAACCAGGGAGATGGCAGATCACGACAGAGATGACTGTATAATACAAGAGAGGTCATTCACTTACTTGCAATTCAATCAGCAGAAGAGAATGTCAAGTTCTTTCCAACAGTTGACACCCCAGAAAGCAAGACTCTCACACAGAGTAGTAGGTATATTGCAAAGGGGGAAAGAGTGAGGTTATTAAATCCTGGAAACTTGATATGCGTATCCTGAACATTGTCAATCACCAAATACATCAAGGCAGAGACTCTTTATTGTCCTTGATCTGTCCAATGGAGTCTTGGTTTAATGGAGAGGAGGCTACAGTAATTGCATTGCTCAAAAATATCCATCAGCAAGTCAGCAAGGATTGGCAAACAGTCTTTCAGAGGAATATTTATCAACACGAACCTTATCTCACTTGGCGAGCTGCCATATAACTACTTTCCAAATGCAGGGCAAGGCAACACTTGGCACAGAGTCTCTTATAATCACAGACATAATGTTCCCTCTTGAAATGACTGAAGGAATGAATTGTTTCCTGCAAAAGCCCATTCCTCGTTCGCTCCTCTTTTGTTTCCTATGGGAGGGGCGAATCACTTCCAAGGTGTGGCTTTACTCCCAAGTTGACCCAGTTTTCTTAGATGTTCGTGTCTTCTGGCAGCTCTGCTCGTGCACATACTGGGAATATGCTCCAGCTGTTCCTCTGCCTCACTGCTGCCTATCTCCCTCGCTGCCTCTGACACAGAGCCCTTGTCTGAGCTTTCCTCAGCCCCCAGGACTGGCCCATATTCCTCCTCAACCTCCTCACTGTCTGACTCTGCTGCCAGTGCCACTGGCCGCCAGTGGGCTACAACACTCTCTTTTTACAACCATGTAATCCTTCCACTTCCAAGGTCAGAGAATTACATAGCAAAGAATTTCCCTGAGTTTTTCTTCTTTGAAGTAACATTTGAAAGAAAATTCTTTTTCACCTAATTAAACAAGAACCAATAAAAATAAATGCAGGAGAATTCATGATTGATTGCCTTAATTTTTTTTTTCTGTTCAGTTGTGTCTGATTTCTCAGAGGCTGGTCTGGACGAATCCATGGTATTTGCTTGGCAAGGTTTTTGAGAAGTGGTTTGCCATTGCCTCCTTCCCAGAGCTGAGAGAGAGGAGATGGGCTCATGTCATCCATCTGGCTTTATGCCTAAGTGTTCTGACCCCCTCCTCCATCCAGTAATGAATGTCGAGACAAGCTTAACTGGAATGTACTTTAATTAGCAAGATACCCAAACCTCGGTGGCTGAACGCCAAGCAGAACAAACAGATAAGGACCTTGGCAGCAACTCAGACAAACTCAGGCAGCAATAAACACAGATAAGGCTTGGCAGCAATCCAACCTGCCAAGCTCTCAGTACTGTCCTCCAACATTCAATCCTGCGTTGACTTCTACAAAGAGGGCCATGTGCACAAGTAGCTTTTATAGTCTGGAGAGGAGCCTAATGACCACCAGCTGAGTGCAATCACTTCCTGTAATTGTGTAATTGTTCTTGACGCCTAGTAGCTCTTCGATGGCATCCAGGAACAACTCACTGCTGGCCTCCGGCTCACTCTTCCTTGTCTCCTCCCCACTGGTCCAAGGCTCAAGTGCCTCCTGGTGGCCAACCAGTCTCTCTGCGCCGTGCTCGGAGTCGGAACCCTGTCCAGGGTTTGCCAGATCCTCCAGATCCGACTCAGAGGGCCCCTCGCTGTTGGAGTCTGGTGGCACCTCCAACGGCACCTGCTGGGCCACAACACCTAAGGTAAGACTAGAACTCACCATCTCCTGGTGTCTTGCCCAATGCCTTAACTATAAAAATCCTTACAGTAATATACAAAGTTTAAAAGATGGAGAGAGCTCTCAACCAGACTTTACTTGAAAAAGGCAATCATGGAGATATTATAGACTCTGAACTTTCTTTCTTTCTCTCACTCAATCATTCATTCATTTCCACTTTTATTATTATTTTAATAAATAATTCAAGGTGTCAGGGTTCCAAATAGCATCCAAAATTAAATCAGAGTCCGAGGCAAAGTATTGTTCAAAGTTCCAATTTATTAAGAGAGCCATGTTGGCACATCTGGGAAAACCCGAATCTGAAAGTTTCCTGGTTTTTCCCACCCAGTTGAAAGTTCAAGATCTTGCCCACACACCCACAAGTCCATCACATGGTCCAATCTTCCACTGCCAGGCTGGCAGTTTCACTGATCCAGTTCCAGTCAGGTGCAGAGGTGCAAAGACAAAGGATGACCTTGGCTTTCTAGAAAGAATTTTGTTATGGCTACATATCATCTAACTCTATACAATCCCCCCTCCCATTTTCCCACAATAGAAAATGCTTAGTAGAATAATAGAAAGTGTGGCAGGCCAAAGATCCAAAAGAAAAGATGGCTGCAGGCCTGACACAAGGCAGCAAACATACCTAATATCCTTTCTCGTCCTCTTTTCCCAACAACTGCAAACCTGTGGGGTGAGGTGGGCTGAGACGGAGTGACTGGACCAAAGTCACCCAGCTGGTTTTCTGCCAGTTGCCTCCCAGTTTCCATCCATTAACCATGAGACCAAACTGGCTTTCATTCTGAACCAGGTAGAGTTTTAAAAGTAATTAACCAGTACCTTGAATTCTACTTACTGTAGGAGCTAACCTGCAACAGATGTAGCTCTTACAGTAGCAGTTTCAAATTAAATTAAAAAAAATAAAGATAAAATAATTAAAGTTTATCTAGAAGAATATAAAAATATTATGAAATATAAAGATTTGGGGATATTAGTTGTGGGACTTTAATGAAAAGAATGAAATTGTAGTACAATGCCTGAAAATATTGCTGATAACCAAATTAGGCCAATGTTAACACAAAAATCTCCCTAACATTTTTCTTCTTCTGCAATCAATGATGGAATGGCTCATTGGTTAGTAGCAAGGATACATTTATCATGTAGAGCCATATTATATAGTAGGGTGGCAGCTTGTTGGCCTACAATTCCCAGAATCTTTTTCCATCGGCCACATAAGCTAAGTCTAATAAAAGGATAAAAGAGTAGTAGAGACATCATATGACCAGTCATTAGGATCCATTTACTCAATCAAACCTATATACATTCAGGTTAATATAGATTATTCATATCCATACACACACACACACACACACACACACACACACACACACACACACAAACAGTCACTAGAAGTTGACCATGGCATGAGGATGTAATTTAACTCAATCTCAATAAAATAACAGAGTTGGAAGGGACCTTGGAGGTCTTCTAGTCCAACCTCCTGCTCAAGCAGGACACCCTACACCATTTTAGACAAATGGTTGTCCAACCTCTTCTTAAAAGTCTCCAGTGTTGGCACATTCACAACTTCTGGAGGCAAGTTATTCCACTGATTAATTGTTCTGTCTTATTTTTTACTCCCATGAACTACTTGGTATATATTGATATATTACAAATAGGTAGTATTTGAAATCATAAGAACAAAGTGGACAAGGACTGAAGAGGCATGTATAGGATGCCTATCATTAAATACAAAAGTCATATTGAAATCAAAATTGTGTTTACATCCAGTCGTTATAGAGTTTGCATTTAAGAGTTTGTATCCAGTAGTTTGTATTCAAGGGATTACCAATAGTACCATCACTGTCTAATGCCATTGGGTGACTTTCTTGCTACCTCACATAATTATTTTATATACTGTATGTTGATTTCCAGAGGAAGTCACTTTGCACTTTCATCTGCCAATTATCAAAGGAAGAAAAGTCATTATATTTAAGCATGTGTGAAACAGTCAAAAGTATTCGTTTGATAACCAAGCTTTTTTTTTTCATATAGAGATGTGTTCTATTTATAACATTGATTTTTTTTTTTTGCTTTTATCACATGATAAGCATGTGGGTGCATCTCCCATGTTATGCAATATATTCATGAGCTATTTTCTGTTCGTGAACATGCAGAAGTTTCCAGATGTATATCTCACCTCTCTCTTCCTGTACAAACTAGAAATCAGCAGTAGCTGCTGTGTGAGATCATCTTCTCAGTTAAATGTATTTTCTTCTCACCTACAAAACATTGTAGCAATGATATTCCAGAAAGATTTCATTTGCTTCTACTTAATGTTCACGTTCTACTTAATTTTCAGAAAACGAAGAAAAGTAAGATCCTGGCATCTGACCCTCTGAATTTCTGGCAAATAGATGGGGAAGAAATGGAGGTAGTGACAGATTTTATTTTCCTGGGCTCCAAGATCACTGCAGATGGGGACAGCAGTCAAGAAATTAAAAGATGCCTGCTCCTGGGGAGGAAACCTAGTGCAAATCTAGACAGCATACTAAAAAGCAGAGACATCACCCTGCCAACAAAAGTGCATATGGTTTTCCCAGTTGCTGTGAAAGTTGGACCTTAAGAAAGAATGAGCGGCAAAGAATTGAGGCCTTTGAACTATGGTGCTTGAGAAGACTCCTGTGAGTCCCTTGGACTGCAAGGTGATCAAACTGGTAAGTCCTAGAGAAGATCAACCCTGACCGCTCTTTAGAAGGCCAGATCCTGAAGATGAAGCTCAAATACTTTGGCTACCTAATGAGAAGGAAGGTCTCACTGGAGAAGAACCTAATACTGGGAAAGATTGAGGGCAAAAGAAGAAGGGGACAACAGAGAACGAGGTGGCTGGATGGAGTCACTGAAGCAGTAGGCGTGAGCTTAAATGGACTCCAGAGCGGGCTTCCTGGGGGCGTGGCCTGTTGCCGAGGAGGGCTCCACCGAGCTCCTCAGAGACCTGGTCTGTATATCTAAATAAGATCATAGATAGCACCCCTTTTTGGCTAAGAAAGGGGCAGGGAGGATAGCTCCGTAGACTAGGGTCTATTCGTAAGCCACAGCCTTTTTTTTTTTGGGCTGTGGAAGAGATTAGATCCAGCCGAAGCGGAGCTTTTATCTCCGGCCAGTTCTTCTCAGCTGCCTTTTTTTTTTTGGCAGCCCCAGACAGGCTAGCCCCCCCCAGGACAAAACAAAGTTTTTTCAAGCTAGAATTGATATGGGAGGGTACCACCCCTGTGAGATTTATGCTTTTATTACTATCTTAAATACCAGCTCCATTCGTCTTAAAGACTTCTTTGTTTAAATAGACTTCAAAATGGCGATTTCTCTCCGTGGATGATTACTGGATGTACTTAGCCGGGTTTATCTTCCTGCAGACTGCTCCTTAACAAAATAAACTCTTTTTCTTTGGAAATAGAGGGGAGTGAAGCGCTGCTTACTTGTTTATTTATTATGGCACCCAGATCAAAGAAGCGTCTTGCTACAAATGTATCTAAGGAATTTAAAGAATCTTTTCTGGAAACACAGCCTTTGTCTCCTACGCCCTCTACTGGAGAAGTTTTAACACAGGAATATCTCTTTAAAATGTTTAATGCCTTTAAACAAGAAATTCAGGAATTTGTATTGCAACTTTATGATGATTTAAAATCTAAAGTTAATCAAATGAAGGCGAATACGTTTGCAGCCGTGTCTGCCCTCTCAGATTACTCTGCTGAAATAGAGAACAAATTGGAAAGTCTGGAGAAGGCTAATTTTAATTTGACTACCAATATTCAAATTTTACAAGAAAAAATTAGAAATAACGAAGATCAGCTTATGATGTTAAATTTTAACAGGAAGGCATCTGCAATTAGAGTCAGAGGATTCCGTGAAAAGGAGCAAGAGGATTTGAAACAGACCTTTGCTGAAGCCTTCAGCCATGCGCTGGGAAGCCCGGGACTTAACTTTGATTGGCAGATTCGGAAAATCTATCGCCAGAACTCATTGATAGCGGAACAGCGACAACTCCCGAGGGACATAATTATACATTTTTCCACAAAAGAAGCTAGAAATGCGATTGTGCAAAAGTTTCATAATAACGGTTTTCGAGTTGAAGGCCAGGACCTGATTGTTTTCAAAGATATTCCTTTTCAGATGTTGAAGGCAAGAAGGAATTACACCTTTTTAACTAAGGAGCTTAGGAATCAACAGATTCGATACAGATGGGAGGCCCCTGCCGGTATTACAGTTACATTTGAGAATCAAAGATTTCGTCTTAACTCTGTTTCGGAGGCTCAAGATTTCTATTGTAGGATTCTGAAGGCGGGTCTTCCTGACGCGCTTGGAAGAGAGGAGAGACAAGCGGAAGGAGAAAGCAAACGGCTGGTCATGCGGCTGCAAGATGGAGGGGGCAGCCCCTCCTCCCTCAGAGAAGCAGAAGAACGCAGATCGAGAATTTAGATACCTCAAAAGACTTCCTAAAGTTGAGGACTGAATGGGGGTTTGAGACCTCTCTCCGGTAGAAAAAGTGGACTAATTTTTATCAGAAGGGAAAGCTGGGTGAAACTACTTTGAGCTAGATTCTAAAGTAACGTTAGCATAAATTTGATAGTGGTTAAAAGAATGCGGAACGATTTATGTTGTTTAAACTTTGTTAGATGGGACTATTTTAAAATAGAAGGTTAACTGACTCTTGCTGAAAGTATTATTTGAATATGATCCATGCTACTTAACTTTTATTTGAAGGGAAAGTTGGTTGTAATAGTTCTGAGTTACTTTTTAAATAAACGCTAGTATAAATTTGATAGTGGTAAATATCAGACAAGCAAGAGATGAGGGTAAAATGCATGTGGAATGAACTACGTTATTTGTGGTAAATATCAGACAAGCAAGGGAAGAGGGCAAAATCTACGTTGTTTAAAGCTTATTAGAACAGGAAGCCGCCTGGGAAGATAACTGTAAAAAGAATGCAGAATGACTTATGTTGTTTAAACTCTGTTAGAAGGGACTACCTTAAAATAGAAGGTTAACTGACTCTTGCTGAAAGTATTATTGGAATATGTGGAATGATTCATGCTACAATTCACTCTGAGTTATATTTTAAACAAATGCTAGTATAAATTTGATAGTGGTAAATATCAGACAAGTGAGGGATGAAGGTAAAATGAATGTGGAATGAACTAAGTTATTTATTATTTTGAATTACTGTTTGAAAAAGGGGTAAAGAAAGATTATTTACGTTGTTTAAATTTTACTAGAAGGGAAAGTTTGATTACTTGTCTGTAAAGTTATATTTGAATATATGGCATGAACCACGCTGCTTAAATTTTATTGGAAGGGATCATGAGGTTTAGGAAGGGAACGGGAGAGTCTACAGAAGGTTGGGGTAAATAGCAAAGAAGTAAGAGACGAGAATAAAATATAGATAGAATGATTTATACTATTTAAGCATAGATAAAGATGGGGGGCTGAGATCAATACAAGAGTGGTTTCTTTTTCTTTTCTTTTTTTTCTTTTCTCTTTTCTTTTTTTCCTTTTTTTTTTTTCCTTTCTCTGCTTTTCTTTTCTTTTGATATATACTTTTATTTTTTAATTCATATGTATACAAGATATTTTAGACAGAAGGTAGTGCCAGGTGTGGGCCCTGGGAAGTCGGGAGGATTAGGGATGGGGATTGTGGGGGGTGGGGTGGGGGGGTGTTAACATAGTTTTAATAAGAACAAGAATGTATTTATATACGGTGGTTCTTTTTTTTTAATCATTATTATTATTATTTTTTCCTTGGTTCATTTTACTTTTATCAGATCAAACAACACTCGAATAAAGGCATACACCAAGGAGGGAGGTAGAGGGAAAGAAGAGGGAGGAGTAAGGAAGGAGTAAGGGGAAGGTAAGGAGGGTGTCCGGGGAGTAAGGGGAGAAGGAAGGATTGAGGGGAAAGGGAAGTAGGAGGGGAGTGTTAGAGGGAGAAAGGAAAGTTGGAGGGGGTAGATGGGGTGTATGGAGGATGCAAGGGTGGGGTTGTGAATGATGAGTTGTGTTTTCTCTTTACTTGTTCGTTTTATTCCCTTTTTCTTTGTTTTTCTTTTTTTTCTTTTTTTTTATATAGTAAATACCCTGTATATAAATGATTGCAAATGGAATGTGAAAATTGAATAAAATATTTTATGAAGGAAATGGACTCCAGAGGATGGTAGAGGACAGGAAGGCCTGGAGAAATGTTGTCCATGGAGCTGCAATGAGTCAGACATGACTTTGCAAATAACAACAACAACAAAATATTCATGTTCATGTGTTCAACAAAGGATGAAAAAGAGAAAATTGACCTGGGAAGATATTGGATTGATGGCCTGTAAGCTCAACCCCAAAGTTCCTCCTTCTGAAGCAAAATAAGCACCTTGAACACAGTGCCAAGGAAGTGCCTTCCCATTGGGGACTCCACCTCTGTGGCTGAAGATGTTTGGTATAGAATAAATAGGAAGTTCAATAGCAAAATGAGAGAAATTTAAAAGGTGGGGAAATGAAGCTTGCTATAGGATTGACCTGCCTCCTTTTCTCCAATTAATTTAATTGGGAATTTTGGTTTACTTAGCATTTTCCTTCTATAGGTCTGAAAGCATTTTATATGACAATGTAAATGCCAATATCCTTATTCTGCAGATTGGAGAAGAGGGGCAGAAAAGGTTAAATGAGTTGCCGAAGGTCAGAACATTTGATGTTGGACTCGCAAATGGTGGGGAGGCAACAGATACTCATAGTTTAACATTGTTTTAAATGTTGTTCTAGGGAACCCTCCTAAGATCCTGTGGTGAGAACAACTGTCATAATATAGTTTGTTTGCTTTTGCATTAGTCTGCTATATTAACCTAACCCCACTGGCATTTGTAAACCATGTTTTTGTCATGCCTGAGCCCAATCAATCATATATAATCAGTAAACTGTATTTTTTTTTAAAAAAAATCAAACAAAGAAAAAAAAAAACCAACAAAAGGCACACTACTTGAACTGGGTCAGGATTGATAATGGCAGGCAATCACAAATTAACAGATAGGCAGCTGCCCAGCAAATTAGCACTTTTTTGTTGTGGAATAGGCCTGCTATAGTGGCCGCTGGCAGGGCAGATGCGTCCCATGCAGGCTACGCCCACCCCGGCTCCACAAAGACAAAAAAAGCATCATTGTTAGGTAAGCTCCCCATTGGGAGAGCGAGTGCGTTCAGAGAAGCGTTGTGAGAGCTGTGTTGGAGAACACACAAACCAGCATACAGAGACACTGCAGTTTAAATAGGCTTTTACTTTCCTGGAAATAGAGGTATCAGAGTCCATCACACAGTCCAAGTCATACACGGATAAGACAGTCAGTCATCAATGTCTTTCAGTTAAGGGATAATCCAAATAAGATAGTCCATAATCATAAAAAAAGCCCGGTACTCAAAAGTTTGCTAGCAGTTGCAAAACTTACAATAGCTCACGGCACTTTCTAACAGCCAGCTTCCAAAACACTCAGATCAGATCACCCCAGCATCTAACAAAAAGAGAGCTAACAGTCATTCTGGCTCCCTCTTATGGACGATTGAAGAAAACAGCAACAAATCACATTTTACTGTATGATTTAAAGAAACAGGTATAACATTGTTACATGATTTATATATTGCCAACCCAACCGTTATATTCCTAACAATCATGATACGTCGCAATACATCATGTGACACAATCAAGTTTGACACCTGTGCTATAGTATGTAGACCCATGTGACAGATGCTGAGCTTAAGGTTTGAAATGTATGAATATGCACCTTAGAATTTTCGCTACAATGTCATGCAAAATTTAGAGGGTTGGGGACCATTACTCTAGATCCATGATGGTGAACCTATGGCATGCATGCCACAGGTGGCATGCAGCACCCTCTCTGTGGGCACATGTGCTGTTGCCTTAGTTCAGCTCCACCGCGCATGTGCGAGTGCCTCCCACCAGTCAGCTGGTCATTAGGTCTCTGCCATGCATGTGCAGGAGGGAGGGGTGCAAGTGCAAAGACCACACATGCAGGGTACATGCAAGGGGATGTGTGCATGCTCATGGGGCACGCATGCACAGGGGCCACACACGTGTTGCATTTTGGGGGCTTGGGCACATGCTTTGGGCACTCAGTCCTGAAAACGTTAACCATCACTGCTCTAGATTCTAGAAGACTGTTTTACAGGTTTTTTTTAATGAACAGCTAGGGGAACTTGGTATGTTTAGCCTAACAATGAGAAGGCTTAGGTGTGACTATAGTAGCCATCTTCCAATACTTGAAGGACCATCCCAGGAAAGAGGCCATCCACCCTGAAGGCAGGTAAGAAGCAAAGGGTGGAAGCTCATTAAAGGGAGATCCAACCTGGAACTAAGGAAAAATTTCATGACAGTGAGAACAATTATTCAGTGGAACAGCTTGCCTCTGAAGTTGCAGGTGCTCCATTGCTGGAGGTTTTCAGGAAAAGATTGGACAACTATTTGTCTGGGATGGAATATGGAGTCCTGCCCTGGGCAGTGGGTTGGGCAAGAAGACCTCCAAGGTCACTTCCAGTCCTATGATTCTATAACAATGGTCTTCAAACTTGTCGACTTTAAGACTTGTGGACTTCAACTGCCATAATTCTGGGAGTTGAAATCCACAAGTCCTAAAGTTGACAAGTTTGGGGACCCCTGTTCCATGACAAAAAGCCTCTTTTACTTTTGCAGTCTAAATGATGGTGGAGAAAGCTATACGATTTCAGAGAGGAAGATTTCAAACCTGACAGATGAATTGCAATTTTGATTGCTTTTCCATATACCAGGATTCTTATAAATAAAACAAGGCAAAGATATAGAAGATCAGAAAGAAATGTTCCATTCCAGCTCATTCTCTAATATTTATACTGTCTCGTGACAGAACATTTTGGTTTTTTTTTTAACATAAAAGATTATTAAAAAAATATGGCTACCTCATCAAAGGACTTGAGCAGATTTTGGCATTCAAATCTTCTCTGATACGAAGTATTTTGTTTATTTTGGAGACTAAGGCTGGCAGGGTCTATTAGTCAGGTTGGCTATATCCTAATTGCGTGATCAAAGGCAACATGGCTCTAAATAACAGTTTCTGAATGCTCTTGCATGCAGTCCTGCATATTGGCTGAATTCCCAGACACATCTAGTTAGATGGGATGAGAAAAAATGCCAGACTCCATAGAACTTTGATCCAATTCTGCAAGGCTGCCCTGTACTTATGTTCACACCTTCTCCAATGCAACATAGGGTGACAGGTGATAGGTGATCTGATCTGATAGAATGCTGGTAAACATTGAATCGTATTATGTCAATCACTTACAAAGCAGCCAGATAGTCTGCCATGCTTTATACAAATGTTTCCAAGAAGTTATTGGCTGCAATCCTGTACGGAGATAGTTTAATTCCATTGAAAGGTACTGGATTTGAAAGGGTCAAATGGATGGAGATATGCAGAAAAACACAAGGGAGCATGAAAGGGAGGAAGAAGGAAGGAAGGAAATGAGGGAGGGAGGGAGGGAGGGAGGGAGGGAAGGAGGAAGGAAATGAGGGAGGGAGGAAATGTATATTGTATGTTTTAACATTTTTGCTCCATTGTGGGATTAAGCAGATGAAAGCTTTTTCTGACAAATGTATATCTATCCCCTCATCTTTCAAATCTGCAGGGAGATAATAGTTTAATATTTTGATCTCTGCAATCTTATTTGCCTGAAAATCCAGGCATTTTGGTTTAACAACAACCCCAAGCAAATAAGGTAGACCCCGTTGTAAGTCTGTTTTGCACAATCTGCAAAACGACGTCTCTCCTTCCTCCAGTGGATTTCCCTTGGAGATGCTGACAGAGCAGTGGGGCTGCAATGAATGCTATCTGGGTAATGCATGCTTCTGAGAACACACGCAACTCAGGAAAAAGAGCTTTAGCAGTCTGTGTAAGAAGAGAAAATATACCAAGGAGGAAGGCATCTAAAAGAGGAAATATGTAAAACAGTGCAATTCCCAGTGGAAAAAGTATTTGCAATAATTGTCCTCACAAGCAAGCGTATAAAAGAGGGAGGCACAGGAAAATGTTCATCTGCAGTTTTCAACATTGCAAATATAACTAAGGGATATAGATTCTATGGGGGGAAAAACAAACTTAAGAGGAAAAATAGACAAATGGCAAATAACAGAAAGTCCAAATAGCTTATTTTTCTTGGCAGACACTGTATAATCCTTTCATTACTGATGCATCTAATATATGAATATACACCTAGGCACCCATAGATACACACACACCTCATACAGACACACACACCTCATACAGACACACAGACACACATGGATTTGTACATGCAGGTGTTCAGTTTTTTAAAAAAATGAATCTATACCCAGAAGTAGAATATTTAGGGATAAGAACAGAACATGAATTTTAACAATAAAAAGAGAAAGCCTGCTTGGTCCAGAGCACTGGGTAACCCTCAGTGATTGGCTTCTAAAGATTACCATATGTTCTGTCCCTAGGAATATGAAAAATGAAGTGAAAATATGCTTTGTAGAAAGACATTCTTTATGGCACTGGGAGAACTGTAAACTGAAATAAATACAATGCCTTCTGAGTGACTCAAGACACCAGTGACCTATCAATTTCACAATTCACGTAAAAGGGAATGAGATGGATGACAGGTCTCTCCCAGCAGAGCTGCTGATATACAGTAAGCAGCTCTACTTCTGTGGTTGATTATTAACAGAGACTAATGCAGAGCTAATCAGCTCTTGGAAGCACGTAGAGGTTGGGAGTTTACTTCTCTTTTAACCTCCCCAAAGAAACCATCATTTTCAAAGAAGAGAATGGACCAACCAAAACCCTTGCAGAACTGTGCTGAGTTCACTAAGAAAAGGTTCAAATGTTGACATGTTTTCATTTGGAAATGTACATCTGTACAATGGGCTGTGCAATGCTTCAACCCTTTTGGTTCAAAAAATAATATGCTTTAATTAGTGCAGCTGTGTGAATGCAACATTTCTCTGCAGCTCTTTAAAATACCTACTTCTTTTTTTTTTTTCAAAATGCAGAGAGCAGCCATGGAAATTCTGATAAAGTTGCAGATGCTTTGAAAAGTGGCCAACTGGGGTTACATCTGTGCTAATGTAGCTTTCAAAACCAATTCAATGGTTTCATATATATTTTTCATGCTAACTTAAATTGTATATGAAATATTTAACTTTCATAAATTGTGGGGGCGGAGGCATATTTTTTTCTATCACACCTTCATTGAACCAATCAGCTAATTTTGTGACTGAGTTAAGTTCACAGTTATGGGTTAGTGCCACTGAACAGCCTGACTGCTTTTAAATGCATGTCCAAAATGACACAACAGGTGGATACTTAGGTTCCAAGACTTAGTTCAAGCATATAAAACTAGAGAGAGAGATTCACAATTGTACTTCTTTAATAAACCTGAATTGCTCTAGAAAAGTATACTATGTATAACATAATAGGCTATCAATGTTTCCAAGGAGTGCTTTCATTTCAGATAAGATTCATCCAAAGAAACTTTAAAGCAGCTTCACAAAGCAAAATGGCCATTAGCCTATAAACAAACAGTTCTCTTTTACTTTGAGCTGCTTTGATAAGAGTTTGTCTGGAGTTCTAGAAATAATTTGGGCAGAAGCCTCTTCTAACTACTAAGAGCTGCTGGGCAGGTCCAAAACAAGGGGTGTGATTCAGCGAGTTCGAACCGGTTTGGGCAAACCAGATGCTAATTTTACATCTGGTTCGCTGAACTGGTAGTTGAAAGGACTGACTGGCCCCACCCCTGCTCCACCCCTCCAGGGAGTCTCCATGCAGCCTGTTTTGGATGCCAGGTAAGTGCAGGGCCCACGTGGAGGCTCTGGGAGAGCAAAAAGCGCTCCTCCCAGAAGTTCAGTAAGTCCTGAAATGGGCCCATTTCTGGCCTCCGGAGAGCCTCTGGAGACCGGAGGAGGCTCTTTCGCCCTCCTGGAGGCTCAAAGAATGCCTCCGGAGTCTGAGGAGGGAAAAAATGCCCCCACCATAGTGCCACACCCACCAATGGCATGCCCACCCAGAAACTGGGCAGACAATCGGTTGCTAAAATTTTTCTATCCCATCCCTGTCCAAAATTGACATGAAGCACCTGGACCAGATGAAATACATCATGGTGGCACCTTGAAGGAGTAATATTGACTCCAGGGAATGAAACGATTTGTCATGACATGAATCCTAGTGACTTCACCACAAATCTTTTTCATCATTTCCATGTTGCAAAATATAACCTAAACAGAGTTTTTACCAGGTAGCAATTTACCTTAGTTAAACCTTATAATTTGTAATGCCACATCAGGTGACAACCAGAATTTAACTTTTTCTATACATCCCTGCCCTTTTTACCAGGTAAAAATCTGTAACAGAGGCAGGACATTGCAGAATATTACAGAAATGGAATATACGTGTTTATTTACCAAATGCCAAGTTGCAATAACCCTGCCCTTTCAAATCAATTGCGGATTTATATAGAATGTTTTATTTTTATACAGGATTGCTGGCAGAAATGATCAAACAGCAACACCTTACGTTATTAAAACATATAATTGCCTCCAAATTAGAAAGATTTGGAACCAGCTGGTTGACATTTTTTGTACTCAGACACTAATCAGGTTGTGCCTGATTAGTTCTTGGGTGGAAGACTTCCATGGAATATCAGAACTTGACTAGGAAGTTAAAAAAAAATAGAAATTCTACATGAAGGATTTTGTAAATCATTTCTCTGTGGTTTTTTGTAGAAAACTCCATGATTCTGCTCATCATGAGCTTGACTGGAAGGAAACATACTTACTTATATTACAAAATTCTCAGGGAATGTGTGGGAAAAGAGGATGTGGGGAAATACATTTTGGAGGCAGTGTGCTGGAAATCTAATTGGGACAGAATATTTTGGATTTAATGACAGATTAATTATATCAGCATCTCATCGGTCATTTGTGGTAGGTCAGATCAGGAAACATACAAAAGAAGGATTACAGAAACGTGATTAATAGTCGTGGGGTAGAATAACACAATCTTGAAAACCTACTCTGTGGCCCCCTTATACCAAACAGTTCAAGGCAGGATTATTTTGAGTTTCTTTCTCTTACTTCCACTTTTCAAGGACTGAGTTTTCTCTTGCTCTATTTTCTTTTAAGTACTCCCGCATACTTTCATTAAGATTATCTCTACTATATAGCTCTCAGATGCTTCTTTTTTTCCTGACAGTACACAACAATAGTAAATTCAGTCCAATTTTTTCCCCACATTCATGGCATTCAGCATTCAATGGCTGCTGTCTACTACCTAATAGGAGTGCTGGTCTAACTGCTTATATTGCCCAGGCTAATCCTCCCATTAGGTGGGAGCAATAGCAATACCACTGTACAGTGCTTTCAAGTAGTCTCTAAGCAGTTTACAGAGTCAGCATATTGCCCTCAACAATTTGAGTCCCCATTTTACCCACCTCAGAAGGATGGAAGGTTGAGCCAACCTTTGAGTCAATTACTCAAGAAGTAGCCTGCAATACTGCACTCTAACCACTGCAATATGGAACTCTAAACCTTGAGCCACCATGGCTAGTAGACCTAATATTTTGTTGCTTAGAGTTGTGGTGGCAGAGTGGTTAGAATGCAGTATTGCAGGCTAATTCTGCTCACAGCCAGGAGTTGGATGTTGATCGGCTCAAGGTTGACTCAGCCTTCCATCCTTCCAAGGTTGGTAAAATGAGATTATAGGGGGCAATATACTGACACTTTAGACTACTTAGAGAGGGCTACTACTGCTACCGAATTTGGTTATTGCTATTACTACTCACCTGTTCCTTCTAGCTTTTTGGGGGAAAATGCCTATTTTAGAAAAGATGATTCTGGACTAACCAAGGAGGTGTGTATATAACAATAGCACTTAGACTTATATACCGCTTCACATTGCTTTTACAGCCCTCTCTAAGCAGTTTACCGAATCAGCATATTGCCCCCAATAATCTGGCTCCTCATTTTACTGACCTTGGAAGTATGGAAGGCTGGGTCAACCTTTAGCCAGTGAGGTTTGAACTGCCGAACTGCCGGCAATCAGCAGTCAGCAGAAGTAGCCTGCCATACTGCACTCTAAGCACTGCACCACTACGGCTCTTATATATGTGTAGAAGGGGATTTTAGAGACCCCCTAACTCAGAGGAAGCACTATATTAATTAAGGGAAAATACTTAAATATTGAAAGATATTCATATTTTAGGAACAGAGCACACAGTTTGCATTAAAAAAAAAATCCTGGCTTCTGATCCTTTAAACTTCATTTAAAAGCCTGAAGTTGCAAATGGCAGGAGGAAAAAAATGCTTACACTGCTAGAAAGTTGCTGCTAGATCAGGCTAAATCAGTCCATTCTGATTATTCACTAAGCAGCATTCTGATAACCTAAGTTTGCAAAGATGCCAACAATAGATAGATCGACTCCCTGCTTTATGTGAAGTTAAGTAATTGTTCTTAATGTGGCGACTTCTCAAAGTTTTGCTTAATTTATTCTAGGAATAAAATAAAATTGAATGGATGGGGGGGAAGTACTGTTCATGTTAGAGTTTTAGAAAACCATTCACTCTCACGAAAAGCCTAATATCTAAGCCTAAACTCAATAGAAAATGGTCTTTTAACACTCTAATCTTTAATACATTCTATCATCCTATTGTTGAGGAAAACATGGATGTCTTATGTTTTCACCTTCCGAAGTCCTTGGCAGTTAATTCCTCTGGAATATTAGAATAATTCAGTGTGCAAATACATGGGTTTTTCTTCCAAGGGGTGATGGTTGTATTTCCCCCCCTTTAATACACATACAGCCCAAGAATTTTTTCTTTCAATTTCTATTAAATCTCTATTCATAATCCTTTCTCTGTGATCTGCCTAAGAGTCTAGTTTAAATTGTTCACTATCTTAAAGAAAAAAAAATCTATTAATTTAATCACTCCCATGAATCAGCTCTAAATGATCTCAGCAGAGGAAATGTGTTAGTCATTTAAATCCCATCTTTGCGTATTATATAATAATTACGACTAATTTCAACTTCATCTGGGCCTCCATGTTGCTCAACACACCTAATAAGATTCAGTTCAGTACAACTACATTTTCAAATCTTTTTCTGACTTTTCATTTCAGATTTGCTGTTCACATCCAGGCCACTGTTTTGAAATAACAATCCCTGAAAAATTTGTACTGAAACCTTTGTCCATCTCAATAGGGGCCTCCATTGCAAAGATCCTTGGCTTCAAAATGATGGGCATGGCCAACCAATGAAAGCACCATCCTTATTTAATGGGCATCATACACACTTCATGCATATAAAAATGGGCAGGGCTTTTCTTACCAGGTTGTGCCTTCCATTTTAAAGCCTCTCTCACTCATAAACTGAGGTAAAATAGAATAGAATAGAATAGAATAGAATGGAACGGAATGGAATGGAGTAGGGTAAGGTACGGTAGAGTAGAGTAGGGTAGGGCAGGGCAGGGCAGGGCAAGACAGGGCAGGACAGGACCTTGGAGGTCTTCTAGTCCAATCCCACTGCTCTGACAGGAGGCCCTATACCAGGGGTGTCAAACTGGCAACCCGCGGGCTGGATGCATCACATGAAGGCCATGCCCACCCCAGCTCCCCGAAGGGGAAAAACATCAGGAATCATCATGTGATAGCAACGAGATGGCAATGTGACAAGGCGTGTTTGACACCTGTGCCCTATACCATTCTAGATAAGTGGTTGTCCAGACACTTCTTAAAAACCTCCAATGACGAAGCACCCACAACTTCTAAAGGCAAGCTGTTCCACTGGTTAATTGTTCTCACTGTTATGGAACATCTCATGAACATGGCAGAAGAAAAGTGCAGAATATGAAGAAATGGGGAAATGGCCTTGGCCCTAGGATTTTGGACAAAAGAGCTTGTGTAGTTATCTGATAATTCTAAAGTAATCTATGAGGACCTTTTTTGATGGCATCCTTCCTTACAGATGAATTGGCATAAGCAGTGACTAAAGGCTGTACTTTAACAGCTATGGTGTTCCTAATTTTTGAATGTCATATTTTGGGTTATATTTATGGTGTAGCAGAGCCCTTGAGAGTTGGAGAGTTTGCTGATATCCTGGCTGTGACAAATGAAGCAAGACAGATATAAATAGATAGATAGATAGATAGATAGATAGATAGATAGATAGATAGATAGATAGATAGATAGATAGATAGAGATAGATAGAGATAGATAGATAGATAGATAGATAGATAGATAGATAGATAGATAGATATGTGTGTGTGTGTGTGTAATCTAACCATACATTTATAACATTTTATATTTTATATTTCATAGTGTGTATTTTTACCTCTTATGCTTTTATTGCAATGTGATGTGAATGCGCCATACAATAAATAAATATTGTTATTAATTTTGAAAAAATGCATTTTGGCTTTGTAACCCACATGCAGAGATGAAACCAGGTCATCATAATGAGAACCACTGGGCAGTGGAAATTATTTTGCTGTAGTCCTTGAGAATAAAATATGTATATATATTTTCGAAAAAATTCATCATGGGTCATTTTTTTCCCCTCGGCATAATGATATATCTTTCCTATTTCTGAAGAGTCTGAGGCGCTATTGATGTAACCAAATTGATCCCCAAAGAGATATCTCAGTTGCAGGTTCTGTCTCCTGAAATTCACAGAGCCACACGGACTCAGGCGCAGCGAGAGAGAGAAATAACATGGCCAGAGAGCTAAGCCCCTTGGGCCCTATTAGCTAATCAAAATTAGAATTCCTCTCTTGGATTGAAACTTCACCCTTGATCCACATCTGAACTTAATGTTCATTGTCTCTCTGATCTGTCAAATATGTGCTACATGTCCCATCCCTGATTTTCTGCCCTTACCAGCCACCTCGCACCTCAACATCACAATCCTGTCAAAATTAGAAACTTTTGACAGTTTTATAATCACCCTGAGCTCATCAGCATGGGGATGTTAGTCACTTCATTTTCCACAGTCTAACAGTTAATATGCCTTAATTTTTCTCACTTTGTGAATATTTAATTCCTCCCTTTTCAACATCATTTTTAGGTTGTGTGAATCATTTTCAAAGCCTTCTTTTTTTTTGCTATTCTCCCTCCACTATCATCTGCATATTTTATGAAATGGCACAGTTGAATCTCTGAGGGCTCTTGATAAAAATGAAACTGGCAGGCAGTTCATTAGTTGTTTACCTGAAGCTGTACGAATCCCCCAGCATGGAGGGCTCCCATTTGGATTTGAATTAGGCTATTCTGACACATAAGAATAGAAACCTTCCTGAGTACATCCATTTTTTTCAGCTTTTCTCTCACCAATTAATAGCTTTTTTTTATATCGCGGAAAAAAACCCGTTTTCTTTTGACCACCTCAATTACTGAAGATACTACAGTATCCAAATATTTTATTCTTTTTTTAAAGTTTTTTATTTTTTAACTTTCATAACAAATAACCACATGTATACTGTTACATAACCAACATTATTTTATATTACTAAATATTAACAAGAATTCGTTTTACCATCAAACCCCAAAAACGATTATCGACTCCTCTGCTCTCCATACCCCATATTTGTACTTTATCCATCACTTTCTTCTCCCGCTCTTCTCCTCCCTAGCTCCTTTCTTCCCTCTGTCATCCTTCTTCCCCTTCCTCTCTTCCTCTCCTCTCTCTTCTTTCCACTCCTTCTTTCTCTCCTCCTCTTCCCCCCCTTACCCTCTCTCATATCCCTCTCTTTTTCCCTTACCTCTCTCCTCTCTTTGTTATTTGGAGCAGCATTATTGCAATGTTCCATTTGTTCTGAATCTGCTATCTGGAGTTTTGACTAATTTGGTTTTCTTTACAAAGTTTCATTAGTTTAGCCATTAAAGCAGCAGTGGCCAATTGTGGATTAGAAGCAGGGGTGGGTTTCTGCCAGTACGGTCCAGTACACGTGCACCCGTTTGTCAAATTTAGCATGCCTTTCAGTGCCTGTTCGTCCGGTGGCACTGTACCAGAACGCTCCCTCCCCTGGCCTGCCCCTGCCCCTGCTTGCTCCCCCCGCCTGCCTGGTCATCACTCAATATCTCTCTCTCTCTCTCCCTCCCTCCCTCCCTCCCTCCCTCCCTCTCTCTCTCTCTTCCTCCCTCCCTCCCTCTCTCTCTCTCTCTCTCTCTCTTCCTGCCTCACCATGCTTGAAAAGGGGCAAAAGGTCCCGAACCCAGCGGGGATTCTAAGCAAAGGAAGAGTCAGAGACCTGGGCAGAGGAAGGGGGAAACCCTAGAGAGGGTTGCCTGCCACCAACCCGACTCCACACAGAGCGGGCTGCAGAGGGTGCCATAAGGTAGGTTAATCAGGGCGACATGCTGCTGCAAGAAGCCATGCCACTACTGCTGGAGTTGCATTACCCCACTGGGACTTCTGCCCCTCGTGCCACGCTTTGCAGACACCGGAGCCCTACACGGACCTCTTCAGGGTGCTGGGCAACCTGGTTCTGGGGATTCCCTCCCCTCCCAAAAAATACCGACTGCACGTCTCTCCAGATCTTGTGGCTTTTTTGGGGTGGGTGGGTTCTTTTTTAAAAATGCCTCTCCAGAGGATCTTGAACACTTGCAAGGTTGCTTTGGGAGGGGGGGCAGATGGGCAGCATTCCCCCTGTCCCTGGGTTCTTTCAGCCTCAGACCCAGCCAGGAGCCTAAGCAAAGGAGGACACAAAGAGCTGGGAGGAGGAAGGGGGAAACAGTAGAGAGGGCTGCTGGAGCTGCGTTGCCCCACTGGGTTTGGGGACTTCTGCCCCTCGTGTTGCGCTTTGCAGCCACCAGAGCCCTGCACGGACCTCTTTGGGGTGCTGGGCAACCTGGGGGAGGGGTTTCCCAGCACTCCCTCCTAGCTCTGAGGCTGCAGGTGCCCAGGGACTCCCTCTGCATGGATCCCCCACCCCATTGGAAATGAGGCAGCTGTCAAAAAGAAGAGAGCGCAGCGCACACCACGTGGGTGATTCCAGCGATGAATTAGGAGACCCCTGGAAAATACCCTCTAAATTACCAGCCGGCAAAGCATGTTGGGGCGAAAGCAGCTCAGATGTTCCCAGATGCAGTGTGACCTTCCTGGCATTTGGCTTGTCAAGGGAAGCAGCTCTTTCTTTTGGGTAAAGTCATACCTGGTTTTGGGATTTTTGGAGTTTTGCAAGAAGGAACAGAGGCGAGGATTCGGCTGTTGCACAAGCCCATGCTCTCTGCATGGATCCCCCCCCCATTTTAAATGAAGTGGCTGTCAAAAAGGAGGGAGTGTAGTGCATGCCACGTGGGCTTGTCCAAGAGCTGAACAAGGAACAGGAGGTGAGGATTCAGTTCTTGGACAAGCCCATGTGGCATGCACTAAGCTACCTTCTTTTAGATAGCTGGGATTCACTGGAGAAAGCAATTATGTTGGGAAGATTAAAAGGAAACCAGGACACCAGAGTACAAAGTGGCTGGACATCATCAAATCTGACAACACTATTGTTGTTAGTTGCAAAGTCAAGTCTGATCCGTCACAAGCCTATGCACAACATTCATCCAGGCCTTCCTGTCCTTTACCATCTCCCAGACTCCATTCAAGCTCACGCCTACTGCTTCAGTGATCTCATCCAGCCACCTCATTCTGTCGTCCCCTTCTTCTTTTGGCCTCAGTCTTTTCCAGCATTAGGCTCTTCTCCAGTGAGTCCTTCCTTCTCATTAGGTGGCCAAAGTATTTGAATTTCACCTTCAGGATCTGGCCTTCTAAAGAACAGCCAGGGTTGATCTCCTCTAGGACTGACCACTTTGATCACCTTGCAGTCCAAGGGACTCGCAGGAGTCTTCTCCAGCACCATAGTTCAAAGGCCTCAATTCTTTGGCGCTCAGCCTTTCTTATGGTCCAACTTTCACAGCCATACATTGCAACTAGGAAAACCATAGCCTTGACTATATGCACACTTTTGTTGGCAGGGTGATGTCTCTGCTTTTTAGTATACCCCTTCATGAATTACTGCCTTGTCCTGGTGAAGGGGCCTGCGTAGCTCAATGAAACTATGAGCTATGCCATGCAGGTCACCCAAGATGGGCAGGTCATAGCAGAGAGCTCTGACAAAATGTGATTCACTGGAGAAGGAAATGGCAACCCACTCCAGTATCTTTGCCATGAAAATCCCATGGATAGTACCAAAAGGACAACACCATAGAAAAACTCAAAGTAGTAGTACAAGATTGGAAGATGTGGAAATATCTGGCATATAGAATTGTCAGAGGTTAGACATGACTGAATGGCTGTTGTTGTTGTTGTCGTCATCATCATCATCATCATCATCATCATCATCATCATGATCATTTCTGTATTCGACTTGTAAACATTCTGTTCTTTAGTCTTCCTAGGCTGAATGGGAATTCCACAGATATGTTTTTCTAAACGAAACTATTCTGAGCTTCTTATTTTTCATTTTTGCAAAAAAAAAACCAAAAAAAACCAGGTCATTTGGGCAACTATTCTTTACCAAACTTTACCATGTTCAAACTTTGCCTTGTTAAATTAAAAAAGACCTCTATGAAAATGCATGAGACATTCTAAAATAGCTGTCTATAATGTTATTGGATCAAATGAGAATATCCTTGGAGGGGGAAAAACGAGTTTCAAATCCTTAAAAGATTTGAATTCCACATTTAATTCCTACTGCAAAGTTCTTTCCTTTTTTTAACATTAAAAGTGCAGATCCTCAGAACCAAAATCATTCTAGCAGAGATACTAAAAATAATTAAATATCTTCCGATTATAGAAAGTCTACTAATCTGCATGTTGACTAAATCTACAATATATCTCGGCAATGAGATACCATTTTGTATTACAGAGAAATACAGCTATGATCTTTCTCATCTCCAGATAAAATGATCTTGGATAAGGGTGGCAATTTCCTCTGCTAAAAAGTAGAGAAGATGTTAGGTAACAATATCATCATAGTTGGAAGGGACCTTGCAGGTCTTCTAGTCCAACCCCCCTGCTCACGCGGGAAACCCTATTCCAGGAGTGTCAAACTCGATTTCATTGTGGGTCGCATCAGGGTTGTGTTTGATCTCTGGAGGACAAGATGGGTGTGGCCAGAGTGAGGGTGGCTTGCTCAATGTCACTCATGTAGGGCATGTCTGTGATGGCCTGAGAACTCTGCCAGCAGAAACGGGCTCCCAAGCTCCGTTTCTGGCTGTGAAGGTCTCCTGCAACCCTCTGCCAGCAAAAATGCATGCAGCTCTCCCAACAGAGGTAGGTTCCTACCGGTTCGGATCAGTTTGACCAAGTAGATAGTAACTCAGCCTGCCACGCCCCCAAACTGGTTCTCTCAGTAGTGATGTTGGCACCATCATCTTGCATTTTTGCTTCTGTGCATGCCCAGAAGCATCTTTTTTAGTACGGTGCATGCATGCATCCCTGAGCAAACCAGCAGTTGCAGCAGGGAGAAGCCACCCCTGCCTCCCAAGCATCATTTTTGTTGGCAGAAGGTTGCAAGAGACAGTTGCAGCTGGAAACAGAGCTCAGGAGCCCGTTTTTGCTGGCAGAGGCACCATGGGCCTGTCCCTCACTCTTTCCAGGGTGGTCCTGTGATCCAGGTCTAAGCACTCCATGGGCCGGATCCAGCCCATATGCTTTGAGTATGGCACCCCTGCCCTACACCAGTCTGGACAAATGGCTGAACAATCTCTTCTTAAAAACCTCCAGTGTTGGAGCACCTATAACCTCTGGAGACAAGTCATTTCACTGATCAATTGTTCTCACCATCAGGAAATTTCTCCTTAGTTCTAGGTTGGTTCTCTCTTTGATAAGTTTCCACTCATTGCTTCTTGTCGTACCCTTGGATGCTTTGGAGAATAGGTGGAAATAGATAGACTAGGTAGAAAGTTGTATGAGAAATCTAAGTGTTGTGTGTGTGTACAATTAGTTCTTGACTTATGATTGTGCATTCTGTATCTATGGCCGACTCCTGCTAAAGCAAAACTGACATTTGTCTTGTGGGTGCCATTTTAGTTTTCCTTATGTAATCTCTCTACCTAATGTAATGGGACATGGTGGCTCAGTGGCTAAGATGCTGAGCTTGTCGATCAGAAGGTTGGCAGTTCAGCGGTTCAAATCCCTAGTGCCGCATAAGGGTATGAACTCCCGTTACTTGTTCCAGCTTCTGCCAACCTAGCAGCTCGAAAGCATGTAAAAGTGCAAATAGAAAAATAGGGACTATATTTGGTGGGAAGGTAACAGCGTTCCGTGCGCCTTTGGAATTTAGTCATGCCAGCCACATGACCACGGAGACGTCTTCGGACAGCGCTGGCTTTGAAACAGAAATGAGCACCGCCCCCTAGAGTTGGGAACGACTAGCACATTTGTGCGAGGGGAACCTTAACTTTTACCGTATGTAATCTCTTTATTACTACCTAATGTACAAGCTGTGTGGACTCGACATACATAATCCCTGCTAAAGATCTAATATCTACATCTGCAAACTAAATGCATACGTTTAGTTTTAACCTTGGTTGTTGTTGTTGTTATAGCTTAGCATCTTGTGAAAATCCAACTTATTTGATTAGGTTTTGATTCAGTGCGGCATGGGAATCTAGACAATGTAACCTAGACTCTAAACAGAAACCTCTCTCCCTTCAACACTTTACTGTCTCCTTTGACCCATGATAATTTGTGCAAAGGCCATCCAAGTGGATGATGTTGGCTATTAGCCTTTAACTTTCTATTGAAGGTAGTTAGAGAAGAGGAAGGGTTTAAACATTTGATATTCCCCTTCATCTGTTCCCTTCATTATTTAACCTACATAAACACACACATGCTAAACCAGGCTTAGCGGCCAAGGCAGGCTCTTTAGTTTTCTGTGGTCTCCCTACCCTCCAACTTCTGCTAAGGAGACCAGAGACCTGACATTTAATGTTGTTTGTTTGAAATGATAAACTTAATCATGAGTGAAATGTTAGGAAGTGACAAGGCTGGACACAGTAAGGTCATTTCACATGTGAGCCAAGTATAACACAGCTTTTCCATTAATTGCATTGCCAGCCTTTGCTGTCTGGAGAACTTGGGCCTTTCGCAGAGAGGGAACTGAATCTGTGATAATTAAACCATGGACTTCTTGTAAAGCTTGCCAAATCTGCCATATGGTAGTTTTATGACTGAGACTGCTGTTATCTCTGGAGTAAGCAAATGTCCTAATCTCATTTTAGTTATCTATGACCAGTCTCTCATTTCTGGAGGGCAAAATGCTGGTACTCAAATGATTCTGTGATGTTCTAAAGCAATACCATAGTAGTCACTGACAAGGGCAAATATGTGAAGGGAAATCATTTCCCTAGTACTCAGGAAATAATGTGTATCGTGTCATTGCAGTATAAAATCCAGCCATTTTGTACTTGCATCATGATGTCACTCATAATTATGAATGAAACAGAACTTGTGTCATGATGTCACAAGAGCATCTCAGCTTTCTTCTGACATGCCTGACATCCTATTTATGGTAAAGGTGGACTGAAGCACTCTCAAAATGAAAGCTATGTTTAACATATGGAAATTAAAATACATACATGACAGCAGTCTACACATTACCTACAATGCTGTGATGCAAAAGATGGGCAGAGTAATTAATCCTCCCTTTGAGTAATGGCTCAGTGGTTAAAGACACTGAGCTTGTCAGCTGAAGAGCTGTCAAGCCTGAGTTTGAGACCCGAGCTCTGCGCAACAGAGTGAGCTTCCATTACATGCCACAGCTTCTGCTCACCTAGCAGTTCAAAAGCATGCCAAAGCAAGTAGATTAATAGGTACCACTTTGGTGGGAAAGTTCCATGTTCCATGTGCCTTTGATATATAGCCATACAGGCCATATTACCCTGGAAATTGTCTTCAGACAACACTAGTTCCCTTGGCCAGGAAACAGAGATGAGCACCATGCCCTAGAGATTGATAGGGAAACCTTCAGGAGTACGCTGCTATGGGTTCACCCGGGTTCAAAACCCATAGCTAACATTATGGCCAGTTTGGAGAACCTCCAAATCCCATTCCTGGCTGGCCTTGCCCCACCCTACCCTTTCCCTCCCAGGAGTCTCCATGCAGCCTGTTTTGGATGCAAGATAAGTTCAGGGCCTGTGCGTAGGGGGGAATTTCTGGCCTCTGGAGCCCTGGAGAGGCAGTTTTTGCCCTCCCAGAGGCTCAAGGAAAGCATCCAGAGCCTGGGAAGGTGAAAATGCCCCCCTCCCACTGTGGTGTAGGAAGCTGACTAGGCCACCATCACCATGGCCACACCAACCCAACCAGGCAGAGAACCATTGCTTAATTTTTTGAAGCCCACCCCTGGAAACTTTTACCTTTTTCTCTACTTTTTAAACTGTATATTCTTCTCTGTTTTAACTTTTTGTCATTTCAAATAGACATGAAGAATATGAGTAGAATATGAATTTAAAAAGAATAAGATATTCATCTAAATACTGATGGATACTTGATTGAAGGGGGATAGGAGAAATTTGTAAAATAAAAAAAGCAATTATTTTTCATTCTATAACACTAGAACGACTCCATCAAGAATCTTGACCATTGGATGATAGAGTTTAGATTTACCGTGTCTGATTCTGTAAGTATACAGACATTTAATTGCTGGGGTTAAATCTTTACATTATGTGCTCACAGTTCTTTAAGCACATGTTGCTCCTGCCCATTTCCACATCAGTTTGAATGTTTTTTCCCTAATCTGGAAGTTTGTGTTCATTTTGAATGGACAAGGTTTAAATGCTTATCTCTACCTCTTTTTGTATGCAAGTTCTCTTGCGTCTTTGTATATATATTGTCCACCAATAGTTAAATGCTTACATGTTGTTCTTTAATTGGAAAATTGTATTTTAAAATGTGTGAAATCTGAAGAATTAAGAATAAATTAAACCAATGTGAGTTCCAGGTTTATTATGGACACTGATCAGTAGGGAATAAAATCAAAAAAAGAAAGAACATCAACGCCTACAAAGTAGAGTTTATAAACAACAGGATGATGTGCAATTTATTATGCTACAGGGTAATCAGGCATTGCAGATGATTAGTTAAAAGTGTCTGAAGCTAAGTTAAATCAGATATTATCTGTTGTAGGAACTCATTGTAATCAAACAAAACATTGCTACACCATGTAGGATATTGTAAACCTGATTACAAAGTTTAGGGAATATAAAATTAAGTTGGTTTGTTTTAGAATGTGCACCAAACCTTTAACCTCTTTTATCCCTACAACACAGAGCTGCATTGTTGATTAGTGTTTTATTTATTTAGTTTGTCAAATATGCACAACATAACAGGTATACGTATAAACATGAGCACATGAAATGAGTACAAATAAATGAGGACAGTAGGACAGGGACGGTAGACACGCTGGTGCACTTATGCGCTTACAGGCCTCTTAGGAATGGTGTGAGGTCCACAGTAGGCGGTTTAAAGTTAAAACTATGGGGGTTACAGGAAGTAACAACGGAATCAGGTAGAGCATTCCAGGCATTGACCACTTTATTGCTGAAATCGAGTTAGTGGTTTACCTTGAGTCTGTATCTATTGTTTGCCTGTATATTATTGCAGTTGAAGCCAAAATTTCAAGCCTGGTGGCATAAGGGATTCTATTGTGAGCAGAGGAGTGGAGTACTCTTCTCGTGAATTACCTCTGGACCCGCTTGATTGTATTAATGTCCAATATCCAGTGTGGATTCCATGCAGAAGAGCTGTATTCGGGGATTGGTCTGGCAAAGGCTTTGTATGCCCTAGTTAGCAGTACAGTGTTACTGGAGAAAAAGTTTTGCAAAATTAGGTTAACAACTCTTAATGCCTTTTTGGTAATGCTGTTACAGTGACCTCTTGGGCTTAGATCATTTTAGATGAGTACCCCTTAGTTTCTTGACAGAGTGAGGGTCATCTATGAGGCCGTATCTGCCCAGCTTGTATTTGGTGTTCTGATTTTTGTTGCCAATGTGTAAGAAAGAGCATTTGTTAGTTGAGATTTGGAGTTGCCAATTGTTTGACCATTCTGACACATAGTCAAGGTCGCTTTGCAGGGCAGCAGTATTGTCAGTGGTGTTATAAGCAGCACTAAGTATGATTAACACAACTGTTGGCCAAAGTCTAAAATCAATATCAGTTCAAATAATGAAAGTAGGCAATTGTTTGTGGTTAGTCTAAAAAGGTCACATTTCCTTTAAGCTAAACTTGAATCCTGATGATTTCCTGGACCTGTCCATATGGGTTACTTGGCAGTATGGAATGGCTTGTATTGCCTTCGGCTAAAAGGCTTTTTCAACTGCCCAAGGACAATCCTGGGATCCCAGGGTAGAACTAACCAGGTCTAAGCCTTCTTAGCTTCTGAACCCCGACAAGGTCAGCCAAGCATTATTACCTAGCTGAGCTGTTCTAATCCAGTGGGCATGTAAATTCTCTATATATACAGTGTATTCAGTGGCACTCCATTTTTTATTATTATCTCAAAAGCTTCAGGCTTGCAAACTGTTTCTAATAAAATTAGGGATCTGCTATTTAATGTGGTAAGTGAAGTTCCAAATAGTGCTTAAATAACTTGGAAAACCCATGCTCTATAAATGATTTAGATGGCTCCCTGTTCCTATTATCAAAATATTTCAGGGCTATGAAAATATCTCTCTGCCTCTCTTTCTCATTCTCTCTTCCTCCTTTTAAATGCAAAACTCTAGTTATATAAACTAGATAATGCAGTCTACTATAAATCAACCGGGTTGTCCCTTGATATTTTGAAAACTGATGAGGCCGCCGATTCTTCCTTCTTACTTTGTATGCAAATGATGAATTATAGATGGGGAAATGAGAAAAAGAAGGTTTTTACTCATTTGCTGGATTGAAAAGGACTGGATTAGCGAGTGAACACTAGTATCCTTGGACTATTTATTGTGACATTGTTCAGAAATATTCAAACTCCCCAAGCCTTCAAATCACCAGGGACATTGTTAGCTTTCTTCAGGAATTATTAAAATGTACAGAAATGTATGAGCTTCACTTTGTAATAATTAATCAGGAGCTGTTGATTAATAAAGCTCTTTTTTTCATCCTGATGATTCAGGGTATTATCCAAAGGACAGTGTCCTTGTCATATTGATTAAGAAACCAGAATTTGCAGGAAAAGAAAGTGCACAAATTGTGGCGTTTCATCCTTCCTTCACTCCCCCCCCCCAAATGCACTCCCATCCTGCCACCTTCCCAATAAAATAAATATTGAATGAGAATATTAACTCGTTAACCTTGACAACAATTTGTAATTTTCATAAGGGGGAAAATCTTGCATATTCAGCAAATAAATTGCTTTGGGAATTTCTGAGAAACAAATTGGAGGGAATGAAGAATGCTGCCATATGAATTCTGTCATTTTTATGGGCCGGGGTGATTAATTGGTTTGTTTAGGTCCCTCAATTAAGGCCACAAATACTGGAAAGTGTCAGAAGCAAGCTAACTGGCACTGCTGATACAATCAACTGGGGATGACTTCTAAGGTCACTCCAAGCTTAAGTTATTTTTCTGTTCATCTTCAGTTTTAAGCTTGAACTTTCCTTTCTCATTTCAGAATAAGCCATTTGACCTCTGCCTCCTGTGATCATCAGAATATCGTTTACCACTCATAGTGTGAAATGTTCTAGCAGTAGAAGCAACTGAGGAATCCGATGCTTTCATCCACATAAAAGCATCATACCACAAGCTCTGCCCCTTTCATACCTCTGTGGGATGACACGATGTACAGGATGGGGCAGAAATGGCAAGGCTTTTATCATTTCCCTCTCCTGCTTTCAGGTGCCTCCAGCCGGTACTGTAACCGGGTAAGCTAACAGATCAATACATGTTCAGCACTTAAATTGTCCCTTGCTTAAATTTAATGGGCAGTTTCTTTTGCTTAGGCATTTCCTCGTTGCTAGGGATGAACTTTTGTAAAGAGTTTGGAATCCAAAGAATACTGTTTAAATACATCCAATCACACAAAATAGACCTGTGTTGGTTTACTTGTTGAGTTGTCTAGGATGTTATCCTTCTTACGGGTAAAGATGTTAATTCAGAAATGAATTGCAATTTGATTGATTATTTATGAGCTTTAAATCTCCCCCCCCCCTCTCTCTTTCCATCCAGTGGTGGGATGCCGCTTGTTTAACAACCAGTTCAGTGAGCGCACACTTTGCACCTAAAGCACTTGTGTGCAGCACTGAAAATGGAGCATTTAGAAGCTCAGTAGCTTCGTTTCCAAGTCAGCAATGGAAAGTAGAACAGCAAAGGAGCGTAAACCAACTGTGCCACATGATTGAGATGAGCTAGAAAGCAGGAAATAAAGGACAGGATAGGGTGGGTGTGGGTGGGCAGGGCTACCGGTTCACCTGAACTGGCCCAAACTGGCTGAATACCTACCTATCTACCTACCATCATCTATCATCTATCATCTATCATCTATCATCTACCATCTACCATCTACCATCTACCATCTACCATCTACCATCTACCATCTACCATCTACCATCTACCATCTACCATCTACCATCTACCATCTACCATCTACCATCTACCATCTACCATCTACCATCTACCATCTACCATCTACCATCTACCATCTACCATCTACCATCTATCATCTATCATCTATCATCTATCATCTATCAACTATCATCTATCATCTATCATCTATCATCTATCATCTATCATCTATCATCTATCATCTATCATCTATCATCTATCATCTATCATCTATCATCTATCATCTATCATCTATCATCTATCATCTATCATCTATCATCTATCATCTATCATCTATCATCTATCATCTATCATCTATCATCTATCATCTATCATCTATCATCTATCATCTATCATCTATCTCTCTCCCTCACCCAATCCCAATCCCAGTCTTTATCATCTTATCTTTCATCACCCACTCACCCACCTACCTACTTACCTATCTTTGCCTATCATCACCTTCTTAAAATCCCTTCTCATCTTTATAGGTGATATGCATCTTCCTCAATCTCAGGTCCTCCACCAAAGGCTTGGGAACTTGAAAGTTCTCCGCAATATTGGAGCTCTTCCTAGCACTACTTCTTCTGGACAGAGACCTTTGACATTGTTCATTGGATCTGTTGGTGCCATTCTTCTAGCTTAGGAGTCACAGCCTCAAGTGCTCCTACTACCACTGGTACAACTTTGACTTTTGTTTCCACATCCTCTCCAGTTCCTCTTATAATACTTCAATGCTACACATTTTTTTTTTCCTGAAGTTGCTGTCTCTTGGTACTGCTACATCTATCACTATTGAAATCTTCTGGTCCTTGCCTATTACTAGTGTCTCGTTGATCTGGAAGTCTCATAGGATTTTATTCCTACCTTATGTGGAATCTCTTATCTCGACTTCGGGTGGTGGTGGGGAATAGCCAATACACTGTGCAGAGGTTCATATACACAATTGCAATTATTTGGTTGTACTATTTAGTGTATTTCATCCTTGTCATAGCACTTCCTCTGCTTGATCTTCCTCCCATGTCTGCAGCTGCCTCCCCATGAGATAAGTGGAAATTGAGCATGGAAAGATTGATAGCTGCTGTTTAATACTGGCAGTTGGTTATATGATTTAGTATCCTAACATTATATTTATTAAAGTTCAAATAAGATGTACTTTTCTGTTTTATCCAGACACAGAACTCTTGATGAAAACTCCAGCTCCAATGCTCACATTTGATTAGGAGCAGGTGTTGGGTTTACAAATCACATCTCCTGCTTGTCCTCCTCCTATGTGGGTAATGCATCCAAAAGTAAAGTAGAGTGGATCAGCATGCTTATCTAAAGAACCGAATATTTGTGTTTCACTCATAAGCAATCACACCACACTTGCTGTACAAACTTGCAAAGTCTATATCACCTGGCTCAAATGAACCATTTGAGAAATTTACTTATTTAAAGTAAACATTTTGACTGTAGATCTTCTCAATGGAAAGTTAGTGATGGTTTTATCCATGGAACTTTGCCTATATTTGATAGGTTATAATGTTGTAGGGATGCAGTGGCTCAGTGGCTAAAACGCTGAGCTTGTTGATCAGAAAGGTCAGTGGTTCGAATCCCAAGCACTGCGTAACAGAGTGAGCTCCTGTTGCTTCTCCCAGCTGCTGCCAACCTAGCAGTTCATTAGCATGTAAAGCTGCAAATAGAAAAATAGGGACCACCTTTGGTGGGAAGGTAACAGCGTTCCGTGAACCTTCAGTCATGCTGGCCACATGATCATGGAGACATCTTTGGATAGCGCTGGCTCTTTGGCTTTAAAACAGAGATGAACACCGCCCCTAGAGTCAGGAATGACTAGCACATATGTGCGAGGGGAACCTTTACCTAATGTTGTAATACTTACATTTATTAGCATACAGCGCAAACAATATACTATATATCACCAATCATTTCCTATAATAACGTGTATTCAGTTAAAAGTACTATGTACAAATGTGAGCATATTAGTTTTAGATATTAGTTACTAATGAAACCAGAAGGAACCAATGGGCAAGGGTGACAAAAATGGCAAGATGGCAACTGTGATTGTGCGATTAAATCTGTGTTTTTGTTTTAAACATGGCATATGAAAAACATGGGTATGGCTATGATAATACAGTCATGGTGATCATCTTGACTTCTTTAACTCTTCAGTCTGTGGACCCCCCTCCCCCATGCCCAGAACTGCAACGTATTTAAAACATTTATGTTCTAGAACTGAGTATTACATATATCTAGAATGCTACTTCCTATTCCAACTAATATATTTCTGGAACTTCATAAAGCACCCCTGGAATGCTCAGATTGGTACACTCCAGAAATAAATGGAAGATTCCAGGAGTAAAATAGACCATTTTGTTGCCCATCCATATTATTTTGAACATTCCTTAACTTGGAATAACACCAATTTAGTTTCAATGAAAAATAATAGTTACTCTTGGAATCCTAATACTATATATGCGACAAGATTAGTGGAGCAAAGGAATACTGTTGATATAATTTACTTGGACTTCAGTAAGTCATTTGATAAAGTAGACCATAACCTATTACTAGAGAAAGTAGAAAAATTTGGGTTAGACAGCATCATCACCAGATGGATTTGTAACTGGGTGACCAAACGGACTCCATGTGTAGTCCCCAATGGAACTGCATCTAAATGGAGGGAAGTATGCAGTGGAATACCCCAAGAGTCTATTTTAGGCCCAGTACTCTTCAACATCTTCATTAGGGGACTGGTGGCTTAAACATATAAAGAACAGTTGCTACGGTATGTCTATTCTGATGAAAAGACTAGGGATGACATGATAGCAGTGTTCCAAGATCTCGGAGGCTGCCACAAAGAAGAGGGAGTCAAGCTATTCTCCAAAGCACCTGACAAGAAGCAATGGGTGAAAACCTATCAAGGAGAAAAGCAACTTAGAACTAAGGAGACATTTCTTGACAGTTAGAACAATGAATCAGTGGAACTACTTGCCTCCAGAAGTTGTGAATGCTCCAACACTGGAAGTTTTAAAGAAGATGTTGGATAAGCATTTGTCTGAAGTGGTGTAGGGTTTCCTGCCTAAGCAGGGGGTTGCACAAGAAGACCTCCAAGGTCCCTTCCAACTCTGTTATTCTATTCTATCTTGTGTTTCAAGATGTGTTCGAATGCAAGTGGCAATCGATTTTCAACATACTGCATGTAATGAGGGTCACAAAAGAGAACTTCAAATGTAATCCTAATATTTTAAGCTTTTTAACTGATGCAGAATTCCTTTTATATAAATGATATACTATTAGTTGATTACTATTTTGATACAATATGGGGATCACCAATGCAAAGATTATGTCACTATCACTTTCCAGTGTTTGATAAGCGTCAACCATCCTATGTAATTAACAAAGCCCTTACTTCATCAAACTACTGAGGTATTTGTTCCTTTTTAACTGGTGGATTCAAATCAGTTTGATGGATCATCCCTCTTAATTCTGGGGACTTCTGTAAGTGGCTGATAGTGAAACTCTTTGTTTTGCTTTAATCTTACTTTAATATATAATGCCTGTCACTTTTTATCATTTGAGGTTTTAACAATAACAAAAATGCTTCAGAATTAAAGCACTGTCCCAGGAATAGTTATTTATTCATCAAAGTAATGTGAAAAGAGTTCAGTAAGATTCCCCATTTTTAAATTAAGATATCTAAATTTTTACATGGAAAAACCATACAACAGGTTCACAATGACACATGCTGCTAGGGAATATTAATGTTCAAAAAAACAACATTAATGTTCAAAAACAACAACAGCAGTAAGATTGCTGATGTGAGACAAAATGTTTGTTCCCTCCTTTTTTTCAAAAGTTACCATATCGACATACGATGAATCTCTATTTTGCATGAGCAAAGTCCTTGTTCTGGGTGCCATTAAAATATTCTTCCAATATTGTTGAAGATATTGAATGAAGACTTACCTAAGATAAAATGCAATAATATCTTGATCATTTGGTGCGAACTCATAGCTAGACACTATTCAGGATGATCTTTCCATAACCTAGTTTTTTAGGTCATCCAATAGTGCACCCATCATTGCTGAAGTTTAGTCCTTCCACCTGGCTATTAGTCGTCATCCTCTTCCTTCTACCTTTTTCAGCATTATAGACTTCTCAAGAGAGCAACTTCGTCACATAATTTGTCCAAAATATAATTATTTAATCTAGACATTTGCATTGCAAGTGAGATCTCTAGATGTACCTTCCTTCCTTTCTTTCTTTCCTTCTTTCCTTCTTTCTTTCTTTCTTTCTTTCTTTTCTTTTTTCTTCCTTCCTTCCTTCTTTCTTTTTGTTTAATGTGCACAGAGCATCATCAAGAAAACTATTGCTTTCACAATGTGATCTTTGTAGGTATAGATATATCATGGCAGCTACTGTCAAGTCCCAGATATTTCTACAGGATGCTGGCATTTTGATGGGAGGAATGTTGGGGAGGAATGGAGTGGTCTGTATATGAAGTCTCTGTTTCTGTTTCTTGCATTTTTGTGTTAATCTATCTATATCTATATCTGTATCTGTGTCTGTGTCTGTGTCTGTCTCTGTCTCTGTCTCTGTCTCTGTCTCTGTCTCTGTCTGCCTGCCTGCCTGCCTGCCTGCCTGCCTGCCTACCTTCCTACCTACCTACCTGCCTACCTTCCTACCTACCTACCTACCTATCTACCTATCTATCTATCTATCTATCTATCTATCTATCTATCTATCTATCTATCTATCTATCTATCTATCTATCTATCTATCATCTATCTATCTATCTATTTTTGTAGATTTTCAGTGGTGTAGGTATGCTGGTCTCGTTGTATTTGGGTCTTTTCCCATATAAGATTGAGATTGTCTTAGCAATGTTTCAGCGAGATCTCACTCGCCATCCTCAGGCTGGTGTTTTCAGCTTAAAGTTTAAAAGTTTAAAAACACTTTAAGCCGAAAACACCAGCCTGAGGATGGCGAGTGAGACCTCACTGAAACGTTGCCAAGACAATCTCAATCTTACACAGGAAAAGACCCGAATACAACAAGATACACCTACACCTGTGAAAATCTACAAAAACATACATACATACATACATACATACATACATACATACATACATACATACATACATATATATATCACTCACCATCTTCAGGCTGGGTTTTGGGCTATATATATAAACAAACAGAAAATCTCTGTTTCTGCTTCCATGCAATGATGTAGTGTGGGAGGGATTTGGTTAGCATTGCTTTAAATAGATGGTTTTAAGTGAGAAGCTTCAGTTCTTCCCTAGATCACTTGTTATCACAAACCTTCCAATGAAAACTCCTTTTGGAACAACTGCAGTTTCAAGAGTCCTGCTTTCTTGGGAAGATTGGAGAAGCAAGACCTTTCAGCTACTGTGATAATATGTATTTTCCAAGGCCTTCAAGTGCTGGTCTCTAGTATATTTCTTGGCTGCTGGTTCCTTCACTGTTGAACATTAATCCTACAAGGCAGATGCTAAGCATCACAAACTCGGAAACTCCAAAAAGTGTCAACCATAAACATGGTTGATAATACAGTAAGTATGATTCTTCTTGTTGGCAAAAGCAGCAGAAACCTCTAATATAGCCCCTGGTGGTAGATCCAACAACACACAGCTGTCAGAATCTGTCTCTTTCTTCCCACTTAAATCAACATTCTATGTTTTTTTAAAAACACATAAGAACATGAAAACTGCAAGTAACCTGTGTAAGATATGACAAGTGCAGGTAGTCCTTAACGTTTTTTCACAGTTATGATCTCTGCAGCATCTCCATGACCATATGATCAAAATTCAGATGCTTGGCAACTGGTTCATATTTGTGACCATTGCTGGGTGATCCCCTTTTGCGACCTTCTGACAAGCAAAATCAAAGGGAAAGCCAGATTCACTTAACAACTGAGTTACTAATTTACTAACTGCAGTGATTCACTTAACAACAGAGGCAATAAATGGGACAAGAGTCACTTAACAAATGTCTCACTTAAGAACAGAAATGCTGGGCTCAATTGTGGTCACAGGTCGAGGATTACATTTACTTTAAAAAGCCTTGGTCAGGTTTCTGTGGGCAGACCACACTGTAGAAATCAGAGGGACTGATGAAATCTAATCCAACATGACCACAATGGGCAGTTCTCAGCAGCTGGCGAGAGACAAGAATATCCACCAGGAACTGGATAGCTCTCAAGACTGACTATACCAGCAATCTTGTTTGTTGATGAAACATGCTAGATCTTTTCCACCACAAATGTGTTTCAGAGAAGAGAGGCAATATTACTTAGGGATGGAAAAATGAAGATGATAGAATCAAGATCACGTGAAGTGTTAATACCACTTTATAATGCCTTGGTAAAGCCACACTTGGAATACTGCATTTAGTTTTGGTCACCACAATGTAGAAAAGATATGGAGAGTCTAAAAAGAGTGCAGAGAAGAGCAACAAAGATGATTAGGGGACTGGAGACTAAAACATATGAAGAACGGTTGCAGGAACTGGGTATGTCTAGTTTAATGAAAAGAAGGACTAGGGGAGACATGATAGCACTGTTCCAATATCTCAGGGGTTGCCACAAAGAAGAGGAAGTCAAACTATTTACCAAGGCACCTGAGAGTAGAACAAGAAGCAATGGGTGGAAACTAATCAAGGAGAGAAGCAACTTAGAACTGAGGAGAAATTTCCTGACAGTTAGAACAATTAATCAGTGGAACAGCTTGCCTCCAGAAGTTGTGAATGCCCCAACACTGGAATTCTTTAAGAAGATGTTGGATAGCCATTTGTCTGAAACGGTATAGGATTTCTTGCCTAGGCAGGGTGTTGGACTAGAAGACCTCCAAGGTCCCTTCCAATTCTGCTATTGTATTGTATTGTATTTAAGCTGCCTCAGCTTTGAGTTGGGGATACAATGATGGCAACATCATGAAGTTATGACACAAAACCAGTTCCCAAAACCAGTGTATGTTTGTCCCAGGCTTAGAGAGAAGAAATTGAGCCATAGCTCAATCACAAGCTATAACTGATCACTGTTGTCTTTAAATAAGAGAACTAATATCAGTGCAACCTGTTTGTTATGCATCCCATTAGGTTTACATACCACCTGTGTCTGCTTAGACACTTTATAAAGCATAGGAGAAGATGAAAGATACAAAGCAGTTGCTTAAAATTAAATTTTTAAAAAGTGACTTTTGAATACACTGTAGAAACCCTGCCTTGATGGACAGAAACAGAATCAAATAAAGTGTTTTTAATACTTTCAGGAGCATGGGGGACCTGCTAAACGAATGTCAGAAATGGAAAATAATCAAAGAAATGTACAATTTGTAGCAGGAGCCCTTAATTGCCAAGGCTCAGCCTGAAGGAAAGGGAAGATAATATGTGTGCTGTGATCTGAATGACTTGGCATTTCAAGAGAAATGGTTCACTTCCACCAACACAGGTTGCTTCAATAATCTGTCAGTTGTGGGTTTCATGCAAAACAGCAAAAAGATGCTGGTATTGTTCTGACCTAGGTTTCCCAAAATCACGAAGCAGACTCTGTGTCCCGACAAAGCCACTTTTTATTAAGCTAATGGGAATTCCTCTCATTCACATCCAGCAAAGTCCCGGCAAATAGTCATTCAAGGGTGAATTTATAACCACACACATTATCAGGCTTGGAGAGCTGCCAGGCTGATATATTCCAAATTCAATGCTGTACAAGAAAATACTTGGCAAGGAGTCTCTGAGAGTAATGAACAATTCACACTAATGAAGCAAACAAATGGTCTCCTGCAAACTCCACTCCCCTTTCGCTCTTCTTTATTCCCTCTGGGAGGGGCCATTCACCATCCAACTGTGCCTTTATTCCCGAGTTGGCCCTTGTTCCTTAACTGTTCCCTTCTCCTAGCAGCTCGGCGCATGGCTCCAGCTGTTCTTCTGCTCCACTGATCTCCAACTCCAAAGGCAGCTGATAACTGTCAGACGGCCCTGGCCCCATCTCTGCCTCCAATGCAGAGCCTTCCCCTGACTCCAGGACTGGCCCATGTTCCTCCCCAACCTCCTCACTGTCTGAGTCTGCCACCAACTCTGCTGGCGGGCTACAACAGGTATGGACTTGTCTGTTCTACTGATGGTATGTCTCTGGTTCCTCAGTAGAGCTCCTGAAACCAGGGATGTGTGTGGGGATTCAAAACAAGTCTAGATGGCAACTCCATGACTTATGCCCTATTACTTTTTATTGTGTTATGCACAATTAAAGTAAAAAAGAGAGTGGAGTTTTATTTGTTCTATCAATACTCTGGATGTCCTGCTGGATGTTTGTAATTTTCCTCATATATTTGGGTACACACACACCCAATCAGCTTTCTTCACCAATTCTTTTTTTTTAATGGAACTTGAAGAAGAATATGGTCAGTTCCCAGAGCTGTATGACAGGGTTCCAAGTAACACCCCTAATGAAAGAAGGCTCCAAAGCTTGAGTTTCCCCAAAGTTTCCCTTAATTAGAGAGGTCATATTGGCACACTTGGGAAAACTTGAATCTGAAAGTTTCCAGGTTCCCCCCCCCTCAAATACAATACAATAGCAGAGTTGGAAGGGACCTTGGAGGTCTTCTAGTCCAACCCCTTGCCTAGGCAGGCAACCCTATACCGTTTCAGACAAATGGCTATCCAACATCTTCTTGAAGACTTCCGGTGTTGGGGCATTAACAACTTCTGGAGGCAAGCTGTTCCACTGATTAATTATTCTAACTGTCAGGAAATTTCTCCTCAGTTCTAAATTGCTTCTCTCCTTGATTAGTTTCCACCCATTGCTTCTTGTTCTACTCTCAGGTGCCTTGGAGAATAGTTTGACTCCCATTTCTTTGTGGCAACCCCTGAGATATTGGAACACTGCTATCATGTCTCCCCTAGTCCTTCTTTCTATTAAACTAGACATACTCAGTTCCTGCAACCATTCTTCATATGTTTTAGTCTCCAGTCCCCTAATCATCTTTGTTGCTTTTCTCTTTCTAGAGTCTCCACATCTTTTCTACATCGTGGCAACCAAAACTGGATGCAGTGTTCCAAGTGTGGTCTTACCAAAACATTATAAAGTGGTATTAACACTTCACGTGATCTTGATTCTATCCCTCTGTTTATGCAGCCTAGAAATGAAAGTCCAAGTCCTTGGCCAGCACCCACATGTCCGTCACATGGCCCAATCAAGCACTGTCCCAACTGGAGATGCCTCCACATGCCACATCATTCCAGGTGCAGGGTAAGATGTCCTTGACTCTCTGACAAAGGAATGTTATTTTGGCTATATTTACCCCACTCCATATAATCCCAGTTTCCCGTAGCAACAAATGTGGCAGGCCTGAATGCACAACATCAAAGATGGCTTCCAGGCCTGACACCAGAGGTGGGTTGTTCCCAGTTTGGCCCAGATCTGATGAACCAGTAGAAGTAGCAGCAGGAGGCTCTGCCCACCCACCTGGATGCTTCTGCACATGCGTAGAAGCATTGCACATGTGCACAAGCATGCATGAGCAAACCGGTGGTAAAAAAAATTAAAAACCTACCACTGCCTGACATGTAACTCTCTTATTCCATGCAGTTTTAATGTTTCCATGAAATAGATAAAGTGAGATTTTGTGACTGGCTCCATGTCACCACCGAGTTTCTATAAGTGACAATGGACGTGGTCCTATAGTCCATTGCCGGTCTCAAACTTCTATAAAGAGTCCAGGATCTTTTGGTTAGCATTATAGAGGCAATTTTTACTGAGCCATATCTGGTGTTTTGATTTTTAGTTGAGGTCCATAAGGCCTGAGGAAGTTTTTGAATTGATGATGTTTTCAAACTTTTGTATGTAACACTTACAGAAACTTATTAAAATCAGGCAACAGGGGACAAGCACACTGTTGTAGCCATTCATCTGTGCTGTGTTACACAGGGTGAGGCCATCAACAGCCCCTGTTAAAACCTTTGTTTTTCCAAGCGTTAATAGCAACCATTTTTTTGTGTTATTATTTTATTCAATACAACAATCCTATTACTGGTAGCACTGGAATATAATCAAGTACTACCTGCAGGATAAGTCAAAAGATAAATTAAGCTGGGATTTAAATCCCCACCAAACATAGAATCAAAGAAATATTATATCAGTGTTTTTGTTGAGACTTAGCCTTAGATTTGTATTCCACCCCACCCCCCCAGCCCTTTCTAAGCGCTTCCCTAGAATATACATTATTTGCTTTGGTGGAGAATATTTGTAGCTTGGAATTGAAATGTTGGGATCTTTGGTTTGCGATGTTTGCTTTCCTCATTTGGCATCTGAAATAAAATGGAGAAAAAGCAAATTGGAGGCATTTATGCTAAGTATCATTTAGCAAGTGATATCTTCCTTGCTACCCCCAAGTCTCTTTAGATCCCAAAGCAGGTTCTTATGATACTTGATCCTTCTTTTGGTATCTTTTCTCATGCTCATTTTGATATCCCAAACTATATCTTCCTAGAAGCCATAACCTCCTTGGTCCTTCAATCTTCCAACTAGCTGAAGGTTTTTCTACGTAAATTTTGATTGCCTGTGAATTCTGTATTGCTGAAAAATCTCTATAAATTTCAATAGGAGAGAGAAAAGAACGTTGGAGAAAACAAGCGAATTGGGCAAGGCAACATTTCTATCACAAGCCATGGAATTCTGACAGTGAAGATTTTGAACCTCTGTACTGAGACTGAAACGCAGTGATTAATGAAGACTGTTGTTTGTGCATGTATGCGTAAGGTTGGTTAGCATTTCTAATTTGGGCAAGATTTAAAAATGCTTCTTATGAAAGTTCAGGCCCGGGTACTGTCACTTCCAGTTAAACAGGTCAGGTAAAAGCTTTTGAGAAGTTCAGCATGTTTTACAGCAAGTGATAGTGAACCTTTTCTGACCGAGTACCCAAACCAGAACAGCAGTGTTGGGTTCCGGATCCCATTGCAACCAGTACCCACATGCGTCCTTACCTCCTGTGATGCTCCGCCCCGCTCCAGCTGCTTGGCGGAGCATCGTGCAGGTGCCGTATGCTCTGTGCGCGTGCACGGAAGCCCCAAAGAGCTCAAATACTGGTAAGGAGTGAGGGTGGATGGGTCCTCCAGAGCACTATACTGGAACGGTACCTGGTGTTCCTGACAGGCACCGGTATGCCTGGGGCGTACCACTCGTAACCCACCACTGCAGAACAGGCATGCATGAATATGTGCATGTGTGCCAGAGTGCCAGAAACCCAAAGACCAGCTGACCAGTATACATCTGGTGTTCGGGTTTCCAGTGCACTCCTGCATGTGGGCCAGCTGGTCTTTGCACTCACCAGAGTTGCTGGCACGCACATGTGCACTTGTCAACTCGTCTTTGGATTTTTGGCACTCTGGAGCATGTGAAGACCAACTGGTCAAAGCACATGCACATGCTGGAAACCAGAAGAGCAGCTGCGACCGCGCATATGCCCACAGAGAGGGCTCTGCATGCCACCTCTGGCATGCATGCCATCAGTTTGCCATCAGGTTTATATAAGAGCCAGAGGTTCATTGTAGCTAGCTTGGACATCATATCATCTTTGGGATTGGTTCTTCCCATAGGTTTCCATTAAATGGTGTAGCACTCCTCCCAAATGGGCTGCAAGAGTCCAGATCCCTCTGTCCCTTTCCCAAAGGGTCACCCGAGTGCCATGTGGCTGGAGTGCACCAGATTGGGACCAGCTGAGCTTCCCTTTGGGGATCGGGGTCGCCCAAGTGCAATGTGGCCAGTCGACTCTCTTTGCTACAATAGTATATATTTATAAATCTAGTAGTTTGCAAAGCTGCCCACAATATAAACATTCAGTTAGTCCTTCACTTACAACCATCCCTTTAGTGACCATTCAGAGGTACAATGACACTGAAAACAAGTGACTTAAGACTAATTTTCACACCACCATTGCAGCATCCCCATCGTCACATGACATGTACTTATGACACTTGCACTGTTCTGGGATCATGTGATCACCGTTTCTACCCTTCCCAGCTGACTTCTGATAAGCAAAGTCAATAGATTTGCTCAATGGCTGCATGATTCACACTTAACAACTGCAGTGATTCGCTTAGCGACTGTGGTGAAAAGATCATAACACGAGACAAAGCTCATTTAACAACGGCCTTGCTTAGCAGCAGAAATGTTGGGCTCAATTGTGATCATAAGTTGAGGACAACCTGTTCAATACATTTTTTTTCTTCTGTTCGAACGTCCAGTTCTGAAAGATTGCCTGAACAAATCCTTGCAATTTGCTTGTTAAGGATTTTCAGAAGTTATGGGCCATTGCTAGGGGTGGGCTTCAAAATTTTAGCAAGGGGTTTCTGCCCAGTTGTTGGGTGGGTGTGGCCATGGTGGGTGTGGCCTGGTCAGCCTTCTGCACTATGGTGGGGGAGGGAGGCATTTTTTCCCTCTCCCCAAGCTCCAGATGCTTTTCTTGAGACTCTGGGAAGATAAAATGGCCTCCCCAGACTCCGGGGAGAATTCATGGTCTCCTAGTTTTTAGCCTGACGCTGTAAGCACCACACCAAACTGACTTTAATATTGAAGCACAACTAATTTTCCAACCATGGTGGCCGGAGAAATCTAGGAATTGAAGTCCATCCATCTTAAATGTGCTGAAGTTGAGAAATATTCTTGATTGCTCTAGAATATTAATTATCCTATGAGGGCCACAAAATCATGCTCTGATTATGCATTGCTTCTCAAAAGGTGACTGAATTTGGGAAGTTTTTGAATTTAAATAATGTTTCCAACTTAGAAGGTTTATTTCCTGGTAACTTGCAGAGGAAATACAGTCAGCATAGCAACCATTTTTCTAAGGGCAATCACCAACACTCTATCCTCTGCTTCAAGATGCTGTGGGTATAACCAGCCATCTGGTATGCTTAATCCCCAGGAAACTCTAATTTTTCAGGATTTATATTCCTCAATATTCCCTAAATATCAATTCTGCACTTCAGTTTGCTTATTTATTCCACTGTTCCTGCATAGATTCTGATTATTTTTATATAGTGATTCACTCTAAATGTGCATACTTAAGACTGCAGTATTTATCTTCTTAAAAAGAAAAACAACATTCCCACGGTAGTTTAGATGGTGAAATTAGAAGGGAATAAGAGTTTTTAAGTTGGATTGTTCTGGTCATTTTTCACCTGCTGCTGCTGTTGATGGTAGATTTCATGTTGACAATAATAACAACAGAAATAATAATAATAGGATAAAGTAATAGAAAATGAAGAAGCTAAAATGATCTGGGACTTTAGCATTCAAATGAGGCACCTGCCACATAACACCCCAACAATTGTTGATAAGAAAGACAGATAACTGTACTAATTTATTATTTATTTATATTCCACATTTATTATTTTTATAAATAACTCCAGGCAATGAACCTGACTGCAGTTATTTATACCAGATTCTCCTTCCTCCTCCTGTTTTCCCCCACAACAAATCCATGAGATGAGTTAGGCTGAGAGTGAATGACTAGTTCAGAATTACCCAGATGGTTTTTCAAGCAAAAGGTAGTACTAGAACTCATAGTCTCCCAGTTTTTAGCATTGTGCCTTAACAACTAGACTAAACTGGCTTTAATTATTACCCAATATTTATGGTAGAGGACAGGAAGGCCTGGAGGGATATTGTCCATGGGTTCATGATGGGTCGGATATGACTTCGCAACTAACAACAACAACAATTGTTTTACCAGAATGTGCAAGCCTTAAAATGTATCTGTCCATTTCCCCCTCTTTAGCAAATATTCAATCAAAATACATATTTATCTATCTGTTCTAGCTTGACTCAATTTTCTCTAGCAAACATAACCAGCTTCATCATTGATACATTCATTTTCAGATACATATCCCCTGTTGCATCACACAACATATCAAACATTCACTGCAAAGCATGAATATTGGCAGCCAAAAATATATCACTGTCTGCACTCAACAATGTACATCCATGTATATACCCAGCACATATTTAACATTCCTACAAGCATTCCGTATACAATTACCTATTAAAACCAGTGCCTCTCAACCTGTGGTTCACGTACCACTGGGGGGCAATGGTGTCATCACAGGGGGTCTGTGGAGGTTTGAGGAAATATTATAATTTAACTCTTGGTTGTCCGTGGCCATGGTCCGTGGTCACAAAAGGTATTTAAAAGGGATCTATGGTGAAGAAAAGATTGAGAACTACTGCATTATGCAATATGAGTGAAAGCAGATACTGTTCATAGTGGATCACTTTTCTACTTACTGCAGTAATAAGTTCATGTTTTAAAAATTTACATCTCTGATTATTAATACTGATCTTTTTTATAGCACTGCACAAATTTCATCCATCCTCTTTCTCACAACTTCACTGGATCAAGCTTTTAGACAAATAAAAAAAAAAGTAATATTGTACTGCTAACCAGAGCATACAAAACATTTGCTAGACCAATTCTTGAATACAGCTCATCTGTCTGGAACTCGCACTGCATATCGGACATTAATACAATTGAGTGAGTCCAGAGATATTTCACGAGAAGAGTTCCCCACTCCTCTGCTCACAACAGAATACCTTATGCCACCAGACTTGAAATTTTGGGATTAGACAACTTAGAACTATGCCATCCTTGGTCTGACCTAAGCGTAGTACATACAATTATTTGCTATGATGTCCTACCTGTCAATGACTACTTCAGCTTCAACCACAACAACACAGGAGCACACAATAGATACAAACTTAAGGTAAACTGTACCAAACTCGATTGCAGAAAATACGACTTCAGCAACAGAGTGCTCAATATCTGGAATGAATTATCTGACTCAGTGGTTTCTTCCCCAAACCCCCATAACTTTAACCTTAGACTATCTACTGTCAACCTCACCTCATTCCTAAGAGGTCTGTAAGGGGCATGCATAAAGGCACTAACGTGCCTACCGTCCCTGTCCTAATGTTCCCTTTTATTGATATCCATTTCATGTATTCAGAATCTTGTTTATATTTATGTATGTTATCTAATACATGCTTGATGAAATAAATAAATAAATAAATAATAAATCAGACTGAAATGTTTGTTTCCTCAGCTTCTCAACAGTCTTAGATTGGGAAGAAAACAGTGAAACAATGAAGCTCACAGGCGCTGAAGTTGTAAACAATAATTTCTCCCAATATAATATAAAGATACCAAGACAATCAGCCATGATTAAGTCTTTGACAAGATGACATTTTTGCAACAAGCATCTTGCCAGAATTTATTAGCATATTGGGCCTAACAAACTTTCCTCTGCTTTATGGTTGGCCTGGCTCAGCAGTTCCTTCTGCAGTTTGATGAACAGAATGTTTTGTATCATGTCATGCATGGAGGTACCCAGAGTAATAATTAGACTAATATTGTAAACCATAAAGGAATAAATGAAATGCAGTAATGTGCAGATATTATTAAATAGAAATAGGAAACCTAAATAATTAATTCTTAAAACCACCCAGAGAGGACTATAGCTTTACTATGCTTCGTGCACACGGTCATGGAAATTAGATTAAGTTGACAAGCCTATCTCAGATGGAACAGGGGTTCTTCAGTGCCCTTATTTAATAGAACTTGCATGGGTTATAAAGTACTGTTTTATTATGCCATCCTCAAAATTTGAATGAAAAGCATTTTAAATCCAGTCCCCACCAAAGGATTTGGTAGATCATATATTTATGAAATGTATAATAGGAACAATGATGCTTTAAAAGTTAAAAACTGCCCAGTTTCCTTGACATTTTCATCCTACCTCATAGAATTTATGTTATTTTTAATTGCTTTTAATTGCTTGTAGTTTGGTCTAGTGCAGAAGTGGCATTCAGCTTGTTCGTACTGGTTCGTCCACCTGCCCAGGCTCCATAAAGTCCTATATAGCCTTGTTTCCGACACGGCGCACATACATGCACGCCATATGCACGAACAAAGTGCATGTGCAGAAGGCCGCATGCACACAGTTGTGAACTGGTGGTAAATCTAAGTGAATCCCACTGCGGGTCTAGTGGTTAAGTCACCGGGATAGAAAGCGGTGGGTTCTAGTCCTGCCTTAGGCACAAAGCCAGGTGAGTGACCTTGGGGCAGTCAGTTTTTCTCAGACCTAAGGAGGAGGCAGAATACAAATACTGCATTTTTCGGACTATAAAGCGCACCAGAGTATAAGATGCACCATGATTTTGAAGAGGTAAACTAAAAGGGTTTTGCACTCTGCAGGCTTCCCAAACCCTCTGCATGCCTCATTTTTTCCAAAAAAGGGGGGCATGCTGAGGCTTTGGGAGGCTTGTAGAGGGCTCAGTATTGCCCTCCCCAGTCCCCAGAAGCACTTTGCAAGCCTCCCAAACCCGCTGCATGTCCATTTTTGCAAAGAGGGCGGGGTTTCGGTAGGCCAAAAATGCTGTATTCAGTGTATAAGATGCACCCAGATTTTCACCCTCTTTTTTTTGAGGAAAAAGGTGCACCTTATACTCTGAAAAATACAGTAAATACATTTAAATAAATACATTTATTTATTTATTTGCTATTTTGCTACTCTCCGCTCAAATATATTGTATTGAATTCGATAAAACTGTACCAAAGTAAATAAAAATAATAATATAAAAATTAGCAACGGTCAAAATTCTAAATAAAATAAAACTGTGAAAGTCAATCTTTAGCTGGTGCTAAATTTCCAAATAATGTCAGGAAAGAATCTTTAGGAGAAAAAATAATCACACCATACTCTCAAAAGTTTTGTTGCCACTTTTTGACTGAAGATTGTGTATTCCTTTAGGTGCACAAATCCCAAGATAACTTTCCAAGCTGATGCTCCAGCTTCTTGTCCTACAGGAATTCATTTGGACAAATTGCCCTAGAAATTGAAACAGCCAAACAGTGAACAATCCTCTCTCAACAGAGAGGAAGGATAGACATCATCTATCTCCAATCTACAACACAGTCCTTTCAACAGTTCCAAGAAGGGTCCACACCAATTTGCACCAATCAAGTGACCCCGATGATACAGATAAACCTCCAGGTGACCTTACCAACCCACTAAAAGAATGCAAATGACCAGCTATCTGCAAATAGTATAAATCCTTCCATTCCCCACCATCCAGTCAGAGCTGCAGAAGCTTCTTGGGTGAAAAGCAAAACGTCTTCAAAGAAAAACCAGAAAGTCCAGTTGCCTTTTGAAAAAGCACCTTTGGGACAACCATGACCTGAATGACTGGGAATCTTCATAGACATTACCCTGGAAAGTTTTTCTTCACATGTCAATTTCCATCTCAAGTTCAAGTCTAATTCTATGGTCATCACTTTCTAAGAAGAATTCAAATAGACTGAATCAGGTTCACAGAAGGTCAAATATAACTGAGGGACTAACAACGTCCATTAAAGACAGATGGGAGAAGCTCTAAATGTTTAGTTTTCAGAAAGAAAGAAAAAAGAGAGAGATGGGATATTCAGCAATGCCTAGATAAAAATAATGGGAGTATACAGCTGTAATCATCCTGATAATGTTTGGACCTTCTCTGACAAACTCTCCTCCCCCACCAGAGACATCAATTATAAATTACACTGATTTGTTGATCTAAATAAATTGATTGATCTAAATCTCTGCTCCATGCTATTAGAAAACAGAAGGTGTTCCTTTCAACAAGAAAAGCAGGCATCTCTAGTTTAAATGGAAATGGAGCAGTGGTGGGATTCAAACAATTTTACTGTTGGTTCTGTGGGCATGGTTTGGTGGACATGGCAAAGAAAGGATAGTGTAAAATCCCCATTTCCAGCCCACTCCACGGGAAGGGTACTACAAAATCCCCATTTCCCCCCCCCCCAATCAGCTGGGACGCGGGAGGCAGACAATAGGTGGGGGCGGGGCCAGTCAGAGATGGTATTTACCAGTTCTCTGAACTATTCAAAGTTTCTGTTACCGGTTCCCCAGAACTGGTCAGAACCTGCTGAATACCACCTCTGAAATGGAGGTAGGATGTTAGATTATAATGGATTGCAAAAAAAAAGTAAGTGAAAATCAGAAGGATCTAATTCACCATGACGCACAGAATAAATAGCATATATTCGATATATCAGAGTCAGCTACCAAAATAACGCAGCAAATAAACCTAGTTTAGATATGGACGTGGTAAATAAGAGGGAAAGCATTCCAAGCATGCCCCCCTGGTCAGCTGTGACCAGGGGGGCATTTGCCCAGGTTCGCCTGGTCCGCCAGTTGCGGCCCTACCTAGATCGGGAGGCTCTCACAACAGTCACTCGAGCCCTTGTGATCTCTAGGCTGGAATACTGCAATGGGCTCTACATGGGGTTGCCCTTGAAGTACATCCGGCGACTACAGCTAGTCCAGAATGCAGCCGCGCGAGTGATAGTGGGCGCACCGCGGTTCGCCCACGTTACACCCGTCCTCCGCGAGCTGCACTGGCTACCTGTTGGTCTCCGGGTGCGCTTCAGGGTACTGATGACCACCTTTAAAGCACTCCATGGTAGTGGATCTGGGTACTTGAGAGACCGCCTTCTGCCGATCACCTCCCTACGACCAATTAGATCGCACAGACTGGGCCTCCTCCGAATCCCATCTGCCAGTCAATGCCGACTGGCGACCACACGGAGGAGAGCCTTTTCTGTTGCAGCTCCGACCCTGTGGAACGATCTCCCCGTTGAGATCCGTACCCTCACCACCATCCAGACCTTCCGCGCAGCCCTCAAGATCTGGCTCTCCCAGCAGGCCTGGGGATAGGTTTCCAATTCACCCGCCCGAGTGTTTGATTGCTGAACGAAAGTTGTGTTTTTATTATTTTTCTTTGTTCACATTTTGTTTTGTTTTTTTTGACACTGCACCCCCCTCCCTTGTGGTTGTAAGCCGCCCTGAGTCCCCTCAGGGAAAAGGGCGGCCTATAAATCCCAATAAACTCAAACTCAAACTCAAATTTCCCAAAGAAAGCACAGGGATTTCCAAAAGGGAGACAGTTCTTTTCTTATTAGGCTGACATTTTTGAGACATCTGTGTGTTTGTGTAGGCACACACACATATATAATTGAATTCTGTCACCTAAGTAACACTTCTTTTACTACTTCCAAAATGGCTACTCAGCTGCTGGGTCAGACCAATTATTTTTTAAATCATTTGAATTTACCTATCCTTCCAATATGTGGCAAGGAGAAACAAAGCATCAACACCTCGTTCTCAGTCTGTTCTCAAGCTCTTTTATGCAAGAGCACATCTGTTTGCTCAATTAAAGATCCAATGACTACAATGCAACTGTATATCATCCGTATTACCTTTCTGTCACAGACACGTTATTCACAAATTTTTGCCTCCAAAAGGTCTTTTTCTGCTTAGCTAGGTGCTTTATCCCAGCTTGTGTTTAATTTTTTTCCCTCCCCCTCAAGACTACAATATGCTTGAAGCCCAAATGTTCATGCCTTGCATATATCTCTCTATTGGAAACCTTCTATTTCTTTACTTTGCTGGAAGTATTATTTGTTTTCCTTCTTCCTTTACGGCCCTTTCATTCAACCTTATTTGTCAGATGCCGTCTTTCTAATGTCAGGAAGGTCCTTGAAATATGAGGTCTTGAGAGTGTTTAAGTATCTCACCAATGGTTCTTTGTGGGATTCAGCATATTTTACCAGAATGAAATGTTACCCAATATACTGAAGAAATATAGCTTAATGTAGGAAAGACCCCTAGAAACAGTCTGAAGAAAAGCTTTTATTTAAACAGAGTAAAAATTCCATCTAGGTTTGAGTCTCAGCCTGGAAGGTGTGTGGAAACTTAATTTGTTGTTCTACACCTTTCTAATTTCAGTTGCTTTAAAAGAATATCCAACTCGTCACTTTGTTTTGTATTGATTTCATATATGCAGAGGCATAGAAGAAAGATATTCTTGTTTGAAACTAAGAAAGTAACAGCAATTTCTCCTTCAGAAAATTTAACTTGATCAAAATGTAGAATCAACTACTGCTCTAAATGGGGAAAAAGCAATTGACAATTATGAGATGAAGTAATTCCAGAGAATAAAGTATAATTTGGTGGTATTTCCTTCCTACTCCTTAAAATAGCTTCTTGCCATCCTTAATACTACAATTCTAAGGGCAAACTTGAAAAATCTGCAGTTGTATTTCACATATATTATGTATGCATACCAACCTACATTTTCTAGCCAAAAATAAAGCATAGATTTCAAATTAGATATTCAAGCTGACTGCAAAGGCTGGTTAGTAAAGCAATTGTGCAAAAGAATAGAATGAGTATAAAATTAAATTATCCAAATCAAAATAAATATAACAGTAGAAAGCCTTTAGGGATTATAGCCAACTATCAATCAGGTGCAGCACCTAGGAAAAACTTGTTTTCAATGTATGCTATTATGCTAGGCCTACACAAACTAAGCTTCTTAAAGAAAGAGATGCACAAGTAATTAGAGTATCAAAGTAGATATGACACTGTTGTTCTGTATAGCCAATCTAAAACTAAGGAGGAATTTTCTGTCAGTGTGAACAATTATTCAGTGGAACAGCTTTCCTCCAGAAGCTGTGAGTGCTTCAACATTGGAAGTTTTTAAGAAGAAATTGGACAGTCATTTGCCCAGAAGAGTATCTAGACATGAGCAGGGAGTTGAAGACCTCCAAAGTCCCTTCCAACTCTTTTATTCTGTTATCCTGAATAGATTCAGAATGATTAGAGAACTAGCTTACTATGTCCTCCTCTGCATAGTCCCATCATAAATCTTTTAGCTGCTACTTGAATTCCATGGATAGTTTTCTTTGAAATCCATGGAAATGTTATAGAAATTTCCCAGAAGTATGGTGGGGAAAGAAACAATTAAATGAACCCTTTCCTTCCTGCATATTTCCAAAAGTCCTAATGCTGACCGTCAGGAAATTTCTTTATATAATAAAATAATATGTACATTTGAACCATTATTTGGGTCATCAGGAAATGCTGTATTGCAGTTTTATTTAAGAATATAGAAACCCAGCATATTCCTAAATAGAATGTTACCTCTAAAAATTCAACATAGTCTTTTCCGACTGGCAACTATTATTCCAAACGTCTGTCAGATATTCTAAGCTATATCTGAAACTGGATTTAGGATTAGGTCTTAAATATATCTAGTGAACATATTCTAAGAATATTAGTATGAGAAATAATAGATTAAAGCAAAATAAGGGGCCAGCACACTTAAAATTTGAGATTGCAAGTGATTCCACTTGGGTACTGGGGACAAGAATGTAAGAGGAGCGGACTATGAAAATAAACATAGAAAAGTGAAAATGTGAGTTGAAGATAATTGATACAAAAGAAATCATTTGTTTTTTGGTGAGGGGATTAGAGTAGATAAAAAATTGATAGTGTGATGGAAAACTAAATATATTAATCCAAGACCCAGAGAGATGGGGGGAGGGAGAGAAGGAAGGAGGGAGGGAGGAAGAGAGAGAAAGAGAAAGGGAAAGGGTGGGAGAGACACAGAGGGGGGAGAGAGGGAAGGAGAGGGAGGGAGAGACAGAGAGGGAGAGACAGAGAGATTGATTTTCAGGAAATATCTGGCAGAAAAAGAATAGTAAATGTGAAGTCATAACTGGTATAGTGTTAAGGTTTGGTACTGTGGTAAAAAACAGCTGGGTGGCCTTGGGCCGGTCTATCCTCCCCATCCCTATACAGTGGCAAACCAGTTCTGAAAAAGGTTGCCAAGAAAATTGCAGGGACGAATCCAAGCAGTTTGCCAGGAGTCAATACTGACTCAGACACTGAAAAAGAAAAGTCATGAAGTTGTCAATATAGCCAGGCTCCGCTTCCTATTCCACATTGAATGAAATCATCCCAGCTCCTAGATGGCAAGTTTTGATCTTTTTATAAGAAAGGAGTAGAAGTCCTTGGAGAAAAGCTACATGAAGAAGTGTGCATCCAGAGTCTTTAATAGCTTCTGACTAATGTCAGAAATCTCTGAAAGCAGGGAAACCTGGGAAATTGAAGAAGACCATTACTTCAGGAAGCTTTCTGTTTCTGAAAAAAATTGGTGACACGAATAGTCTGGAATTTGCACTAGCTTTTTAATGCCTGTTTTCTGCGCTGTGCTTGATTTCTTTTTCTTTATCTCCCTGTATAAGAAATGAAATAGAGTGCTTAATTTCAGACTTTCTTACCTATGTACATGAACATTTACATTTAACTTCATTTATTTAGAAACTTCTGGGAATCTGTAATGATTTGTATTTTTGAACTATGAATTTGGAAAGAAGTCTCTTCTTTCGCAACAGACCATCATTATTAGGCAAAATCTTTAGTTATCTTCTTCCATATTGAATTTTAATACTTGAAAAGGGAGCTTAATTTTTTTTTAAAAAAAAAGATAATTTGATTTTTGTTTATCCCTTTTGGAGAGCTCAATATCTCAAGGCTGGACAGGAAGCCAGAATATGGCACTACCTAAATTATTTTGGTGTTTATATTTTGACTTTTTAATCCCAGAAAGGTAGTGCAACATGTGAGGGCCCCATTCTTCTTCATATTAGGGTTAAGGGAAGAAATATGAGGCAAACATTTGGCAGAAGATAACTTGGCAGCTGGAACTTCCTTCTGCTCCTCAATGCAGAAAGAAGGATCAAGTTATAGCACTAGCACTTATATACTCTAACCACTGCGCCACCTCAGCTCTTATGAAAACAAAGAGCTTCTGGGAGATAAGTTTTGACTCCAGCTTTTCAATCTTTAGGCCTCAATATTTGTTCCATTATTTTTATTTTGTTTTGTTTTGCTAGTGGTAATATACAGTAGTGAAAGAGTAAGTAAAAGAAGATAAACATTGGCAAATTTTGTGTTCGGAGAAGGTTGCTAAGATGATAACAAATTGCAGAAGGAATCAGTCAGTCACTTGTGGACCAAATAAAGACTTAGAGCTCCCTTGAAAAGATGATCAGCAAGCAGAAACACACACCGTTTCACCGTACAATGCGGGCAGATGATAGACTGGGAAAAAAATGATTATGCTTGGTAAGGTTGAGGGAGATAGAAAAAAAGGCAGACAATGGATAAGGGGATAGATAGGGTCAAGGTGATTACAGGAATGTCTTTGGAAGAGCTAAAAGTTATTACTAGGGACAAATTGTGACCATTTATCCATGCTGACACCAGAAGTTGAATCCAACTTGATGTCACCTAACTAACCATTTGTGGGTCTTCTCCCAGGCAAAGTCATGTAGTTATGAGCACACGGAAAAGGAAATCCTTTAATAGCCTTCCAAGCTTTAAAAATAAGAATCGATTCTCTTTTGTAGAGGCAAATTGGTTGTACAATATGCAGTCTGAATTGACTGTGCAATTTTTTATCAGAGGTTAAATGTTTATAAAATAAAAGAAAGAAATGAACAGAGCAATTGTTCACCGCAGGGATTCCTTTTAGTACAATCATTTCGCTGAATAAATCAACATACATAGCAGGTCAGGACCCAAGATTTCTTACAAATTCTAATGGAACTCTTTCAAACTAAGATTTCTTTAAGGTTAGGCAGGCCCTAATTCTCCCTAGTCTTATGAAATTTCCTACCTTGGCAGATAGGAACATTGGGTTCAGCTCAGGGGTGAAATCCAGCAGGTTCTGACAGGTTCTGGAGAACTAGTAGCGGAAATTTTGTGAAGTTTGGAGAACCGGCAAATGCCAGCTCTGGCTGGCCCCAGAGTGGGGTGGGAATGGAGATTTTGCAGTATCCTTCCCCTGCCACGCCCACCAAGTCATGCCCACCAAGCCACACCATGCCTACCAAGCCACGCCCACAGAATCAGTAGTAAAAAAAAAATGAATTTCATCACTGGTTGAACCTAATATATAGTAGAATTAAGTCCAGGCAGGTTTTCGGAAGGAGATATACATAATGCAGAATAATAGGGCTGGAAGAGAACTTGGAGGTTTCCTAGTCCAACCCCCTGCTCAAGCAGGAGACCCTATACCATTTCAGACAAATGGCTGTCCAATGTCTTCTTAAAAGCCTCCAGTGATAAAGCACCTACAATTTCTGAAGGCAAGCTGTTCTACTGGTTGATTGTTCTCATTGTTAGGACATTTCTCCTTAGTTCTAGGTTGCTTCACTCCTTGATTAGTTTGCATCTGTTATTTCTTCTCTTGCCTTCTGGTACTTTGGAAAATAGGTTGACTCCCTCTGTGAATTTGTTATAGAATTGTCATCCACTAAACATCCATATCATAATATTTATAAACTATGGCATAGAACAAAGCAACATTTTTTCAAAAAATTATACACGTTGTAGTTTAATACTGTCAGGCTCCCTGTTTTGGGGTTAGTAGAAAATCACTAATGATTCAATCAAATCTTCAATTTGATGTGGCTGAAAACTCTCAGTCAGAGGTCTTCTAGATTAAAATCTGTAGCAGGTGTTTCAAACCAAGTCTTCTTCCTCCAACCTGCCCATTTTAAAGGATACTTCCTGTGGTACTTGGGGGTGGGGTTTCCTGAAACCAAGTGGTTGACATGTTTTTATCGTGTTCTCTGGCTTGGGATCCATCTGTCTTCAATCCTTAGTTTGCAAACATTGCTATGTACAAAGGCAACGAAAAGACATCAGTAAACTGGGATAGTACAGAATTTCTTGAGAAATGAAGAGAAGATGGAGAATCGCCTCATTCATTTGCTCTCTGGCAAGCTTCAAATGGTCACGCCCACAATTGCAGCCATTTTGTGACCATGTAAGTAATCTGACAAAGCCATTTTGTCATAATGCTCATGAGAAGTTATCAAAATATTCAGTGTGCCCACCAGTCTAAAAGGATTGCTTACCTCCTACAGAGCCTTCATAGATTTGAAGATCATAAAAACAGGAAAACATGCTACACATTTTTTTTTTAAAAAAAGGCAAAAACCACACTAGGTTATGGAAAGAGTACAATTACAATGAACTGATTTCTCATTTCTGCATTGGGGAAACTTCAGTCTTACTTCAACTGTTTCTGCTGACATAATTAATTCTTTGTAAAGAAAATTATCGCAAAGTTGAAAAGAAGAAGAAGATGTTTTAAAAATAATCTAATAGCGGGAAGAAACCGGGGATCTGTGAAGACAGATTAAGGTTTAATGTCACAACAGTTTATGGTATGAAGAGTGTGCGACCTTGCATGATTCTATTTAACAAGTGACATCTAACAGAGGAGGCAAGAACTGTAGGGCATTTTGACGTGAAAAATGTGGATTTGCTATATGAGTATTTATCCGAGCTCACAACTAGCAGGCAATGAGGCATGAAATGTATTGTCAAACATACAGAGTTCCAAATATAATGCATTACTTTAAGTTAAGCATTGCTTTTAGGAGACCTGGTGAGACTCTCATTGAATGGCATGGACTCCTGCTTTTTCTGTTTCATCAGCTCTTTTAGCTGCGGCAGTTTATAGCATCAAGAAGAAAGTTCCAAAGAGAAAGTAATTAAGTTCTGCCAAATCATGAGGAGTCCACAACTGTTTCCCAGTGACAGTTTGCTCCTAAGTAAGGTAGCCAGTTTCTAAAGCCATTTGAAGATGCCTGCTTAGCATTGACAGCTAGAGAATAAATATCTATGAATGTGGGAATTCTGCATAATCAGAAGGAGGGGAAAAAAGGACCAAGCTTTGGAAATACTTCATAAAGAAGTCTACTGTCCTACAGAATAATATGTTCTAAGTTGTTTATATTTTTACTCATTCATTCATTCAACAACTCAGTCATTCTACCTGTACTATGTCTTTCTATTTGTATAAATATTCATAGTAGGGAGATTTGTGTAACTCACATTTGTGTAACTTCCCCTTAGTTTCAGAAGGTGGCAGCACCTAATTGAATTTCCCAGCTTCTAAAATAATAACAAACAATAACAAGAAGAGGGGGAGGAGGAGGAGGAGGAGGAGGAGGAGGAGGAGGAGGAGGAGGAGGAGGAGGAGGAGGAAGAAGAAGAAGAAGAAGAAGAAGAAGAAGAAGAAGAAGAAGAAGAAGAAGAAGAAGAAGAAGAAGAAGAAGAAGACCACCACCTAAAGAGGGTTTTGCACTTAGATGGGAGACTACCAGGAAATACCAAATCTATAGATTACTCTGGAAAATAAAAAAAGAAATTCTGAAAAATCCCTCCTCACCCCTATGGGTGGTATGTATCTTCTTCAATCTTGCGTCCTCCACCAGAGGCCTGGTACTTTGAGGGTTCTTCCCAGTGTCTTAGCTGCTTCCACCACTGCAGTCTTCTGGAATCTGATGTTGTTCTTGGGATTAATTGGAGCTACACTCCCAGTTTAGGCAGTGATGTGATTGAAATAATTTAACAACTGGTTCTCTGCCCTAATGATTTCTTCCAACAACAAGTTCACCAAACTGCTCAGAAAGTTAACAACCAGTTCTACCGAAGGGGTGCGAATTGACTGAATCCCACCACTGAGTTTAGGAGTCATAGCCTCCTACCAACACAGGCACTACTTTGGCTTTTACTTTCCACATTCTCTCTAGTTCCTCCTTCAGGTCCTGATACTTCTCCAGCTTCTCATATTCCTTCCTTCTGATGTTGCTATCAGTGGTGGGTTTCAATTTATTTTACTACCAGTTTGCTTGCCCGCACGTGCACGTGTGCATGATGCTTTTGCACATGAGCAGAAGCATCTAGACAGATCGGCAGAGTGTCCGGGTAGGTAGGTGGAGTCTCCCACCGCCACCACTACCCGTTTGCCCAATCCCAGGCGAACTGACAGAAACCTACCTATGGTTGCTATCTCTTTGCACTACTACATTTATACTTACAACTCTCCAGTTCTTTCCTGGTTTTTGTCTATGGTACTACTACAATGTCTGGTTGATTGACCAGTACTACCCATCACTCGAGATCTGGAAGACCCACAGGATTTTAACATTCTTATTCTCCATGACCTTCTGTGGAAACCCTCCCCCCCAATCTGGACTTGGGAGTGTCTAGCCCAGAGGTGGGGCTAGGCCTTCCCTTTATGACTTATGGAGCTCAATTCCCAGAATTCCTGGCTAAGGAATTCTATGTGTTAAAGTCCACATGTCATAGAGACCATCATTCCCCATCCCTAGTCTAACCTATCACTCTTTAGATGTTTCTGTCCACAATGCCAGCAACTTGGTTGTGTCATGTAGTGTATGCTGTTCCTACCTTTATCTTACATCCTGCCACTATGTGTTGGAGTGTCCCTGAGCCTCTTTGCACAGTTTGCACCTAATGTAGTAGACCCCTGCTTCTATTGGTCTGTTGCGTTGTGCTTGTTCTTCTGCTGCTATGATCTATAACATCACAGGACCAGAATCAGCAGTTTAACTTCATTTAAAAGAAAAAGGACACTCTTTCAAAGACTATAATATTAACATTTTGGATAGGGAAGACTGATGGTTTGAGAGAAGATGAAATAATACATTTATGCCAAAGTGGAAATCCCTTCCCTCAGTTGAGATGAAGGCCTTAGACACAGCCTGCCCCCATTTTTATGCTGCTCTTTCATCAATCCACAGGAAGATTATGACCACTTCATAGGTTCACCAGGGACACCACACTTAATGACCCACTTAGAGTAAAGGATTTAGGAGTTGGAACATTTACAACTCTCTGCCTACACAGGTAATGAGCCAATCCAAATTAGGTGAGAAATGAAATCTCCCTGGAGGACATATATGGGGTCCCATTAACTAACTTGTTCTGACTGAAGAAGCTACTTGGATAAGCAGCAAAATGTTTCAAACCAACAAGAAAAGAAAACCAGTTGCCATGACTCAACTTCTAGAAACATTACCTGATGACTGAGAATTTTCATTGACAATTATCTGTTTTCTCTAGCACTCTCTAACTTCCCTTAAGAAACTCTCAGTCCTCCTATGATGTAATGCTCCAGTAGACTGCCTATTTCCCTATCACTGCTTTCATCAGCATATTAAGCATTTATTTAATAACAAAAAGATCAACCATAGTGTACCCTTTTTCCCTGAAAATAAGACCACCCCGGATAATGGGCTTTTAAGCACATGCACTAAAATAAGCCATCCCTGAAAATATTGCAACACAGCAGCAGCCATGAGGTGATCATGCTCGCTGCCTCCTGCACCTCAAAAATAATAAGACCTTCCCCAAAATAAGGCCAGGTTATTTTTGGGGGGGGGGGGCAAAAGAAAATAAGACCCTGTCTTATTTTCAGGAAACACAGTAGCATTTCTATGGCAATGCATTAATGGTGGGATAGAGTAGAGTAGAGTAGAGTAGAGTAGAGTAGAGTAGAGTAGAGTAGAGTAGAGTAGAGTAGAATAGAATAGAATAGAATAGAATAGAATAGAATAGAATAACAGAACTGGAAGGAACCTTGGAGGTGTTCTAGTCCAACCCCCTGCTTAGGCAGGAAACCCTACCACCACTTCAGACAAATGGTTGTCCAATCTCTTCTTAAAAACTTACAGTGTTGGAGCATGCACAACTTCTGGAGGCAAGTTGTTCCACTGATTAATTGTTCTAACTGTTAGGAAATTTCTCCTTTGTTCTAGGTTGCTTCTCTCCTTGATTGGTTTCCACCAATTGCTTCTTGTCCTGTCCTCAGGTGCTTTGGAGAATAGCTTGACTCCCTCTTCTTTGTGGCAGCCCCTGAGATATTGGAACACTGCTATCATGTCTCCCCTAGTCTTTCTTTTCATTAAACTAGACATAACCAGTTCCTGCAACTGTTCTTCATATGTTTTAGTCTCCAGTCCCCTAATCCTCTTTGTTGCTCTTCTCTGCACTCTTTCTAGAGATTCGACATCTTTTTTACATTGTCCTGACCCAAACTGAATGCAATATTCCAAGTGTGGATTATGAGATAGGTTTCAGATTATAGTTCACCAAATATATTTATGTGAAATTGCACATGAACTTGGTTACTCTTTGGATCGACTTCTGCTATGTTAGAATACATTGGGTAAGAAGGATATCCAGATGCCTCACAGCGCCAAATGGCTTCCATAGTCACATCATAATTAACAATGAGTTTAGGGACAAGATTGTAAGGTTCTATTGAAAGACCCTCAGAGCAACCTGCTGAGTTCTATTTTCAGGAGGTTGTGGGATTGAATCCCAAAGGCCCTGTTTTCAAATTTCTGCAATGGCCATTTCTTACAAGAAGACTGTTTGTCCCCAACTCTGGTTGCTTCCAAAAGTTTCTTAAAATTGAACTTTTATGGAGGGGATTAATGGGCTATCAGCAGATGACTTTTTGGAGTTTGGTTGTTGTTAATTGTGAAGGCATGTCCGACCCATTGTGATCCCATGTACAACATTCCTCCAGGCCTTCCTGACCTCTACCATCCTCTGGAGTCCATTTAAGCTCCTGACGACTCTCTTTGATACTCCATCCAGCCACCTCATTCTCTGCCGTCCCCTTCTTCTTTTGCCCTCAATCTTTCCCAGCATTAGGCTCTTCTCCAGTGAGTCTTTTGGAGTTTAGCTTTGTTTATATTTACTGTTGGTTTTATTTTACAACACTTGTATTGTTACTGTGTTTCTTTAACGTTATGACCCATCAAGAGTCTTTGCATGATTATGGTGGGTATAAAAATGATAGATAAATAAAGAAATTGTGCATTATTCCTCTTTTGTAAATAAAGGGTTTTTAAAAATTTATCTTTCCTTGGTAATTTGTCAGGAGACCTGCACTGAAACAGTCTCTTTGGTTGGTCAGCTGATTTCAGATCTGGGCAGATCTGGACAATTACATACAAGTCCTTCTATCTCTTATGTTAAAATCAAAGCTACAATTGCAGCAACCTTCATTTTCAGGCTGCTTGTATTTCAGCTGGCAAAGCCTGCATGGAAATTAATAATAGCTTTTCCATCTGCAAATAAAAGTGTGGCACTTTAAATTTTTGGCAGCAAACTGGCATTTTGTCATTTAATCATTTCACATCATTACACTGCAATATGCAATGTAATGATATGACACTCTTAGATGACAAACACTGGGTACCTCCTGTACTGGAAGGAATAATGTAATAGGAAGGAAATTATATACTTAAGGCTGCCAGAGTTTCACTTCTACAAGTTGGATTAAGATATTGTATGAGAGCAGTTACAAGGAGAAAAAAAGGAGGAATTCACCTACAAATGACCTAGGTAGCCATTTAAAGTTAATTCCTGCATGGTGATCGGGCAGTTACCAAAACAAGGTGTTGATGGGAACTCTCCCTCTCCCTGAAAAGATATTTGCTTCTTGCCTTTTACACAGAACAGGTAAGAGAGAGAACTGCAAGAGATTCAAATCCTGATAGTTATACATAGACCTTGCATTTAATATACAGCAGTCACTGGGATTCCTTCATGATGGCTATATAATTTTGGTACAATGACTCTAATGATCTATATACCATAGGAATATATATCACATACATGCATTCTTTTAGCTTGCCAATAAGGTTTGAGGGGACCAGAGACACGGGAGAGGGTCGGAGTATCACGGTCGTAACAGGGAGGGGCAGATATGGCGGGGACTTTAGGGCAGGCCATTACCGGGGAAGGAGGGTTCGCTACATTACAGAGATCCCTCCTTCCGGCCCTATGAGTCCCACTCTGAGACCAGATGGCGCAAGTAATCAGGACCCTGGACTCAGGCTGCTGTCGCTAAATGCCAGGTCTGTGGTACATAAAGCTCCTCTCGTCCGGGACTTAATTTTAGACGAGAGGGCAGACCTGGCATGTATTACTGAAACCTGGCTGGGCCCAGAGGGAGGAGTCCCCCTCGTAGAGCTGTGCCCAGAAGGATTTCAGGTGCTGCACCAGCCGAGAGCCCAGAGAAGGGGTGGGGGTGTGGCTATTGTTATCCGGGAGTCATTAGCTCCTCGTAGGGTCCCTGCTCCGGAGCTTGTCGGGTGTGAGTCTCTGCTGGTAAAGTTGGACCTCAAGGGTCAAGTGGGTCTGCTGTTAACGTACCTGCCTCCCAACAGCGTTGCAGCAGCCCTCCCCTCGCTCCTCGAGTCGGTAGCCGAGCTGGCAATTGAGTTCCCTAGGCTGATGGTCCTGGGGGACTTTAATTTGCCGTCGCTCGGTGAACACTCTGATGGGGCGCAGGAGTTAATGGCTTCCATGACAGCCATGGGCTTGACCCAAGTAATCCGGGGCCCAACCCATTCAGCGGGTCACATGCTCGACCTCGTATTCCTCTCGGAGCAGTGGATTTGTGATCTTGGTCTGAGGGGTAACGACATCATACCCCTGTCGTGGTCAGACCACTGCCTACTGAGGCTTGACTTCCGGAGACCAAACCCCCACTGTAGGGAGGAGGAACCGACCAGGTGGTTCCGCCCCAGGCGACTTATGGAGCCGTTAAGGTTCCAGACGGAGCTTGGGGTCATTCCTGATACTTTCGCCCACAGTCCGGTAGAGACTCTGGTTGCTGCTTGGCACTCGGCAGCATCGGAGACCCTCGACCGGATTGCGCCACTACGGCCCCTCCGAGGCGGCGGATCCCGGAGACCTCCTTGGTTTACCGAGGAACTCCGGGAGATGAAGCGCCGGAGGAGACGCCTAGAGCACCTATGGAGGTCCGATAAGTCCGAATCGAACCGAGCAATGGTAACCACCAGCACCAAGGAATACACCAGGGCTCTTAGGGCAGCGAAAAGATCTTATATAGCCACCTTGGTTGCATCCGCTGAGTCCCGCCCAGCCGCCCTGTTTAGGATAACCCGCTCCCTACTGAATAGGAGGGAAACGGGGGAACCCCTGCAGGGCAGAGCTGAGGATTATGCCCAATTCTTAGCGGACAAAATTGCTCGGTTTCGGTCGGACTTGGACTCCATCTCTGCAGTTCCAGCCGAGGCACAAGAGGATGAAGTAGACCACCTCTGGGTTGAGTTTCAGGATGTTGCCCCTGGGGATGTGGACAAGGCCATGAGGGCTGTAAGTGCCTCCACCTGTGTACTGGACCCGTGTCCCTCATGGCTGGTTACTAACAGCAGTGAGGTGACACGAGGCTGGATCCAGGCGGTTGTTACCGCCTCTCTTCGGGAGGGGAACTTCCCCGCCACGCTAAAAGCGGCGGTGGTGAGACCCCTCCTGAAGAAGCCATCTTGGTAGTGGATCTGCGTACTTGAGAGACCGCCTTCTGCCAATTACCTCCCTGCGACCAATTAGATCTCATAGATTGGGCCTCCTCCGAATTCCATCTGCCAGCCAGTGCCGGCTGGCAACTACAAGGAGGAGAGCCTTTTCGGTAGTAGCTCCGACCCTTTGGAACGAGCTCCCCGTGGAGATTCGTACCCTCACCACCGTCCAGGCCTTCTGCATAGCCCTTAAGACCTGGCTAGCCTGTCAGGCCTGGGGACAAAGATAATCGCCCCTCCCGAATGATGAATGAATGTTGCTCATTATTTTACTCTATGTTTGTCTACGTCACTGTTTGTATTTCCCTCCCCTGATCCTATGTAAGCCGCCCTGAGTCCCCTCAGGGAAAAGGGCGGCCTATAAATGTTAATAAACCTTAAACCTTAAACCTTGTTTTTGCCAATTAGGCTGTTTCTTCTGGAACAATTATCTAAGGTAAGGTAAAGGTTCCCCTGCAAATGTGTGCTAGTTGTTCCTGACTCTAGGGGATGGTGCTCATCTCTGCTTCAAAGCTGAAGAGTCAGCGCTGTCGAAGACATCTCCATGGTCATGTGGCCTGCATGACTAAACACCGAAGGCACACAGAACACTGTTACCTTCCCACCAAAGGTGGCCCCATTTTTCTACTTGCATTTTTACGTGTTTTTGAACTGTTAGGTTGGCACAAGCTTGGGCAAGTAACTGGAGCTCACTCCGTTCCACAGTGCTAGGGATTCTAACTGCTGAACTGCCAACCTTCTGGTCGCCAAGCCCAGCATCATAGCCACTGAGCCACTGTGTCCCTATTAACAATTATCTAGAATACTACAAACTAGTTATGGTTTTTGAAAATTAGCAGAACCCCTCCAGCAAGGGAAGGTTAATCTGATCTAAGGAGAAAAGGGACATTCAGAAGTTATCCTGATCTAAGGAGAAAAGGGACATTCAGAAGTTATCCAAAATGTTCTGTTCGTATAATGGTAAATGTTTTGCATAAGTGCTTATATTGCCTCTTTCAAAAAACTACATTCGTTTTGTTTCATTTCTAAACAAAAAAGTTAAAATTTCCTTCAAAGGCTCAGTGGATTTCCTCCTATCTGATGTACACCAATAGGCATACATTTAAATTGACTACACTGAATAGCTAAACCATCTGCTTGATACTAGAAGCAATTTAATAATCTAGTCGAAAGCATCTTACTACTACTAATTTAAAACAAAATATGCCAACAAAACAGCAGGCAGATCTAACTCTTTAGGTCTTCCAATTATGCACCTCTCACCATTATAACCGAGTCCATCCATCCTACTACTTTTGACTTCTCTTTCCTTCCACCCTTTTCAGCAGTACGGACATTTCAAGGGATGTGAGATTGATTGTAGGCTTAAAGAACCTGAGAAAAATATCAAAAAGAGATTGCCTTTTACACATTTGATTTAGATGGCTCAGTTTTCACATATCTAAATCTGAATTTAAATATGATTTTGCTAACCCAACATCACCAAAAAATCAGATACAATGGATACCTTAAATTGAGTGTTTTTCCAGATCTCTAAATAGCAATACCACTAGATCAGCTTAGTTCTTGACCTAGAAGATCCAATGCAAAGACAGTTTTGCCAGTAAGGAAATGATAGGATAGGATGAGATGGAATGGGGTAGGGTAAGGTAGGCAGCTGGGCTGCTACGGGTTTCTCTGGGTTTGAGAGAACCCATAGCTAATGTTATGGCTGTTTGGAGAACACTCAAATCACACCCCTGGCTGGCACCGCCCACCCCTTCCCTCTCAGGAGTCTCCACACAGCCCAATTTGGATGCAAGGTAAGGGCAGGGCCAGTGCAGAAGCTCAGGGAGGGGGGAAATGGGCCTCCTGGAAGCTCCAGAAGGCCAGAAACAGGCCTGCTTTCAGCCTCTGGGGATCCTCCAGAGCCTGGGGGAGGCAGTTTTTGCCCTCCCAGAGGCTTGAGGAAAGCATTCAGAGCAGTGGTGGGATTTAAATTTTTTTACTACTGGTTTACTACCGGTTCTGAGGGCCTGGCTTGGTGGGCGTGGTAGAGGAAGGATACTGTAAAATTTCCATTCTTTCCCCACTCCAGAGGAAGGTTACTTCTAAATCTCCATTTCCTCCCAATCAGCTGGGACTCAGCAGGCAGAGAATAGATGGGAGCGGGGCCAGCCAGAGGTGGTATTTACTGGTTCTCGGGACCACTCAAAATTTCTGCTACCAGTTCTCCAGAACTGGTCAGAACCTGCTGATTCAGGGCCTGGGGAAGGTGAAAACATCCTCCCCCCCACCATGGTGCAGGAGGCTAACTAGGCCATGCCCACCATGGCCACACCAACCCAGCAAGTGGGCAGAGAACCATTGCTGAAATTTTTGAAGCCCACCCCTGAGAGTAGGGTAGGGTGGGAATGGAAGGATAGGAAATTTGCCCAAAAATGATTGTACACACAAGGAATTTGTCTCCTGTGCAGGATAAGGAAAAGGATAGGCCTTTTGATTCTGGGCAGTTTGCTTTATTCTGCCTTTCTCTTCTGGAGTTTCTCCTCTATACATGAAGTGAAGGTATTATTGTTCCTTGCTATCATTTCCTCATTGCTTTCTGGTTAGTACTCGAAAATAAATCACCAAAGAAAGAAAGAACCAAAAAGGAGAGGAGTGCCCATTAACTGCCATTTTTAGTGCTCCTGCATTGGCTTGCTCAAGGATGGGTCAGGAGATGCATCAAAACACCATGGACTGTGGCAGAGAGAAAGACAACAGCTATGAGGAAGGGGCCATAATTGTTTTCCAAACAGAATTCTCCTCCTTAGTGACAGTCTAAACTCTGGCAGAGATTCTGGAAGGATTCCAAGAGCCTGATCAAAGAAAACAAAATTGCAAGTAGTAAGATATTTATTTAGCACAAGGATTTACCACAAACATCAGCTGCTTTCCCCATTCATAAATGCAGATCCTGGTTGAAGTTCTATTCTTCAAACAATTAGTTTTGTTCAGAAATTTCTCTGCTGAAACAAGAATAGGCTTGGCGTCTTCCTTATAAACAAATTCCTGAAGTGACAACAAACGTCTGGCAGCCACTGAGAGAGAACGGGAAGCCACAAGCCACCTGCTAATAACTTTTTGATTATTGTTAAGGAACAAGTAGGTAACAGGAAATAGAATTCTTCCCAGGGGGTAAGTGAAAAATACTCACATGCATTTAAAGTAGAACACCACAGGACCTGCTCACACATGAGATTGAAATCATTTCCTTCCTTCCATTGGTGAAATTCATTTTTTTTAATTACTGGTTCTGTGGGCGTGGCTTGGTGGGCGTGGCAGGGGAAGGATACTGCAAAATCCCCATTCCCACCCCACACTGGGGCCAGCCAGGTGTGCCATTTGCCAGTTCTCCAAACTACTCAAAATTTCTGCTACTGGTTCTCCAGAACCTGTCAGAACCTGCTGAATTTCATCTCTCCTTCCTTCCTTCCTTCCTTCCTTCCTTCCTTCCTTCCTTCCTTCCTTCCTTCCTTCCTTCCTTCCTCTTTTTTCATTATCCTTGCTATAATGAGGAAAACAATTATAGGGTCTGTAATCTGGCTATACTAGATATTTAAATATTGTTCTTAAAAACCAGAGCTCCATAAAACACTGAGTTTCCCAATTCTCACTGAGCATAAAAAAGCTAAAATAAAACCTTCTTATACCTTCAAGTAACTAGCTTTGATTTGGCTTATACAGGTTACAAGGAATTATACTTTCTTCAAGATCCTTGCTTGAATTATTTTAGCCACTTGTTAGAATATACACGGAGCAGGAGAGGTTGTCTTGCTGTTCTTCCCTCAGGCAGGGAAATATCTTGAACTGACTGAAAAAGATTTTCACTCACACTGAGACCTTATGGAGCAGGTACAGAAAATGCCTTCAGTGGGTTTCTAAGAGTATTGACTCTGCACATCACCAAGAAAAAGAAAACAAACCATAATAGAGAATTATAAAAGAGGACTCCTAGATGCAAAGGATTTATTTTATATACCTGTGGAGATTTATAGGCAAAGATGCAAATTTAGAAAACACTGTTGTCATTTAAAAAGTAGCATGTAGTCTCCGTAGTAAGGAAGATTAGTATATTTATCCTGCTTAGTTTGTAATCCAAATGCTCACTATTGATGGCAAATGTCAAGGCACCTACTTTTTTTTAATGGCTTCTGATCTTTAAAACATCTTTATACTGGATAATGGTCAAAACAGAATGTATTGAAGAAGAAGGCAGACATTATACACTCCTTTGTATAATAACTTCCTTCCTTCCCTCCCTCCCTCCCTCCCTTTCTTTCTGTCTTTCTTTCTGTCTTTCAGTCTTTCTGTTAGTTAACAATTATGGAAGCTCCCCCCCCCCCAAGTCATCACATGTGAACAAGTTAGATAAATAAATGAATAAATAAATGGAATGTGTCATAAAATAACCTGAAAACAGCTGAAAGGTGGGGAAAAAATCCAGGTTTAGGACTGATACTTTGTTTTTGACAATAAGCCAAAGTTAATAAGATAGTGACATGGTTGCCTTTCCCAGACATGCAAAAATGGATAATTAGGAAATCCAAAACTAATTTAACAGGGGAGCATACTGGTTATGATATGTTGTTTTTACACAGAAGTGATTATTAATGTAACCCGAGAAATATTTCCAACATAATAATTGGAAATGTTTTGTTAATGGAACCTAAGGGGGAGTTTTAAAGTAAGCTTGCATAAGTATGTGTAGAACTGTCCACGTGATATCTTTTCACATACAATTCTCTTCTGTTCATTTTGAATACAATTATCCCCAGTAGGTGCTTTTAAAAAATTGAACCATCCCTCTTCCCTCCCTCTCTTTCTCATTTCCTTCTTTATTTATGTATTTAATGGAGTTTTTCCAAGTATGTACCATATTTTTCTTCTGTTGTCTTTTTTCTAAGATATATCTTCCTCTGAGCATATTTTGAGTAAAAAATGATTCCATTGTTGCCTGTCTATTTGTCAGCTTGTTTACATACCTGGCAATGAGACTGTTTGAAAAATATTTCTGAATCTCCATGGATGACCTAAATATCTACAAAAGTTATTATTTCAATCTGAACATCCCATGCTTTTTTTTCCTCTTAGCCTCTCACTTTGCAATTGATTCAAAGCTAACTCCAAACTTCTAGAATGTGACTACTGTAGGGTTGATTTGAATGGATGAATGAATCCACGATAAATAAACCCAGGGAAGGGGTGTAGCTAGATCTGCTTTCACCATAATCATCTAATTTATGTATGTATTTTGTTCCCAGGAGAATGAAACGGATTTTGAAGGCTGGTTTCAAGAATTTTTATTTCATAAAAACAAGGCCAAGGATGGAAGAAAGCCTATTCATCCTTGAGAGAACTTCACGGTGTGGTTGTACTGCATAGTCATAAAGTTTTCAAAGGAAGAAGTGTGTTTTAATGGTGTTTGCTTCTTGAATGAACCAAAACCATAGAATCACCAAACAAACTCTTGTGATGTTAAATTGTGTTATCCTTTAACCATCTATACTTTTTACCCAGCTTGGCTTTTATTCTATTATCATCATCCTTTTTGTTATTACTATTATTGTAAGGGCTGTTATTTAACTATCCTTTCCTACTTTCCTATAACTGTACCTCAGTCATGCATTTCCATAGCATGTCATTCAAGAATTTCATGGCAATCTTAAAAAAATATAAAATACTTTCCCAAAGGTATATAAAAGCAGAATAAAATGTACTAGCATATTTATTCCTTCTGTTATTTAAAATGTGTAAAAAGGGAATCCCTTACCAGGCATATGCCAGGCAGAGAAATTCCTCCCATTATCTCTATCAATTCATGTTCAATTTGATGAAAGAAAAATCCTCAAGTTATACTTTCTTGTATTTATTTAGTCACAGTGACAAAAGGCTACTTTTGTGAATGCTCATTCACCCCACCCCACCTCAATCCCCCTGTTTTCCTGTGGGTGTAGGCCTTTAACTCATTTTTTGACTCCTGGCAATTGGATGGATTAATCCCTGAAATTTTCTTGGCAAGGTTTTTGGAAAGTGGTTTACCACTGTGTCCTTCTTAGGCCTGAGCAAAGGTGACAGGGCCAAGGTCACTCAATCAGTTTTGTGCCTAAGGCAGAACTAGAACTTATGGTCTCCTAGTTTCTAGTCTGGTGCCTTAATTATTCCCTCAAACTATACTTCAGTTAAATCTCATTAGGATTTCAGGAACAGTACTAGCCTCAAATATTCAAATACTTTGGCCACCTAATGAGAAGGAAGGACTCACTGGAGAAGATCCTAATGCTGGGAAAGATTGAGAGCAAAAGAAGAAGGGAACGATAGAGAATGAGGTGGCTGTATGGACTCACTGAAGCAGTAGGCATGAGCTTAAATGGACTTCAGGAGATGGTAGAGGGCAGGAAAGTCTAGAGGAACATTGTCCATGGGGTTGCAAAGGGTCAGACACGATTTCGCAACTAACAACAACAAGAAGTATCCTCAATTCTAAGCTGGAATTCTGCCCTTGTGAAATTGTTGGAAAGTTCCTACCTTGTTTGGAGAAATTTGGATAAATTGTCTATTTCATGCTTATAGATGGAAAAGTTTTAAAGTACATTTATTCCGACTCCAGATAATCAAAAACTGTTCCTATATATTTCATTTCTCCATCAGATGCAAGATCCAAGATGCCTTATTTCAGCCCTCCATTACTATGAAAGAAGGGCAGTTTCCTATATGGTCCCAGCCCTTCATAGGTGTTGATTGAACCTCCCTGATTTCTAACTCAACTTGGAAAATAGAAAGTTTTAATCAGTGGTGGGATTCAATTAATTTAACAACCAGTTCTCTGCCCTAATGACCAGCTGGGTAGACGTGGCTTGATGGTCATGTGACAGGGTGGACATGGCCAACTCAACGTCACTCGCGTCGATGGGCGCTTTGCCTTAGCGGTTACAATGTAATAACAGTTAACCGGAGAGGCAGTTTCTGTAAGCAGGGCAATAAATATTAGGCTAGAAACAACACCACAATGTTTCCTTCCTGCTTTTCTTACAGGATTATCCCTGTTAAATGGGGAAAAAAAACAAAATGAGATTTCTTCCAAGAACCGGTTCTCCAAACTGCTTAGAAAATTAACAACCGGTTCCCCAAATAGGTATGAACTGGCTGAATCCCACCACTGGTTATAATCAAATAGTCTTAAAGAGAAATTGATTAGGCAACTCTGTTTTGGAGCAATGAAATGGATGCAGGGATTTCATGCCCACTCATGGCTTAAAATGCTCAGACGGTTAAAGTTGCTGGAAAATATAAAGATTTTTGTAATGTAACAAAGATGAAACCAGACTGCAAAGAGTCATTTTAGAACAGCCTTTTTAGAGTCTTCATGGTAACAGAGGAGGGGGAAAATCTACATAAACTTCTGTTTAATCGAAGCCTTGCTCTTTGTTTTTCTCTTCTTTTTTTTTAAACACAGGATTACTGCTTTTTATTGCAAGCGTGCCTCAGAAGCTCAAAATCCCTCCCACTTTAGCCAGCGCGATTTGGTGAGCAAGGTTTCAAAATAAAAATGTCACATTTGGTAAATCTTGGGGAGTCTTCTGCTTTAAGGCAATTCAAATCCATCTCGTGTTCACATTCAGGGCAGAAACACCCCACACAATTCTCTCCAATTTGATATCAATAATCCCACGTAGAAAAGAAATCATAACTCTTAACTATTATTTAAGATGACATCCACCTTTTAACTTTAAGCTGTGTTCTTTAAACATTTCTAAACTTTTCTCTCCTACCATCCCCTCCCCTTTTCTCTCTCTTCTCCTTCCAAACGCCTTGATATGAATTTGCCTGTCATCCTAGGCTGTACACAAAGAGAGACGCAGACACCAAGCACAAAGATATCAGGAAGTGCTTTTCCTAGCAACCGTAATCATCAGAAAGATCCCACTACATTCTTCCTATTCATACTGTATTTTGTGTTTTGAATAGCACTGACAGGTGAAGTGGATTCATAGTATTTAATTTTTTTTTTTAAAAAGTGTGCTGTGGATTGGATTTGCACAAAAGCAAAAAAAAAAAAATCCATACTATTCATGAAGAGATGAATTCACTGCATGGCGAGTTCCCTGATAATATTTTGTGTTACAGTACTTCTCTCTAAGATACAATGCTGGAGGCAAACAGTTCTAATTTGTACCCCAAATACATAATTTAGGTGATGCGTTGAAAGAGACTAGGTCCAAATGTGTTTTCAAATATGTGTCAGCAATCCACAAACATCTCATTGCTAATTGATCAAGAAACATCTCTACCAAAAGAGGCAAATAGTTTAAGCTCAGTGTTGAGCTGTGGAGGCTTGGTTGTTTGCTTGCAGATGTTTCATTACCAAACTAGGTAACATCATCAGTGCTACTGAAATGTTTTGATGCCTAGCCATGGTACCAATAGACGCAAATATTTGCAGCTCAAGGCTGAGCTGTGGGGTCGTTGGGGCTCCCTGAGCTTGTTTTCTTGCAGACATTTTATTACCCAACTAAATAATCCATCATTACAACTTCAAGCTGGGTAATGAAATATTGGCAGGAAAACAACGAAGTTCAGAATGCACTAAGGACTCTTAAAGCTTTAAGCCCAAAACCCAGCCTGAAAATGGCGAGTGAGACCTCGGCCGAAACGTTGCCAAGACAATCTCAATCTTACACGGGAAAAGCCTTATTGTACATTTATACCATAAGCATATAATGTATATGTGTACAAAGTCTAGAAAATCTACTTTTAAGGGACTTTGTTTTAAATGATCTAATGCAGGGATTCCAGGAGATTTCAGGGGCAATAAAGGCAACAAGGATGCGGTGGCTCAAGGGAGACGGTGGCTCAGTGGCTAAGATGCTGAGCTTGTCAATCAGAAAGGTCGGCAGTTCAGCGGTTCGAATCCCTAGTGCTGCGTAATGGAGTGAGCTCGCATTACTTGTGCCAGCTTCTGCCAATCTAGCAGTTCAAAAGTATGTAAAAATGCAAGTAGAAAAATAGGGACCACCTTTGGTGGGAAGGTAACAGCGTTCCATGCACCTTCGGCATTTAGTCATGCTGGCCACATGACCACAGAGATGTCTTTGGACAGCGCTGGCTCTTCGGCTTTGAAACAGAGATAAGCACCACCCCCTAGATTCAGGAATGACTAGCACATATGTGCGAGGGCAGTGGCAGGTTTCCATTATGCATGCGCAGAAGCATCCGGGTGGATGGGCAGATCCTCCACCGCCGCCACTGCCAGTTCGCCCGATCCAGGTCAAACTGAGAGCAACCCACCTCTGTGCAAGGGGAACCTTTACCTTTACATAAAGGCAAATAAATTATCTTGGATTCATTTTCTAATGTCAAATCATTGTAAGCCATTGAGGTACTGCTTTAAAACAATTTAAAACAATTTAGGGAATATTCTTGGTGTAGGTTTCACATTCATGCAGAATTCATCCATGTCCCAGACTGCATTCATCAAAACCATCATGTACTGTCATCACAACACAGTCAAATTCTAATTCTATGCTGCTCCCTGGCCATCATCTGGATTTTTGCAGTACAGATTCAGTAGCTCACTTTAGGATTGCCTTTGAATCTAGAGCCCAGGTCTCTGACTGCATGACCATGCTTGCCAATGGTCATTAATATCTGCTTTTTGAAAATTAGCTGATTAATTTTCCCAGGAGGTCAGGCAAGCTGTCTTGCTGTGACTGGATGCATTGTTCACTTCAGGCATCATGGGGTGTTGCTTCTAGCTATTGTTTTAATCTTTGTACTCCGCCCAGAGTGCTGTTGTGAGATGGATGGCCATATAAATTGTTTAAATAAATAATATGTATTTTTAATGGGAAACCAGCATACCACAGACAGCTTTAAGCATAATCTTTTGAGAGAAAGAGAGAGAAAGAAAGAATGTTATATACCACCTATAGTGCTCAAGTGTGCAAAGGAAGGAAATTTATATAACAAAGCAGCTAATAGATACATATATAAATAAGTAATCTATATAAAGGCAGACTGTGGACTATTAAAAGGGCAATGGCCAGAAGCGATATACCATATATCATTCTTTAGGGAAACATTGACTTGTCATTGTCAATCATGTCTAACTTGTAATTTTTTTGTAATCTGCATTATTAATATTGTAAACAAATTGACTTTTTGGGTTTACAGAATGATTAAAATTAAGATTTTATTAAGAGCATCACTTAAAGTTAGTTCTATTCAGTATTCAGCAAACTAGAACGTGGAAGACTGTGAATTCTAATCTTTTATTAAGAGCATCAGAAAAATTAGTTCTATTCAGTATTCAGCAAACTAGAACGTGAAAGACTGTGAATTCTAATCCTGCCTTAGGCACAAAGCCTACGGGTGACCTTGAGCCAGTCCAACTCTCTTGGCCCTGGGAAGGAGGAAATGGCAAACTTCTTCTAAAAAACCTTGGCAACGAAAATGCTTTTCTGAATACTAGTAAATTCATACAATATTAGTGATAGTGTTTAGGGATCTTGCCTTTTTCTAAATCCTTTTTTCTGCTGCCCTCAGTTCATCAAATTGTTCTCCAAAGACATTTGCTTCTGCATCGGCTGTCCAAAGTATTTAAGCATCTACTTCATTATTAGTGCTTCCATTGAACAAATCGGGTTTAACTTCATCTAGCATTGAATTATTTGTACTTCTTGCTGTCCAAAATACTATCACCCATCTTCTCCAATGCCACAGATCTAAAGTATGGATTTTTCTTCATTCAGCCTTTCTGATGATCCAGCTTTTACAATCATATGCAACCATTTGAAATATTATGGCTTTGACACTATCTACTTTTGTGGCGCCGTGATATTTCTATTCCATAATGTTTTGCTTATATTTGTCATAGGCTTACTCCCAAGAAGCAGGTTTGATTCATAGTTAGAGTCACCTGTCCCATAGATTTTGAACCCATGAAGAGAGTCTGTTAATATTTTCCACTACTGTTCTACTTATTTGCATTCTGTTGGGATTAGTAGTTAACATAATATTGCCGCTTCCTCCTCCTCCTCCTCCCCATTGATTTTTCCACTGTTATCTTTTACTGTCAATCCTTCAAAATAGTCCAGATGCAAGTTTGACACCCCTGGTGTAGGGTCTCCTGCTTGGGCGGCCGGAGGGGGGGGTGTTGGACGAGACCTGCATGGTCCCTTCCAACTCTTGTTAATCTGTCTGTCCTGACAGGAACCACCCATAAGAGTTTCTGTTGAAGTTGAGCCCAACTTTGTTGCCGTTGGGCCCTACCACTTGGCTGTGGGCATGAATAATCGGGCATGGTTTTATGTCCTCGGAGAGAGCAGTAAGTATATCACTGGTTCCCTTATTTCTCAGGAGGCTTTCCTTAGTCCAGAGAAGAAGCATCAACCATACATATTAGACTAACTTTATTGTAAGGCTACATTAACAGAATCTTTCCTCCTTCACCTTTACAATCCAAAAAAAACCTAGGGAAGGTCCCTTCTGAGACAGTTCGCAATAGCACTTAGACTTATATACCACTTTACAGTGCTTTAGAGCCTCTCTAAGCAGTTTACAGAGTCAGCTTATTGGCCCCAACAATCTGGGCCCTCATTTTACCCACCTTGGAAGGATGGAAGGCAGAGTCAACCTTGAGCCTGGTGAGATTTGAACTGTCAAATTGCAGTCAGCCGGCAGTCAACAGAAGTAGCCTGCAGTACTGCACTCTAACCATTACACCACCATGGCTCAATTGTCTTTCCTCCTCCTCCTCCTTCTCCTCCTCCTCCTCCTCCTCCTCCTCCTCCTCCTCCTCCTCCTCCTCCTCCTCCTCCTCCTCCAGGACATTCTTACAGACCATTGTATTTGCCTTCAATAAGAGATTCCTTAAGTTCCGAGATTGTTAATGTTATGCATAATAATACATCAATTATAATTTCAAACTTCTATTTGTGTCTTGCATAAAAGCTTCATTTTATACATCAAGACCAAATCTTCCCATTATTTCAGATATTACTTTAATTCCAACTTTAAGTCTTCCAGTTGCTCATGAGACACATGGCTTTTTTGTACATTGTATTAATAGGGCATTGTTAGTTGGCATAGCTCTGTTCACAATCAGGTTCCTCTGCATCTTTGGTTAGAACATAGCCTGGGATTGCTGTAACAATGAAAGGTTTTGCTTATATACAAGATCATCCTGTCATAGTTCAGATTTTATCTGAACATTGACTATAGCCTTCTTTTATTAATAGTGATGCCTATACCATTTCTTTGATATTGTTGCTCACTGTAGAAGATCTGATGCTACTCTCATGTGAAATGACCCATTCCCATTGATTGCTGATTCCAGGATGTCAAGGTTTACATTCTTGACATTTCTGCTCTGACAACATCAAGTTTGCCTTAGTTCATAGTTCTGACATCCCACACAGCAATGGTTTATATATCTTTGCAGCATCAGACTTTCTTTTTTGCCTCTGTTATTTTATTCTTTTTATTTGTATTCTTGATTGAGATACCTTTACTTGCTCTTTCTTCATTGACCTTGAAAGTCTGCATTCACTCCTCATCCTGCACGTCCTTCTTGTTGCAGAGGGCTTTCATTTCCTGTCTTCCTTTGGCCATCATGATAGCTTGTTCTGAAAGTTACTTGGATCATTCCTCTTTGAACAGATGGAATTTTTTTCTACTTCAGTTTTCACAATGTTCCTTGTCTCTTACTGTAGCGTCACAGGTTCTTTTTCAGATAAGTCGAGACTGAATCTCTTCCTTACATTGATCTTATATTCTGACTGTATATCCTCCAGTTCAAATCTTAAATCAAAGCATTCTCTACAATTTTCCCTAGAAAATTTTCCAATTTCTGTGTTACAATAATTCATGTTCTATAATCTGACTGTGTTTTGTTTCTCCATCTTCTGTTTTCTATTACACAGTCTGTTTGATACTGATGTCGTTTATTTGATAATATCCATGTGCACCACATGCATTTTTGTTGCCTAAGGTTGATGTTAGTTGTGAACAATGAATGAACTTCACAAAATATTATTTAACATACTGTATGTCCTGCATTACTGCATTTATCCATCCCAAATCTTCTCATAATTGTAAATTCTTCCTTTTCTCTAGCTTGCAATTACCTGTTAGTAGTATTACTACTACTAAATCTAGTATCTCTAGATTTCTGTGGAGATTCTCAGTCATGCAGGTTATGGTTGTTTCAAAAGTGATTTTTCAAAAAGTTGCCTTTTGAGAAAGCACCTGTGGGTTCTCTCCAGATGTTTTATTGCTTCTTGTACCTGTAGGAAGAATGTACCCTTGGGTAACATTGATATTCACTGGATATTATAATTCTTTATTGGCATAATTGCACACACACACACACACACACACACACACACACAAGGAATTTGTCTCTGGTGCATAAGTTCTCAGTTTACATACAAGCAAAAAGTGATCATCATAATCACAAAATACAATCATCATAAATCATAGATACAACACTCAGTGACAGTCATAGGATACTAAGCAATCAACAAATCATAATAGGATACTAAATAGGAGGAATCAATATAAACCATGAGATACAACAAAGTTATAGTTATAAGAACCTAAGAAATAGTTAATATGACAGATGAGAGGATAATAAGTAATACTAAGTGGTTTGATATCCTAGGGCAGGGGTGTCAAACTGGGGGCCCACAGTCTGGATATGTCACATGCAGGCCACACCCACCCCAGTTCTGCAAAGGCAAAAAGTGTTGCAAGACTTCACAATATATCACATGATGCAACTGGGTTTGACACCCGTGTCCTAGGGCGTAGGCAATGTTGTGGGATTTAGTTGTTTAGCAGAATGATAGCATGGGGAAAATCTTCCTTTGTGTCTGGTTGTTTTTGCATGCAATGCCCCATAGCATTATTTTGAGGGAAGAAGTTGAAACAGTTGATGTCCAGGATGTGAGGGGTCTGTAGATATTTTCACAGTCCTCTTCCTGGCTCATGAATAACACAGGTCCTCAATGGAAGGCAGGTTGGTTGCCATTATTTTTTCTGCAGTCCTAATTGTCTGTTGAAATCTGTGTCTGTCATGTTTGGTTGTTGTGCCAAATCAGACAGTTTTATAGAGGTCCAAATGACAGATTCAATAATTCCTAGAGGAAGTGTATCAGCAACTCCTTGGGTAGCCTGAGTTTTCTGAGTTGGCGCAGGAAGAACATTCTTTGTTGATGATGTTTTTGATGTTAGTGTCCATTTTAATTCCTGAGATATTACAGAACCTAGAAACTTGGTCTTTATTGTCGATACTATGTTGTCAAGTATTCTAAGAGATAATAGAGTAGGTGGGCTTCTCCTAAAATCTCTTATCATCTCTACAGTTTTGAGTGTTCAGTTCACATTAATACTTATGATATTTATGTCTATATTTATGGTATTTATAACTGAGCACTTAATACCATGATGGCGAACCTATGGCATGCATGCCACAGGCGGCACACGGAGCCATTTGTCTGGGCACACGAGGCATTGTCCTGTCAGCTGGCCAGCATGCATGTGGTGCTGGCCAGCTGACTTTGGCCTTCTTTTGAGGCCATTTTTCACCCTCAGGAGGCTTCAGGAGCTTCCCTGAAGCCTCCAGAGTATGAAAAACTGGACCTATGGGCAAACCGCAAGTCACTTCCAGTTTGCTCGTAAAGTCGTTTTTTGCCCTCCAGAGCCTTCATGGAAGCCTTCTGAAGGCCCCGAATGCTCCGGAGGGCTAAAACTGCCCCTACAAGGAAACCGGAAGCTTGTTCCTGAACTTCCGGTTTGCCCATAGGGCTAGTTTTCCGTGCTCCATAGGCTTCAGGGAATCTCCTGAAGCCTCCGGGGGGCTTGGGGGGCCTCCAGGAGGCAGGTGCCTGTTTTTGACCTCCCCAGGTTCCTATAAAGCCTCTGGAGCCTGGGGAGAGTGAAAATAGCATACCAAAAATGGGGAGGAGCGTTGGTCGTGCGTGCATGCGCACTGGGGTCATGCACATAGCATTATGGGTATGGCAAGCTTGCACACGACCCCCCTGCACTCCCCCCACTTTTGGCATATGAGCCACAAAAGGTTCGCCATCACTGACCTAGTAGAAGTGGCCTTTTTGAAGGTTATTGCCTATTTATTCCTTCATATGGTCTCCTGATGTGAAAGTTTGATTCTACCTCCACCTGCATATGATTTGCTATTGCCACTTTGCAGGTACCTGCATTATTGGCTTTTACTTATACCCCAGGAATTTCATATGTCTTCACATTGTTTCATCCCTTCGCTTTCAACCTTGCTGGCAGAAGTGACCAAAACAAAAAAGAAGGACCTTGGAGGTCCTCTAGTCTTCTAGTCTAGTTCCTGCTCAAGCAGGAAACCCTAGACCATTTCAGACAAATGGTTGTCCAATCTCTTCTTAAAAACTTCCAGTGTTGGAGTATTTGCAACTTCTGGAGGAAAGTTCTTCCACTAATTAATTGTTCTAATTGTCAGGAAATTTCTCCTTACTTCTAGGTTGCTTCTCTCCTTGATTAGCTTCCACCCATTGCTTCTTGTCCTGCCTTCAGGGGCTTTGGAGAATAGCTTGATTCCCTCTTCTTTGTGGCAACCCTTTGGATATTGGAACACTGCTATCATGTCACACCTAGTCTTTCTTTTCACTAAACTAGACGTACCCAATTCCCGCAACATTCTTCTTATGTTTTACCCTTCAGTCTCTTAATCATCTTGTATTTGTGTTGGAGTCAATTTCATAGTCATTCATCTACTGAGCATATTAAGTTGCTAATCCTAGGAAGGAATGGGTCTAAAATATCATTTACCAAACCAGAATTTTCAATTACCCTAGTTCTTCTTTGAGGCTATTTTCCCCAAGCTTGCTTGTAATTGTGTACAGTATTTGCTGCACAGAATTGGTTGATGATTGCAAAAAAGTAACCAAGATATTCATCGTTTTTTCACCAATTCTTAAAGGAATAGTGAAATAGCTACTTCCAAATAGAAAGGAATTAAGAAGTTTTCCAAAAGATGGAGATAAAACCACAAAGTGGAGCAGAGCTAAACTTTTACAAACTAGAGTTATGTATGCTTTTAAATTGCTTCCTTATTTTTTTTTTTTTATGATTCCTAGAAATATATTTATTTGGTCTCAGTGCTTCTTGGTGGCTTAAAGTGTTTATCCCCTCCCCTAAACAAAACCCCCACAACCCTTTATAGGATTTTAATCTAGTATATGATTATCTCATAAATGTGGAAATCACTGCAGCTCCCAGAAAGATATCTCAGCTAAACTAGCAATGCTTACTCTTTTATCTTTCACTTTTGCAAAGGCAAAATTGAAGTTCTGCAGGATTAATAAACCTTGCCTATAGCAAGTTCCCAATGGAGAATGATTTGGAAGTAAGGAATGATAAACCTAACATCTGTCCGAATCAATCATTTATATATGCCAAAACTGCTTTCTCCAAACTTGTGCCCTACAAATGTGTGTTGGGATTTTAAATATTGCTGGCTGAAAATTAGGAATAGTTGTATTAAACCAGAGTTAAACACGAAGTCATTTAGCTTGAATTTACTCCCAATTATTCTTGTAAATGAACAATCATAATAATCTGATATTTATCATGTATGCTATAAGAATATATAAGAAAAACATTTAATCTCGCAATAAATCAATCATCAGCTATTTCCAAAGACTGCCTGCCTGCCTGCCTGCCTGCCTGCCTGCCTTCCTTCCTTCCTTCCTTCCTTCCTTCCTTCCTTCCTTCCTTCCTTCCTTCCTTCCTTCTATAATCAAATAAATATGCAAGGCCTTATGGTTAGTGAGTCTAACTTTCTTTCTTAATCAGGTCTTCTTCTCCCCACTCCACATGTCTAAAATCAATCCTTGATCTCTTAAACCCTTGTTTCTCATTTCTAACATTTGATTTTTCTCTCTACATTTGCATTGTCAATGTTTGAAAACCTATCCATGGGTATTTAATAAATGGCATGCAATCATGCCTGCTGGGGACCGAATTTGATAGATTAGAAGCAGTTTGCATTTAGCAATTGACACTTTGTGAGATTTCATATTTAACAACATTGTTTTCATTTACAGCAGACTTAAATGCTCCGGTTAAAAATGCTCATATTTTAAGAGAATTGTTAATTCAGGCGTAAGAAGAGATTTTTTTTTAAAAAAAGAAACCTTTTGTACTGACCCAGGGAGGCAGCATTTAAATCATGCTGATTCTGAATGAAACTTCAATTTATTAAATTAACAGTTTCCACGCCCTTTGATGCAAAACTGATAGAAAACACAGGCTATCTCACATAGCAATCTCCATAAATATTCTGCTATTACAGATATTGGCTGGTCAATGCAAAGACAGATTCTGCCAAAAGGTATCAAATAGCATCTTGTGGGAAGTTTTGAAGTCAGTGCTCTAGTTTCTAAGCTCCTTCTGCTGATATTATCTACCATTCTTTCTTTCTTTTCTTTTTTTATCGTATTATTACTGTCACTACTTTCTAGGAGAAATGTTGGGGAATGCCTTTGGGTCTGAAAGTAACTAACCCTAAGACCTTGCAGGTTGATTTGTTTTTAGGGAGGGAGGGAGGGAGGGAGGGAGGGAGGAAGGGAGGGAGGGAGGAAGGAAGGAAGGAAGGAAGGAAGGAAGGAAGGAAGGAAGGAAGGAAGGAAGGAAGGAAGTCAGCCAGCATTTGCAATTTGGGACCAGAAATGTTTTTCTTCTCTCCTCTTAGGATACATGACGTACAGGTAATCCTTGACTTATTTACAAGTAGGCCAAAAGTTTTGTTGCTAAGTGAGACTGTTGCTTAATGAGTTTTGCCCCCTTTTATGACTTTCTTCCCAGTTATTGAATCACTGTAGTTGTTAAAAACATGATTGTTAAGTGAACGTGGCTTTCCCAATCAGAAGTCACAGGTGAGCACATGAGCCCAGGACACTGCATCTATCATAAATATGAGTAAACTGCCAAGTGTGTGAATTTTGATCACATGACCATGAGGATATTGCAGTGCTTATAAGTTGAAAAATGGTCATAAGTCACTTTTTTAGTGCCGTTGTTCTGTGGAATGATCACTAAATAAATTGTTGTAAGTCAAGGACTACCTGAATATGACTTGGGATGAATATTGAAATAGAATCACTTCCAAAAGCAAATATCTTTGTTAAATTGTAGCAGACGCTATAGTACAATATACGTTTTTTTATAGGTTTTGTTAGGTAAGCTCCCCCTTGGGAGAGCGAGTGCGTTCAGAGAAGTGTTGTGAGAGTTGTGTTGGAGAACACACAAACCAGTATACAGAGACACTGCAGTTTAACTAGGCTTTTACTTTCGTGGAAAGAGGTATCAGAGTCCATCAAACAGTCCAAGTCATACACGGTTAAGACAGTCAGTCATCAACGTCTTTCAGTTAAGGGATAATCCAAATAACATAGTCCATAACCATACAAACAGTCCGGTACAGAAAGTTTGCTAGCAGTTGCAAAACTTACAATAGCTCATGCTGATCTGATCTGAGTGTTTGGCAGCTGGCTGTTAGAAGTGCCGTATAGTGATCAGCGTGAGCTATTGTAAGTTTTGCAACTCTCCAACACCCCTCTCACAACGCTTCTCTGAACGCACTCGCTCTCCCAACAGGGAGCTTACCTAACAGGTTTTATAGCTTTATATGCAGCCACTATCTCTCTGGGTATGGAAAATAAGTTACAAATAGATATTATAGATAGATAGATAGATAGATAGATAGATAGATAGATAGATAGATAGATAGATAGATAGATAGATAGATATAGATATAGATATAGATATAGATATAGATATAGATATAGATATAGATATAGATATAGATATAGATATAGATATAGATATAGATATAGATATAGATATAGATATAGATATAGATATAGATATAGATATAGATATAGATATAGATATAGATATAGATATAGAAAAGATTTTGAGACTCTAGAAAGAGTGCAGAGAAGAGCAACAAAGATGATTAGGGGACTCAAGGATAAAACATATAAAGAAAGAACGGTTGCTGAAATTGGGTAATGTATAGTCTGATGAAAAGAAGGACTAGGGAAGACATGATGGCAGTGTTCTGATATCTCAAGGATTGCCACAAAGAAGAGGGAGTCCAGCTATTCTCCAAAGCACCTGAGGATATGTGCTGCAGTGACCCGATGACCAACTGACCAATGGGAGGCGTGCATGCATGCATGGTGGTGCTGAACTAGGGCAATGTCTCGCATGCCCACAGAGAGGGCACTGCGCGCAACTTGTGACATGTGACCATAGGTTCACCATCATGGTTATAGGGTCTCCTGCTCCAGTAGGGGGTTAGATTAGAAGACCTCCAAGGTCCCTTCCAACTCTTTGTTCTATGTTCAACCACCTTGGTGGAGTGTACCAGGCAGGAAGAAACTATTGGAGACAAGTGGTCTCTCAGAGAGATAACAAAGAAGAATTTATTTCCTCTATTTAAAGGCAAAGATTGCCCCTGTGTCAGCCATCTTCTAGTTCTGGCAACTTCATTTCACCCCTCTGGTAAATGTCTCTAACCTGAGGTTTCTAGAGATGCTAGGTTTGAATTTCAAGTTGGGAGTGTGCCACAGGTGGTATTTAGTCAGTTCTGACAGGTTCTGAAGAACTGGTAGTGGAAATTTTGAGTAGCTCAAAGAACTGGCAAATAGTCTGGCCCCACTCCCACTGCCTCCCGGCTTCCCAGCGGATCTTCTTTTATTGCCTTGAACAGGAGAACAGAGATGGAAAGCAGGTTAGTGGGGTGAGGAAGGAATGGGGATTTTGCAGTTTCCTTCCCCTGCCACGCCCACAAAGCCACACCCACAAAGCCACAGAACCGGTAGTAAAAAAAAATTGAATCCTACCACTGGAGTGTGCGGACTCTAAAATGGAGAACATTGCTTTAGAGTTAAAAGAACAGATTCTAGTTTTGACTTCTCGACATTCACCAGTTCTGAATCTTCTAGAAAATGCCTCCCATATTAGACCTCCTTCACACAACTTTTTATTTCTATTCATATTCTCTCTCTCTCTCTCTCTCTCTCTCTCTCTCTCTCTCTCTCTCTCTCTCTCTCTCTCTCTCTTGCATTAACACCCTATAATGTCACTGCCTGAGTTATAAATCCTTTCCTTACTGAAGGTCAGCTTCAATCTTGTATGAAAATGAATGTCATAATTACTGCCACTCACTTTAAACAAGTATTAGCTATTATATTTCCAAAGACCCAGCTAACTTTTATCCCTTCTGTAACCTCCCTAGTATTTCCAGCATTTTGGCTGTCAGAGTGGTAAATGATTGCCCTCCCATTTACGCACCACCCAGAATATATAATGGAAATGTCATCTAAAGTCCTTTCTTTCCCCAGAGACAAAAAAAAGGGTTTTTTTGTGGCTATTTCGCTGCTAGTTTCACTTTTTAAACAATTGTTTAAATACTGCTGAAAATAAAAACCCGCAGTTATTTCAAGAAGCAAATCAAGCTCCAAACTCACAAAGCAACCAGGTCTGTGTGAGTCCAGGTTTAGCTGTGTGTGTTGTGCAGCCAAACTATGGTTACCTGTAGCCTTTAGGAATGAGAGCTTCTGAAACTTCTGGACTCATCGTCATATTAGCACTTAGCAATAGAACTTAGACTTACATACCACTTCACAGTGCTTTACAGTTCTCTCTAAGCCCTTTACAGAGTCAGCATATTGCCCCCATCAATCTGGGTCCTCATTTTACTCACCTCAAGGGTGGAAGGCTGAATCAACTTTGAGCCTGGTGAGAATCGAACTGCCAAACTGCTGGCAGTCAGCAGAAGTAGCCTTCAATACCGCATTCCAACCACTGTGCCACCGTATCTCTAATCACAATGTGTTCCTTTTTTTCAGTGCAAGACAGCCCCACCTCAGTTCCCGAGGAATAAAATCACCTGCTATATTTCCAACAATGAGGAAAAAGAACAAAAAAATAGGAAGACTGCAAATGAATGAATCATCCACACAACCCTGAATGAACTCTTACAAAAACCCAACTTAATAGGCTAGCTTGGAAATTAGCAGGGGAGGAAATAAAGCCAAATTGCATAATAAGAGTACAGTACCAACAAGGCTAAATATACATTTAAGGCCATAAATGTAGAGCCGAGGTGGCGCAGTGGTTAAATGCAGCACTGCAGGCTACTTCAGCTGATTGCAGTTCTGCAGTTCGGCTGTTCAAATCTCACCGGCTCAGGGTTGACTCAGCCTTCCATCCTTCCGAGGTGGGTAAAATGAGGACCCGGATTGTTGTTGGGGGCGATATGCTGACTCTGTAAACCGCTTAGAGAGGGCTGAAAGCCCTATGAAGCGGTATATAAGTCTAACTGCTATTGCTATTGCTATAAAAATAACATTTTCCTTCAAATCTTCAAACTTACTACTCCAATTTTTGTTTTAGTTATTTCACTGCCAATTTTTTTTTACTCTATTAGCTGTCTTCTTTCTTTTGTGTAAAAAATAATTCCCCCCCCACTTTTTTTTTGCAGAGTAGAATTGGTAGAGCAAAGTATTCTTGGATTTATTTCATTATTTGATTTTAAAGTATTAAAAAAGGAAGCTAAACAAAAACATTTAAAGGAAGGAAAGGAAGATGGGGGGAAAGGAAGAATTTTCTGAATATTTCTATATAGCACTTTAAGATGAAAAACAAATATTGTATAATACTTGGGATATGCAGTAGAAAGGCATTTCTTACTTTTATCAGTTGTGTTTTTGTTTTCTGTATTAGCTTCTTATTTTACAAATGCTTCTTGATTCTTAGCAAGCACATTTAGAAATTATTTGTTATGGAAAAAATAATGCACTGGGCTAGAAAGTGGAAGACCATGAGTTCAAGTCCTGCATTAGTCATGAAAACCAGCTGGGTGACTTTGGGCCAGTCACTTTCTCAGCTCAACCTACCCCACAGGGATGCTGTTGTGGAGAAAATAGGAGGGGAACCGTGAATTGGACATGCTTTCCACCCTATTCGTAAAAACAAATATAGGATACAAATAGCTAGATAAATAAATAAAATAAACAAATAATAATTATATTAGAAATAAGGCTGTATTTTTTTAATTGTTGACCAATAGTTTAGCTGTGATTGAGCTGTGATAGAAAAAGTGTCAGAACAAATAAAGAACAAACACAATCTAATTCATTGATCTATTCTCTCTCTCTCTCACGCACACAAAAGTTTTCTTTAATATTGCAATTCTCAAGTTAGGTCTGTAGACTGATTCTGTTAACTTTGTGTGATCATTAATTCCATGCAATTGGTTTCAGTTTGATTTCATGTTGCATTTCCTATGTAATTGTTTAACTGTGGTGTCTATACTCTTAAAAATATGTGGATGTATGTGTGGACGCAGCTATATCCAGACCTCTGGAAATGGATATGGGGCGGGGGGGAGGGAGATACAGTTATTTAATTCACTAATGGGCTTCTCAGCAAGAAGTTCTGTGCCTCAGTGTCACTTTGCTTACAGCATTGCTACTAGAGCTTTGTATTGTTACTACGATGGGATCATGGTTATTCTCCGAAGGCACAATGAAAACATAGAATACGCTGTGTGGCACTCATTTGATTTGGATAGCCGAGAAATAAGTGTTTCAGTTGGGGGTTGAAGTGAAAATAAGAGATGGAGGGGGGGGGACACACAACACTGAGAGAAAAGAAATTTGAATACAGCCATCCGGCCTTTCATCACAAGATGAATGGTAGATAGCTTCTATTATTCACATCCAGAGCAGACAGGCCTACCAAGAATGATTTGGCAAGTACTAAAGATAAATCATAACACAGATCGCTGGCATCAAGATCCCATTGTGGACGTGAGTCTTTTCTTTAAAAATCTGTGATGAACAAGAAAAAGATGAAATAGGGCAGGCAATATGTATAATTAAAGAAGTGCAGGTCTCTTATGAAATCATCCTCCAAGTTCACTCTTTCACCTCCTCGGGAGGTTCTTCAGAGCACCACAATTTTTATACAGAGAAAGGCTAGATAAAAACGCTATGAATATATATACATATCGCAGGTTTAAATTTGGTTTATTCTTTTTCCTAAGAATGACTTGGAATACAATGAACTGTCTAAGGACTTCTTAGTTGGGATAAAGATAGTTTCAATACTAAATAAAGCCAAATATTGTTTTGCTTTATAAGCTTCTCAGCAATGTAGAATTCCAGGTTGGGCATTCCTTTGGAATGACTCTCATGATTTTAAGCATAGATCAAAATGCCATTTGATTTTTGAAATCCCTGCTTGATTAAATGTAGATCATTCTTGAAGAGTCATCCCTTTTAGGAGAAAATGATAGGCAACAGTTCAATCAAATGAATCTTGGGGAAGGCCAGACAGGACTTCAAAGTTCCCTTAATTTTTAATGGTTTTAGCAATAATTGCTAACATGAATTGCTTTATGTTATTATGAAAATGGATGTGAAAGGATGAAATGTGATGTCTGTTGACTCCAATTTGCCTGAAGAATAACATGTGGCTTAAGACAAATGACCTTTGAAAGATTATTTTAACCAAAAGAAACAATATAGATTGGAATCTCCCAACACATTTCTATAGCTAAAACTCCTGTAGCTTTAGGATTCAGACTACTTTTATATATTAAGTCAGATGTTTTTTGTTATGGTTAATATTATATATCACTTTATACTTCTTGAAAAACAATAATATTGTGTGTGTGCAAGCCAGCCTGCCTGCTGCCTCCATCATCCATCCATCCATCCATCCATCCATCCATCCATCCATCCATCCATCCATCCATCCATCCATCCATTTATCATTCAGAAACACAATAGAATGGCCCTTATTTGTCTGAATGAACCAAAGGGTTCTAAGGAATTCACATGTAAAACATTAATGGAAAAAGGCTGCAAGTGGTATTAAAAAGTTCATTGAACTTGGAGGTCATTGTCATCTATTATGCAAAGTTCAAGTGTATATTTCAAACAAGAAGATATTGTGAAACTGGAGAAGTACTGACAGAAAAATCGAAGTGCTCAAAGGGCTGTAACAATTATCCAAGAAGAGAAGTCACAAAGTTTAGGGGAAAATATGAATAAAGACAATGATAAACATCTTGATGTATATTATATAGTCTCATAACAGAATTTAAATGAATTATGATCGATTTCTTGAACTAATTATATGACAAGATCTATGTATCTGTCTGTCGGTCTATCTGTCTATCTATCTATCTATCTATCTATCTATCTATCTATCTATCTATCTATCTATCTATCTATCTATCTATCATCTATCTATCTATCATCTATCTATCATCTATCTATCTATCATCTATCTATCTACCTACCTACCTATCTATCATCTATCATCTATCTATCTATCTATCTATCTATCTATCTATCTATCTATCTATCTATCTATCTATCTATCTATCTATCTATCTATCTATCTATCTATCTGATACCTTTTGACCTTGTACTTAATTTATGAAAGATTTTTGGATTTTGCTCACCATCACCATCTGCTGGACTAATAATGAAATAGTATTTTGGGTTGCTTTGGCCTCAATGCATGATTCATGTATCAAGCTACCGAATACTATTTTATTATACTATGAACTTAGTAGAATTTTATAAACTTAACTGTAGAAGTTTGTTCAACAAGCCATAGTGAAAACAAAACACGTCTTTGTATGATGCATGAGACCAACCAATGACTGAATTCTCATATTAGCTTATGATTTGATTAATCATGTTCTGATGGATAACCCACAAATATTTGTTTACACATTACCGTAAGAAGAAATCAAATATTTATTGGCATAGTGGTTGGATTATTCTAACACACAAAGGCACAAACAATCAAACCACCTTGGCCTTTCAGTGATATATAAATCCACCATGGTCTCAACCTCCTAGCTTTTTGTTTATTTGCTCATTTTCTGCCTTTTTTCACCTTCCCATTGAAATATTCTGGGCAGCTGATGCATATTCTCAAATCACTATTTTTCATTCATTGATTTCTCTGTTAACTAGTTCAATCCACTAGTTTTTAGGGAAAATATTGAGAATCCATATATTTAAATATTTTCATTTTCAAGTACTTTTTTTCCCTGTAGAATTTGTTCTCTGATAATGTGCATGGAGGTTGTGAAGATGCACACTGAGTATAATGTACCTTAAGTTTTGCATACATGTATATCTAAGTTGTCATTTCTTTAAAGCATTGATCAAGGTAGCTGTTAAAGAATTCTTCTTTGTCTTCTTGTGCCATATCTGCCATCGAATATTGGTGATCATGTTGGTGATCCTATTTTTATCAACAGCCGCACAAAAAAGTGCTGCTGAGTTTTGTCCAAACCATACTTTTGCTAAATAACGGACTTCATTAATTCACTCAAACACTGACCCTGGTAACTGAGTATTAGCACTGTCCAGTTATTCAGGGCTGGGGTGCTGGGGGTTCGCAGGGGTTTGGGAGAACCTCTATGTCAGGCCTGCAGCCATCTTTTCTTGTGGATCTTTGGCCTGCCACACTTTCTATTATTCTACTATGCATTTTCTATTGTGGGAAAATGGGAGGGGGGGATTCTATGGAGTTAAATGCAATGTAGCCATAACAGAATTCTTTCTAGAAAGCCAAGGTCATCCTTTGTCTTTGCACCTCTGCACCTGACCGGAACTGGGTGGATGGAACTGCCAGCATGACAGTGGAGAATTGGACCATGTGATGAACTTGTGGGTGTGGGGGCAAGATCCTGAACTTTCAACTGGGTGGGGAAAACTGGGAAGCTTTTATATTCGGTTTTCCCAGATGTGCCAACATGGCTCTCTTAATAAATTGGAACTTTGCACAATGCTTTGCCTCAGACTCTGATTTAATATTGGATGCTATCTGGAAACCTGGCACTCTAACTAAGTTTGTATGCAGTTCAGAGAACCCCCCAAATCCTGTCCTGCCCCTCCCAGGAATCCCCATGTGCCCATTTTGAATGCAGGGGTAAGTGCAGGGCACGCATATAGAGGGTGAAAAACGGCCCTACTGGAAGTTCGGGTAGGCCTCTGGAGCCTGGGAAGGCTGTTTTCGCCCTCCCAGAGGCTCAAGAAAAGCCTCTGGACCCCGGAGAGGGCAAAAATGCCCCCCCACCATGGTGCAGGAAGCTGACTAGGCCATCCCCAGCATGGCCATGCCCACCCAGAAACTGGGCAGAAAACCCCTTGCTAAAAATTTTGAAGCCCACACCTGAATAAGATCAACCTCCATCAACCTTCCTACAATTTATTGGTGTGTGTGTGTGTGTGTTGCTGCACACATTCACCCTGAAGTGTCTTCTCACAAATTCTGTAACCCCTGTGCTGCAAAGCCTGTCTTCAATGCAGATTCTGCTCTTCTCTTAGATCACGCTGCCTTCTTGCATTGAAGGCCCAGACCCATGTCTCAGTCAGAATGTTGAGCTACAAAGAGGCTTCTGAAGCTGTTTCCTGTGCCACTGTCACTGTGAGAACTATCTTCAGCTGAAAATGATTACTGTGTCCTGAAAGTGTCAATCAGATATCAAAGATAAATCAAAGAGGGAGAAGGAAAATGTACCCTTTATAAAGAAAAAAGGGAAGAATAATAATAAAGGGAAAATGCTTTGGGGAGACATGTTTAGAAGTCCTTTGAAACATTTGAGAAGAAATGTGTTACTGGGAGCCAAAGCACACTCAACTGTCCAACTTTAATTTTCACTGATAAGCCTTCTTGCCTTCCTCTCCTAAAAAACACACACACAGAGACACCCCAAAGTTATTTAAGTCCAGTAAAACTTTGAAATCTTTTCAAATATCTATTTTACATTTCTTGTGGCTGTTTCTATTGCTGGGCTCAGCCTGTTTGCCTGCATGTTGGAACTGTGGTCAAATTGTGCGACACACGAAGGTTATTTTAGGAGGTCCATGGCCGACACCATGAGGATTCACAATTTGAGCTGCCAGATATATATATCTTAAAAACCTATGTATAATTCTGACGAATTAAACAAGTAAAAAAAAATTCTGTTGTTGGTTAGTAGCCAAAACATGTTGGGAGTGGAAGACAGAGATGAGTTTCTGTTATTTGTAAGAATTCATGAACAGATTATTTATGCATTATATATATATTGGGCTTGCTTGTGTGTGTGTGTGTGTGTGTGTGTGTGTGTGTGTGTATGTATGTATGTATGTATGTATTATACACACACACACACACACACACACATATATACATATATACATATATACATATATACATATATACATACATACATACATACATACATACATACATACATATTCATTCCTTAGCCAATAAGGTAAAGGTAAAAGCTCCCCTCGCACATTCCCGACTCTAGAGGGCGTGCTCATCTCCATTTCAAAGCTGAAGAGCCAGCACTGTTTGAAGGTGTCTCCGTGGTCATGTGGCTGGCATGACTAAATGCCGAAGGTGCACAGAACGCTGTTACCTTCCCACCAAAGGTGGTTCCTATTTTTCTACTTGCATTTTAACATACTTTCGAACTGCTAGGTTGGCAGGGGACAAGTAACGGGAGCTCACTTTGCTACGTGGTGCTAGGGATTGAATTGCTGAACTGCCGACCTTCTGATCGACAAGCTTAGCCACTAAGCCACCGCATCCCTTAGCCAATATGTAACTGTAAACTATAAAGCCACCTTAGCCAATATGTAACTATAAAAGACAAAGGAAGATCTTTTGTAAATGAACAGGGGCAAAAATGCCTGTGGCATGGAGAGGAACCAAAGACAGTTTAAAAGGGGTCTAATAGAACACTATTTGATACCATTTATTGGAGAAATGATAACCATTAAGACACAAATAACCATACAGGCATTGCAACAAACAGGGAAAGATGTACCTGCTCGTCTGAAAAGCAGGAAAATCCTTTGACCTGAGGAATGTTAGCAAAGATTAGAGTTTCTTCTCCCACCCAACAGCCAAAGTGAAGAAGCCTTGCATTAATTGATACCATTTATTAGAGATATGAAAGCTTCTGATATTCATGCTTCTGTCTTTGCCAGGAGATGAAGAAAACAACAGATAGATGTGGGGGAATAGACTTGTTAACTGAATCCCCAAGGCTGACTCTGAAGCAAGGACTGTAGCTATTACAAAGAGGAAAGAACCAGAGCAGGGGAAAGGACAGTAGTAGCAAAAGAAGATATTGCTGCTAAGGAAGCAGGGGCTGGGGAAATAGGACACCCGGGAAGCAGAACTAATAGCAAAAGAAGATGCAGAAGCAGACAGGAAAGATGCTTTAATAGAACAAATGGCTGCAGAAGAAGCTGCAAAAAGAAAAAGTGGAACTGGAAGCAAAAAAGGATGAAAGTTTGGCTGCTGAAAATTGATCAGAGGAAGCATCTAGGAGGAGGTGAGGCAGGAAAAGAAAAGCAGTAGGTGGATAGATAGGACACCAGGCAGAACAGCCAGCCACAGCTGCATTAACAAAGACCTTTCCATATTTCAAGTATACTGCCTGGGGAATTCTGGGAGTTGAAGTCCACCCATCTTAAAGCCGCCAAGGTTAAGGAACACTGCTCTCTGGTACAGACATATTCTTGCAACATCTTTTTAAAAAAATGCTCAATTGCCATGACAGTGTCTTCCTTTTATCTCCATCCCTTGAAGAGTCATAGTTATCAAAATCAAAATGTTGGTGCTCCCTTCATTCAGAAGCCATCAAATATATAAGAAGGGGTGAGGCTTCTCACCCATGGCCTTGGAAAGAAATTTTTTTAAAAACTTCTAGATGGGAACAAAGGATTGGAAAAGGGAGTAGTAAAGTTCATGTGTCACGTTCCGGCGTTCACATTGCATACAAACAGAGATTCAGTTTGTTTGGTGAAAAACGTTTATCTCTATCTAAGAAACTACGTGATAACCAGCACTAAATGACAATGATACAAAGGTAATCAAATCCAAGTCAGTTCTAACCAAGTTACACACACACACACACATACACATACATGTGTGTGTGTGTGTGTGTGTGTGTGTGTGTGTGTGTGTTGGTCTTTGGTTATTTATTGACAAACGAGTCCCTAACATGAAGAATGACACCAGGCCCACACTCACAATAGCCACACAGGATGTCACCACCAAACATCCACAAAGAAAGCAGACAAAAACCCACACTGATGATGAGGCACGACCAAGGACCAGAAGCCAGACCGCAACTGCACCATTAGCCACTTTAAACCCCTCCTATCCTTACATGAAACACAAACCCTCAACCAATCAGAACACACCTCCACCCAATCAGAACACAGCCAAGCTCCCACCCAATCATCTCAACCCCCCACTGGCAGTTAAAAGGAAGAAACAGCCGAGATCTCACATTGCTCCTGGAAGCACCAAGCTGAGCAAACAAGCCTGAAGATGACGAATGAGACTTCATCAAAACGTCGCCAAGACACTTCCAATTTTATGCGGGAGAAAACCCGAATAACCAAAGACCTATGTAGATACTAACACCCGCAAAAACCTCAGAAAACATATATATATATACCATTACCCCACCCAGCTCCACCCATAAACTCCACCCAGATGAAACCCACCCACCATCACCAATCACCATGACCCACACCCTCAGCCACACCCCCACTCAGTGTCATCCTAGCCTTTTTCCTGGTTAGCCGTATCCGAGCAAAAGAGTTACATCAGAGTAGGCAATTGCACCTGAATAGAAGAGCCACATGCAGCTACAGGCTCAATCGATATCAGAGAGGCAACATCAACGTGGCAGTGTTAGTGGCGTGTAAGCATGGCTGAGCGGGCAAGGTGATGGACAGGGTCCCGCTGGATGGCAGCCTGAGGGCTGACATCATGTTAGTTTACTTTTTGCCATCTCAAAATTGGGTGAACATTCAACAGAGCTTCATTCAAAACAATTGATTTCAAGAAGTCTTTCACATACTCTCCAACCAGCAGGGGGAACGATAGGGAATTATTTCCTCCTTGAATCCAAGTAGAACATAAACCTTTAGAACAAATAGAAAAGTAGTTTTACTTCATTAGTTGCATTTAGAAAACAAAAACCATACAGATATTGTACAAAGTAAGTAAGGTAACAAAAAAAGATACCTGTAAGCAACAGGAGCTACTGAACTCAAAACCAAGGATCTCCTCTGACTTGTGAAGTATTGGCAAAGATTACATCTTCTTTTCCTACTCAATAATTATAAAAGGCTCCTTGAAAGGGCTGAGTGCAGATTCAAAGAATCCAACTCTCCCCACCAACAGGTAAAGATGCTCACAGCTTTAGCTCACTTTGCTCACTTTGTGTGACCATTTGCCTCACCCTCTCTTAGATCCTCCATCCTGGCTGGACCAGATTCTTTCTTCCTTCATTTCCTTCTTCTTCTGTTCCCCATCTCTATAGGTCTGTTCTACATGAACTGCAGGGTCATTCATGGCTGAAACTTAATCATCTATATTGTATGAAGGTATCAACCAATTAATTGTCATAGAGAAAGCCTACCTATGTGTCAAAATGACTTGACAGTACATAATCAGTCAAACTGGACCATAAGAAAGGCTGAGCGCCAAAGAATTGAGACCTTTGAACTATGGTGCTGGAGAAGACTCCTGTGAGTCCCTTGGACTGCAAGGCAATCAAACCAGAGATCAACCCTGACTGATCTTTGGAAGGCCAGATCCTGAAGATGAAACTCAAATACTTTGGCCACCTAATGAGAAGAAAGGACTCACTGGAGAAGAGCCTAATGCTGGGAACGATTGAGGGAAAAAGAAGAAGGGGACGACAGAGAATGAGATGGCTGGATGGAGTCACCGAAGCAGTCGGCGTGAGTTTAAATGGACTCCAGAGGATGGTAGAAGACAGGAAGGCCTGGAGGAACATTGTCCTTGGGGTTGCGATGGGTCGGACATGACTTCGCAAATAACAATAACAATCAATCAAAACAAATCAATCCATTTGAATCCCTGGCACTTGCAGGCTGCCCCCTCCTCCAACTGGATGATGCAATGGGAAAAGCCTCATGTACATTTCATACTCATGTAGTCTGTCTATCTATCTATCTATCTATCTATCTATCTATCTATCTATCTATCTATCTATCTATCTATCTATCTATCTATCTATCTATCTATCTATCTATCTATCTATCTTCCTTAACTTGAAATCTTTGCCTCAGAGCTCCTTTGATCTCTTCAGGCTGCCTTTAATCACCCTAAACATTTCCTCTCCTTTCTCCTCTTCTTCCTAGCTATTGCCTTCAGGCTAAAGTTAGGTTTCTCTCTCTTCTCTTCTGCACATATGTGCATACATCTGCATCTATCTTGCATCCATAGTTCCAGTGCTGTTGAAAAGGCTTTCCCAAAGATTGAGTTTCATTCCCCACCACCACCACCTTCTCTATTCCTTGGGACAGATTCTTCCTTCCTTCCAGAGGTCTCAATTGTGAGTCTTTGTAGGTTTGGTGCTGTCTTCCAGCAAACCCCTTCTCCCTTTCCTCAATTTATTGTACTTATTTACCACTTTTTAAAACTTTCCATCTCCCTCACAGTGGGACCTCCATATCCAACCTCTATTTAACTCAGTGTTTCTGAGGGACTTCTTTCTTCTGCTTTCCACTTTCTAATTCTAGAGTTGTGCTGCCAGATCCTTAGCACCCAAGTTAGCTTGCAAACCCCTGCTTCTTTACACCAAATTCACTTCCTAGCTTGACTGCAACCCTCTTGGTTATATCTGCATTCTAACAGGCAAAGAAAAGAAGAAACTGAGGTTAGAAGAGAATGTGCAGGTGGATGTTATGATAGGAAAGAAGCAGCTTTTGACCACAAGGAAAAAATGGACAGCCTGTGTCCAATTTTTGAAGGGAGAGAAAACAAAAGAAAGGTAGAATGAGGATCGGAGGTGGTATTCAGCCGGTTTGGACCTGTTCAGGCAAACCAGTAGTTCCAACAATCAGCTGGCCCCACCTACTCACCCCCGCCCTATCCTGTACTTTATTTCCTGATGTCTAGCTCACCAAATTGGTTGTTAAATTGGCAGCATCCCACCACTGATGGGGTTCATTCTTGTATCTCTGTGGACAAATGGCTTACATCAGATGTGGTTTGTTCATAAATTGTTATTCTTATAAATTGTTATTCTTACATAAAGGTTTCACTGTCCATAATCAATTGGTCTTCTGAGCAAAACTGAGATAGATATAATACCTGCTTCTTCATGCTTGGGATATTACACCATTAGGAAATAGTATTAGTGGATATCCATATAAGAATCCTCAATGTATTTTTTTCTTACAGTAGGAGTTATAGTGGTGGAGGCAAGAGGAACAAATAATATAATGCTTTGGGACATTGTGATGTGACTTCTTATTTGCACCCAGTGTTGGGCAGAGGTTTATAAAGCTAGGTTTGCATTATAATATCACAACACACATTTTTTTTGCCTTTTTTCCCATTCTTGTGATTTGCACCAGATGTTTGTAGAGGCACAGATAGCTAAAATGGGAAAATGTCTGAAAAAGACATTCCACTCCTGGAAAAAGATGCAGTGCCTGTAAAAAGTTACAGATAGATAGGCAATGCCAGATTCCAAATTACAAGTAGTCTTTGACTTATGAGCCCAAAATTTCTGCTGTTAAGTGAAACATTGTGAGTTTTGCCCCATTTTACGACCTTTCCAGCCACAGTTATTAAGTGAATCACTGCAGTAAGTTAGTAACACGGTTGTTAAGTGAATCTGACTTCCCCATTGACTTTGCTTGTCAGAATGTCACAAAAAGTGATCACATGACCCCGGTACATTGCAACCGTCATAAATATGAGTCCGCGCCCAAACGCCTGAATTTTGATCACATGACCATGGAGATGCAGCGGTGGGCGTAAGTGTGGAAAACAGTCTGAAGTCACTTTTTTCCCCAATGCCATCGTAACTTTGAACGGCCACTAAATGAAGCCTTGTAAGTCTGCTGTATTGCAGAGAGCTGTGTTATTTTGCTTCCAAATAAACTTAAAAGCAATTGTTCTATTTCTGACCAAATAAACCTGGTTCACCACACACCTCCCCGTTATCTCAGGTGTCACGGCCAGAAGCTGTGATTGAGGCTGTCAGAGGCAAGGACAAGCTGCTTTCCGTCTGACTGAAGCGACATCAGCTTCTGGGCCAAGCCATCCGGGGTAGCCTGCCTGCCTGTTGAGTTTTTTGTTGTTTGGGTTTTAATTCACTTTGCTAAGATTGCTTTTCACTCACTTAAGTGACAGGTAGTTATTTGTTTTCCTGGGTTCCATTTGACACTTTTTTGTTAGCGTAAAAATGCTAATAATAATAATTAGGGCTTTTAAAGAGTTGTCTTGAGGTTTTAGTGCTGCCGCATTGTTAATCTCCAACATCCACAACGCTTTGCTGTATATGGGATAGTATGATAGCATTTAAATATAACAAAAGGAGCTCATTATAGCAAGACCTGATTGCAGTATCTCTCAGCCTCTTGATAGCAAGCAAAGACTTAACATGCTCCACATTTGTTTGCAGTGTTATGCCTTCTGCAGATTTTTTTAAAAGCTGTTTTAATTATGTCTCTTTCTAACGGTTCCTTGTGGCTAATTCTCTCAGCCCCTTTTTATTGAAACAGGAAATGGATCTTGTGACAGAAGAAATGTATATAATCTGGTGGAAGGGAAAATGGGTTTTGTTTGGTTTGCTTGCTTGTTTTTCCTTCAGTTGGAGTAGGCAACCTGTTAACCTGCAGATGCTTCTTGAAGTCCTCCTTTAGGATTTGGGAAAGCCAGTTTGGTGTAGCAGTTAAGGTGCTGGCCTAGAACCCAGACAGTGAGTTCTAGTCCTGCCTTAAATTCAAAAGCTGACTGGGTGACTTTGAGACAGTTACTCTCAGCCTAACCCATCCCATGTCACAGCGTTGTTGTTGGAAGAATAGGAGGATTGGAAGTATTGGGTATGTTTGCTGCTTTGAGTTACTTATAAAATAATAAAGGCAGGATAGATAGATAGATAGATAGATAGATAGATAGATAGATAGATAGATAGATAGATGACAGATGAATGGATGGGTGGATAGATGGATGGATAAATAGGTGGGTGGGTGGATAGGTGGAGGGAGGGAGGGAGGGATGTAGGGATAGATAGATAGATAGATAGATAGATAGATAGATAGATAGATAGATAGATAGATAGATAGATAGATAGATAGATAGATAGATGATGGATGGATAATAGATGGATGGAGAAATATGTGGATGGATGGATGGATGGATGGATGGATGGATGGATGGATGGAGAGATGGATGGAAAGGTGGATGGAGAGATGGAGAGAGAGAGGGAGAGAGAGGGAGAGAAAGAGAGAGAGATTTCAACTCAAGTGTAGGAAGCTAGAAAGGCAGCAGACCACCAGAAATGGGTATGCAATGACAGATAGGATATTCACATACTACTCCTTGGTCCATTCATTGCAAAATAAGCACAATATACTCTGCACTCTGCACTCTGCCCATGAACAGTCATGAAAATGCTGTTCCTTTACAAAATACTTTTCAACAGAAAATCATTTTTTTAAAATCAGATGGAGTGATAATGTTTTTTAATCGTCATCTGCTGTGATTGTTTGGCAAATAATATCAGAATAACAGAGTTGGAAGTGACTGAGGTCTTCTAGTATAACCCCTGTTCTATACCATTTCAGACAAATGGCTATCCAATCTGTTAAAAACCTCCAGTGATGGAGTACCTGCAACTTCTGAAGGCTGAACTGTTTCACTGATTAATTATTTTAACTGTCAGGAAATGTCTCCTTATTTCTAGGTTGGTCCTCTGCTTGATTATTTCCATCCATTGGAAAATGGTTACCTAAATTGCCCCCATTAACAGAGGAAATAAATCTTGCAAAGCCATTTAATGGAAAACACAAGTTACGTCTCTCATAATTTTGTTTGATGGTTTCCAGAAAACAAGTGGTTGGCTCCTCTGACAAGAAAACCTTGGATAGGATGGGCATTTGTTTTCATCTAACTGGGGTCTCCTTTATGTGCTGATCAGAACTGTAGATATTGTCAAAACTGAGACAAGAGATTCCATCTTAACAATAACCTTCAATAAGCTTCTTTTGCATGGTTGCAGTAAATAAAAGAAGACTATTGCTTTCTTTTGATCATAGTAACCTTTTTATTGTTCAGTTGCTAAGTTATGCCCAACACTTCACAACCTTATGGATCATAGCACACTAGTCCCACTCTTTTCTCCACTGGCTCTTGGAGTTGACCAAATTCATGTTCATTGCATCAATCTTTTCTTCTTCCTAGCATATTCCCACAGGTGCAGGGTCTGCTGTTTGGATCATTGAACACCACTTTGCATGGTCAGCTGCATCTCCAGGGCTCAGGCCTGTGGCTTGCATATCTTTGTTGATGGTGTCTTGCCATTTCTGTTTTGGAGGTCACTGGCCATTGACTTTTAGTTGGTAGGCTGTCTTGGCACGGTGGAAGGTGCTGCTCTCTGGACATGTCGATACCAGCAGAGCCACCCTTCTCTCATCTTCTCTATTATTGGTGCCACACCAAAATGTTGTCAAATTGTGTTCATTGCATCAATGACACTCTCTAACCGTCTCATTCTTTGCTGCCCCTTCTTCTTCTGCCTTCCAGCATCTGGCTCTTTTACAAGGAGTCCTCTCCTCTCTTTTGGTGGCTAAAATATTTAAGATTCAGCTTCAGTATTTGTCCTTCCAAAGGACAATCAGGGTTGATTTCCTTCAGGTCATTGTAACTCAACACTAATGTTATTTTAGACCCTCCCTTATTGTCTCATGTTTTTTCTCCAAATGAGTTTTTTTTTAATTTTTCCACTGCTCTCAATCACTTTTTCTTCCAGAAGGCTTTTAAGTGAGGAAATTCAGAAGAGATTATTCCAATTGTTTATGAACCGAGAAGAGTTTAATATAAAATTGGCTCTTCCCAGAAACATTCTACATTCTATTTCAAATGTAATTTTTTTAATGGAAATTCATGGAAGTGTTGTTCTGCTCCACCTGAAGCAGAGATGAGTTTCAGCAGGTTCTGACCAGTTCTGGAGAACCGGTAGCGGAAATTTTGAGTAGTTCGGAGAACCGGTAAATACCACCTCTGACTGGCCCCACCCCTATCTATTCCCAAGTCCCAGCTGATAGGGAGGAAATGGAGATTTTACAGTATCCTTTCCCTGCCATGCCCACCAAGCCACGCCCACCAAGCCACAGCCACAGAACCAGTAGTAAAAAAAAATTGAATACCACCACTGACTTAAGTGCAAATCATCATCATCATCATCCTGATCTGTTGGTCAGAGTTTGGAAAGGATCTGGTGGATTTATAGATCCCCTAAGTGGGAAGAATTTGGAGCAGGAGAAAAGTTTTGTGTGAAGAGAAGGACAAGAAGAGTAAAGAAGAGGAGGAAAAGAGAGGCTTCTGAAGGAGGGGGCTGCAAATCATTTTCTTGGAAAGTTCCTATTTTTGCAAAAGTTAGATTTTGTAAGGGGATGCCCCCAAATGGCCTCTCTCCCAAGCTGAAAGAAAAAACCCAGAAAAATTGGACAGAAATTTTAAATTAACAAAATGAAAATATCTCTCAGTTTTGACAAAATCATAAATCCGGCAGGAATTTAGCTGGTTTGAAAAGATCTGGGGAAAGAAAAAAGGAGAGCTTGTGTCCTTCTAAGAATAAATCAAACCGGAATGGTTCTGGATTTTCAAATCAGATGAAAATAGCTGGGCAACAGTGTTGCTGAAGATGTTCTGGTTTGTTTGTTTTCCACTGGGAGGATTGTGTAGCAGACACCACTGGCACGGCAATGACAGGAAGAAAATACAAAGAGCTTTACTTGGCACATTCATACCTCGTGATCTGGAAAGTCAAACAATATCAAGAGGATTGATTTAGTGTCAGTGTCTGACATAAATCTCCAAGAACGACTGCTAAGCAACTAAAGGGGCACAATGCATTGTTTCTGGATTTTGCTTTTAGCCCTGTTCATTCATTTTTCTTCAACCTAAGCTGCATATGGAATTACATATTCTTCCGGGAGTGTCTGTACATCATCTGCGTTACGAAGCCATGTGATGGATGAAGGAATAATGCAACCTAGCATAGCCTATTAGTAGTATGTTTACTTTCAAACAGAAGTTTAATTTGCCTTTTAAAAAATGTTCAGCAGAAATTTGAAGAACTCATCCACCCCAATTTCTCTGCCCATAAAATTAATAGAAAATTTTGAAAGTCCATCTGTGCCCCACAATATTTGCAGGGGCTTGATATGATTACTATGCCTACTTGACAATAGAGGTTTAGATGTTTTCTAGATCCACGAGAAGAAAAATATCGGTCCCAATTTCTTTGCATTATGCAATTCATATAATAATTTAACCACAGCCAATTTATTCCAGCACTTCCAGACTTGATAAATGATTGTCCTTATCATGGATTCCTTCAAACTTAAAACCAACTCTCTCTGTCCCCATGGATAATTCTCTCATGGTCTGAAGAGGGGAAACCCAATAATCTGCAATGATTTCTCATTGAAAAATCTGGAGAGTATCAACCTTTAAGTTATTAAGCAAAAAGTAGAATGATCATTTTAGGTAAACTTCGGTAATGGAATAATTTGGGCCAAATTTGATCATAGCAATAGTAAAAGATAATAATAACAGTCTATTTTCTTCATTGCCAGTTGCACAATTTACTCACACAAGATACAACTGGGGAAAGAATTAAAATCTTTGTGTCTCTGTGTATAGAATAGAATAACAATGGTCCACAACCAGCACAGTATGGTAATACTGCATGCCTGCCCTAATTTTTCTCACACAATTGCCCAATCAAAGATTAGAAATAAATAAATGTAACCTAACTAGAGAAATGCTGATAACTCCAGAAACGCATAAACCACACGAGACTACTGACAGGATGTTACCTGTCTCCCACACAGAAGCAAGCTGAAATGGCTGCTGGCAATGCCAGGAAGTCTCAGAGAGATCAAAAACCATACGATTAAAAATGTATTTCAGAAATAAACAGTGTAAATCACAGCATTGAAGTATAAATTAGATATGAGTTGGTGTCAGAGATATCCGCATCTCTTTGGAGGGAGAAAGTGAGAGAAAGGAAGAAGAAAATAATAGTGTCCTTCAAAAGTGCATTAAACTATTGCTAGAAGGATTTGTTTGTCTTAGTTGGGCCCAGGGTACCTGCGAGACCACCTACTGCCACCGGTAGCCTCCCATCGTCCAGTGCAATCCCACGGAGTTGGCCTCTTCAGGGTGCCGTCGGCCAGACAGTGTCCGCTAGTGACCCCCAGGGGGAGAGCCTTCTCTGTGGGAGCGCCTTCCCTCTGGAATGAGCTGCCTCGTATAATCCCCGACCTCCGGTCCTTCCGACGCGCCCTAAAAAGTTGGCT